>NC_080034.1:4467450-4770480 GCF_030020395.1 Manis pentadactyla
ATATATTTTGAATTAAGATACTGTGTATAAAGTGAAGTTAGGAAAGGTCTTTTCTGACCATCTGGAAGATTTGCCAGGCTTCTAGTAGTTACTTAATATTATTAAGTTATAACAGTATACTTATTAAGTCCATGTTATTCCTGCATAAATATTTTAAAGACCACCAGGGAGCTAAAAGGAGGGATAATCACTTCCTATTTAAAAAGAGGAGGCAGATTCATTTTCTTTAAACTATAGTGTTAGTACTAATGGAGGTATGGCAAAGGAGTAATCCCTTTATTTTGGTAAATTATATATCTATGTATCTGAATCCTTACATATACATGTTTATGTAGTTTTTCAGATAACAGTGTAAAGCCATAAATTTAGAAGCATCGAGACCACCTGGGAGTGAAAAGTGGTTTGAAAATAATTACTGGCATAGGCATACAACTGACCACAGACATCTAGTAAACAGAATGGTTTAACGGAGTCTACAAATTTAAGATTTTTCAAAACTCCATTTCAAATCTTGAAAATAAAAATATTTTATTTTTGACATTTCCATCAGATTTTTCTACAAAAAAAGAATGAGAAAAACTGTAAGAAATAATTAGGTAACAAAATTTATTCCAATATTTGTCCCAGATTATTTTAGGGTTGGCCAGAAAGGGGGATACATTTTGGACAGAGTATGATAAAAGAATAACGATGTAGGTAACAAACCTGAGTTTCTATCACTGTTACTAAGATTTGATAATAGTTTTTAAACATGTAATCCACTTTTTTCCAAATTAGTCATGAAAACCTCTCCAGGGTAATTCACCTCTTTGTGGCAAGACCTAGAAGCTGTCTGCCCTGGGATACTGCAGACTCCAAACAGGGCACTTACGTGCAGGCTTCTGGGCTACTTGACTGTGGCCAGAGAGGGTGCATTCATGGTGTGATCTGTAATGTGGACAAGGGCAGGAAGAGGAGAGGGCATTCATAATTCTCAGCATTTTAAATGAATGTAATGCTCAGTAGTAATAACATTTTGGGATACTATGAAATCTCAACATTTCCTACAGAATGAAACCAATATAATCATTCTTCAAATAGAAAATCAGTTTTTTGAAGGTTCCACAGCTGCACATTCATATTGGTTTCTTGGTGGCACATTATCAGTCTGTATTGCTGCATCTTTATCATTTTTTAGGTACAGTGAACATGAAGGAAGTTATGCTTGCTTTGTAGGCACTGAGCTACTGAAACATTTGTATATTAAAAATCATTTTGTCTCTTATTTGCTTGACAGTCAACTTTGAGTTAATTACACTTTACCCCCAACTCAATATAGAATATACCACCTTAGACTTTTCATCGTTAATTTAGCATAAACCAAGAAAAAATCTTTTGATGCTATTTACTTACTTGGGTTTGCATTGACCTATTGATTATACTAGTTCTTCTTAAATGGAATTAAGGAAATATGACTCAGTAAAAGGAAAAAGCATAAAAACTTTTTATATGAGGTACAAATTCACTATTGTTATCAAGTACAATCATGATTTTCTAAAATAGGCTTTACAAGTAAAATTAATGCTAGTGGAAAAATTCAATTTGAGCATCTGTTTATTGAAAGTTGTAAGTTAACTGAAGGTGTTAGATGGAGTTTCACAGCGGTTGTGGTCAGAGTTCCAAGAGCAGCTCTCCCTGAGTGGGCGTCACAGCTTCTGCGAGGAGTGTGGTGGCATGGTGACACGCGTGTGACAGGAAATCAGGGCACGCATATGTACTTAATGCTGACTGGTGAGCTGAAAATGAAAGTAGACTGTAAGACAATTTAAGAAACTGGTTCAGACAAAAAAAATGTATGTTGCATAGCCACAGACTTCTTTTCTGTGAAAGCTAAGCTTTGGAGAGAAAAGCATGCTTACTAGAGATAAAATGCACAAAAAACAGTTTGCACATACTTCTGGAATCAGCGCTCCGCATTCACCTTTCCCACCTCCTTGTACCCACATTCAGGCTCTCTGCTATCCATGCTGTGTCCCTGATTTGAGAATAAGGCAAACTACTTGACAGCTAGCTTCTCCTTTTCCTAGCCTTTTACTAGCCAGATACTGGGAAAAGCAATGTTTAGTAAGACATAACCCTGTTTTTGAGAAGTTCATAGTCTTGCTTAGAGACAGATAAAAAGTAATTAGGACATAATTAGTGTGATCAGTGTAAAAGCTAATGCATGTGTGAAGTATATCTGTTTTTGAATCTTTGTCCACAACTGTTTGTAGGGGAAAAGGGGAGAGGACAAGTGATAGACGGTAAGTAACATGGTATTTGGAGGACGTTTGTTTGATTCAGGGAGCACAGAATTGCCTCAGGATCATTTAGATCAGCACTTTCTCCTCACCTGGGCTTTTCACCTTAGTGTAGAAACTAATTTTAGTTTTTGGTTCACTCATACTGTCTTACTAATTGTATTGAGCACATGAAACCCTGATAAACCTTAAACTTGGCATAGCAAAAATGTTTCTGCTTAATCTTTCTGATTTTTCACCATTATTATTGAAGCCCTAAGCCAGCATTTGTTCATTCTGAGGGGCACTGGTGACCACCCACAAGGGACTTGGCTGTCTGGGAGTGCAGGCATACCTTATGTTAACACACTCCACTTTATTGTGCACTACAGATACTGTGTTTTTTACAAATTGAAGGTTTATGGCAAGCCTGCATAGAGCAAGTTATTTTTCACTATTACTGTATTTGTATTTGATCTGTGATAAGTGATTACAACTTACTGAAAGCTCAGATATGGTTAGCATTTTTTAGCAATAGTGTTTCTGAATTAAGGTGTGTACATTGTTTTAGACATAAAGCCATTGCACTTATAATAGGCTACAGTGTAGTGTAAACACAAATTCTATATACTCTGGGCAACCAAAAAATTCCTTCATGGTGATAATCGCTTTATTGTCCTGATCTGGAACAAATCCTGTGATTTCTCTGAGGTGTGCCTACATCTGAAATGTGACCAACCAAGGAACTGAATTTTAAATTAAAAAAAGTTTTAATTTAAAAACTGATACTTAATTACTAGATTTTTTAAAGCATGTTTGGGACAATGTGGATATGTGAATCTTAGTTTTTCAACTATATTTTAGGAAACAAACACAGATCAAGTATTTCTAATGAAAGTTAGAGTATGAACTGAGATGTGATGTAATATAAAATATACACTGGATTTGGAAGACTTAGTATAAAAAACAAACTATCCATTACCTATTTTTAAAATATTGATTATATGCTGAAATGATAATATTTTGGATATACTGGGTTAAGTAAAACACTAAAATTAGTTTCAATTGCCTACTTTTTACTTTTTTAAATTGAGTCCACTAGGAAATTTTAAACTGCTCCTATGGCTTGCATTCCGTTTGTGTTGGAGAGTGCTGGTATAATCATAGAGCGCTGGTGAAGAGGGCTGGCCTGTGTACTGTCATTTATTTCTGCATCAAAACATTTTCCTAGTAAGCTTCATCACCCTTTTATCAGAAGTTATGCCTTGCTCATCAGTTCATCCTCTGTTAGTGTTAGGAATCATGCCAATAACTGTTTGGGCATTCCCTCCTGTGGGGGAAATATAAAAATTACTCACACACGCACTTGTATGAATTGTCAATATGCAAGTGTGCGCATATAACATTTATTTCCAGAGTACTTCCCATAAGTTCTTAAAATAGAAGGTAAACATATTTTTTGGGGGGAGAAACACTTTATATACAATATATATATGTTCAGGACAAAGCAAACATTATAAAAGTGTAAAAACAGATACAGTATATTTTGGCTGGAATTTCAGAGATGCCTTTTTTTTTTCTCTTTGCCCTTTACTTCAAAAGTTATAAACACTTTTGAAGCAGCATGTATTGTGGCACCTTGGACTTTCTGGTGTACAGTCAGTGAATGTGAGAGTCCAGATGGCTGATGATCATCTGTTTGGCCTTCCCATTCTCTGGTCTCTTCCTCCTTGATTAATAAAGGCATTCCTAGCGTTTGGCCAACGAGGTTACAGACTTCTTGAGCTTTGCGCTGTGCATTCTCGACAGCAACAAGACAGGCCTGCCGTCTCAAGAGTTAGATGCAGAGATTATCAATATGACATGGAATGAACTGTAGCACTGCATACTGTTGCTTAATTGATAATTTAGTTAAAAGATGTACTTAACTTACCGAAGGTTCTCAACAGAACCTGGAGTATGATAGAACTGGGGCTGGCTGATGACAACAGAGCTGTCTAGCTTTTCAACAAGGAAGTTACAGATATTTTGCATTTTCCCAAATTCAGTAAATGTAATGCAGACCTGTAAATGAAATGACACCTGAAATTATTTTCATGCCCGATCCATTATTATGTGAGTTGAAAATGTACAGTTAAATTACAGGGTCATTTTACATGTAACAGGTAAGTCCACTTCATACTTAAACTAAGTTATTTTATTAGATTTATTTTTGCTTATGAATCTTATAATTTATCTAATAGTGAATATTTAAAATTTCATTTTAAACCAGTAAAGGGACAATCTCTGAATGAATTGGGTTTCCCCTTCAGCTTTACTGTTGGGCTGAATTCTAACCCTAATACATTTTTCATGGCTCCTTAGTCAAATCTTTGCCATTCTTCCTGAGTAGCAGGAATTGCATCACACTTCACAGCTGGCCCTGAGCTATGATACTTCTCCCCATACTTACGTCCAGGGGAGGCTCAGCTGTTGCACTATGTCCTCTGCCTTTAAATAGGTGGGAGCATTCCTTATATTCTGCAATACTTTGTAACTGCAGTCTTAAAACTTTTTATGGAAGCAGACCAAACCTCTTAACCTTAAGGGAGCATATATATATATATATATATAAAACAAAAAATACAAAAACAGGAGAGTAGGCTGGATAGTGAAGAGAAAAAGGGGTGAGGTGATCTCCTGAGTCATCTTATTACAATGCCTTTAAGCCTAAATGTTATTAGTGAGGACTAGTATTCTACCTGATTTCAATAATAACTAAGTAATGTATTTTACAATCAGCTTGTCAATCTGTTTTTTAAAAAAGCTGACTGGGATTTTGATTGGACTTGCAATGAATCTATATATAGATCAGTTAAGGAAGAACAGACCTCTTAATGATAGTGAATCTTCCAAATCACAAAGAAGGTTTGTTTCTCCATTTATTTAGGTCTTTAATGTTTTTTAGCAATGTTTTATAGTTTTCAGCATACAGGTCTGTCACATTTTTAAAAACAGATTTTTTGATGTTTATTCTAATAGCTTTTTTGTAGGTCCATCTGACTGTCTACATGCAAAGTCACATTGTCCCTGAATAAAGACAGTTTTCTTCCTACTTTCCAGTCTGGTGGCCGTTTTCTCCTGACTGCCTGCGCCGGTTAGAGCTTCTGTGCATGTGGATGGAAGTCCTGGGATCTGGCGTTTTGTCTTGTTCCTGATCTCAGGCTCAGAGCGTTCAGTGTTTCATCATTATGTATGTCAGCTGTAGATTTTTCATTGATTATCAGTTTGAGGAAGTTCCTTACTATTCTTAATTTGCTGAGAATTTTTATGAAGAACGCATGTTGGATTTTGTTAAATGCTTTTTCTGCAGCTACTGAGATGATCATATGGGATTTTTTTCCTTTGTTAATATGATAAACTAAGGTTTGATGTTAATCAACCTTTCATTCCTGGGATGAACCATACTTGGTCATTATATATTATCCTTTATTTGGATTTGATTTGCTAAAATTGTTTCTAATTTTTGAACAACGTTTATGATGGATATTGGTCTATAGTTTTCTTTGTCATGTTTTTTTCCCCTGCTGGTTTTGTTATTTGCTGGCCCCACATAATGAGTGGCGAGGTATTCCCTCTTTTTCATTTTCTGGAAAAGTTTATATAGCATTGGTGTTATTTCCCCCTTAAATTGATGTACTTTCTAATTTTTCTCTTTCAATTTCTACTTTGAACTCATGGGCTTCTGAAAAGTATGTATTTAAATACCTAATATTTGGGGGATTTTCCTAAGACCTTTGTGTTAGTTGCTATATCATTCCTGTGACTCATGTCACTTATATGATAGCACACGTTAAGTATATATTAGAAATACACACAAGCACCCACACTTGAATACACTGTTGTCATTACTTTGAAAACTTATCTGTTAGATCAGTTTAGAGTAAGAAAAATAAGGTTTTTATTTTACATTCATGTATTCCTTCTCTCTGAAGAACTTCTTTTGACATATATTGCAAGGCTGGCCTAATGGCAACAAATTTTCTTTTTTGTTTGCCGGAGAAAGTCTATTTCTCCTTCACTTTTGAAGGATAATTTCACAGGGTACAGAATTCCCGGTCGATGTGTTCCTTTCTCCTTACACCCTAAGTCTTCCACTCCACCCTCTGCGTGCACGGCCTCTGAGGGGGGCTCCGCAGGGGCTCTGGCCTTTGTTTGCCCCTCCAGAGCTAAGGTGCTCGCCTCTGACTTTCAGAACTTCCTCTTCACCTCTGATCTTCTGTAGTTTAAGGATGATACATATGCCCGGCTATAGTTACTTGGCATTTACCCTGTTTGGTTTTCGAGTTTCCTGGAGTGTGGATCGGCGTCTGACGTGAATTTTGGGAAAGTGTCTGTTACCACTGTGTCAAGGATTTCTTCTGTTCCTTGCTTTCTCCTCCTCTGGTGACTCCATTATGTGTCTGTCATGCCTGCTGCAGTCCCACAGTCCTTGGATATTGTTTTTCTTGGTTTCTGATTTTTTTTCTTTTTGTCGAGATGCCCTCAAGCCCAGACACTGCTTCCTCAGCTGGGTGCCCTCGGGGGGTCCGTCTGTGCCACACGCCTTTCATTCCCAGCACTCCTCCTTGGCTCTCTCCCAGGCTTCCCATCTCTGCTTATATTGTCCGTCTGTTTCTGCATGATGTCCACTTATTCATTGCACAGTAATCACAGTTATTTCAAATTCTGCCTGACGTGTTTTCCCACATCCCTGCCACGTCATGCTGCGTCTCCAAATCGTGCTTTTGCCTTTCGGTGGCCTCGCAGTGTTCTTGGTAGCTGGACAGGCCGCAGTGTGAAGGGACTTCAGTCACGTAGTGGTGCGGCGTGGGGAGGGGGAGCGCTCCATTGTCCTGTGACTCAGGCTGTTTTCAGAGGGCCAGTGCCTCCAGACTGAACTTCCCAGGCGTTTCTCAGGTTTGCTCTCTGCCCTCCCAGCCCTTCTCACATAGGAGAGAACGGCTGGGCTTCTATATTTTCTTCCCTCAGATAAGTTGGACCCGACAATACACCAGCAGGTTACGCTCTGACTCGTTTCTCCTGAGGGCAGACTTTGCTAAGAACTGTGTTCTGGCAAATATCACAATGGCTCCTTTTCCCTCCCTCTGCCAGACATAGTAGGGATGTTTTCTCCCATGTTTACTGTGAAAACCTGGCAGAGCTCACGGAAGCAAGTCTCACAGAAGTGGGTCCCTCTATGGCTGGGTCCCCTAGAGTTCCAATTCTCAGTCACCACATGGGTGCTCCGGGAATGGGCTGTACAATAGTTCAGGTTTTCCTACCTGGGCCCTGGTTCCCGAGGTGGTTTCTGTAGTCTCTCTGCTCTGGTAGCCGTGACGCACTGCATTGGAACCCCCCACTCTGATTTGGGGGCAGCTACTTGCCCTGTGTCCTTACCTCTCTTACAGATCCTAAAAGAGTGATTGCTTTTTCGGTTTGTTCAGCTCTTCACTTTTTGATAGGATTAGTGGTGACTACCCCTTCCTACATGCAGAAGAGGAAACACAAAGTCTCCTGTTACTTTTAACCATTCAGTGTCTATATTTCAGGCATGTTTACTACAGGCAGCTTGTATGTGAGGTTTGCCTTTTCTGCAGTGTTTCAGGCTGCCTTTTAATGGAGGTATTGAGAACATTTATAATGCGATTATTGATATGCTTAAGTTTAAGCCTCTGATCTTGCTATTTTCTATTTGTTTCATACTTTGTGTTCCTCTTGCTCTGCTTTTTTCTTGGATTGAGTATATTTTCATATTCTATTTGATATGCTTCATTGGCTTATTTGACGTGACTCCTTTTTGTCATTGCAGTGTTTGCTTCAGGGCTGTGGTCTGTCTCCCTTCAGGAGGTGCTGTTCCACACAGAACATCACAATATCATCCTCTTTCTTTCTTGGCCTTCATTCATGCTGTTGCCGTTGTATGTCTTACTTTCACATATGTTATAATCTGTACAGTTCATCATTATATTTGTTTAAACAGTCAATTATCTTTATATAATTTTCTTTATATAGAGATACAGAGATGATAAGAGAAAATACGTGTTCACCTACATAGTCACCATTTTCTTCTTCTGTGCAGATTTATAAGCAGTTTCTTGCAGTGCAGGTCTATAGGTTCTTTCAGCTTTCTGAGAAAGTCTGCCATTGGCCTTTGATTCGAGCAGTATTTTTGCTGGATACAGGCCGACAATTATTTTTCTTTTAGTACTGCAATGTTGCTCCACCTGGCTTTTTGTTCCCATTGTTTTCAACAAGAAATCTATCTTACTGTTGTTCCTTGGTGTGTGTCTTTTTTCCTCCAGCTGTTAAGATTTAGCACTGGTCTTAGCAATGTGATTATAATATGCACTGGCATAGCTTTCATACTTCTTGTGCTTAGGGTTAGTTGAACTTTTTAGATTTGTGGGTTTATAAATATCATTAAGTTCAGAAATTTGAGGCCATTATTTCTTCAGATATTTCTGTTGTACCCCACGCTTCTGTCCGTCGGGACTGCAGTCATGCGCACATGGGCCCTGGGAGCTCTCGCAGCTCACTGCCTCGGGTGCCTCTGCGTCTCGCTCTGGTTGGCTCTCCCAGCACTGTCTTCAAGTCCACTAAGCTTGCCTCGTTCATTGTCCCATTTGCTGTTAATACTCTTCAGTGTACATCTCGCATATTGTAGTTTTCATCTCCAGCAGTTCAATTTGGGTCTTTTAAGATCCTCCATGTCTCTACTTAACTTCTGAACATATGAAATACAAGTTATAATAATTTTAGTTTATGTTACATTAATTTGTATTAATGTCAATTTTATAATAACTTCAATGGTTTTGTCTGTTAATTCTAACATCTGTTTCAGTTCTGGGTTGGTTTGAATTAATTTTTCTCCATATTATGGGTTTTACTTTTCTGGTATTTTGCATGCCTGATAATTCTTTTTGAATTTACTGGATGTTGGATATTTTTGTATTTCTATAAATATTCTTTATTTGTTGTAGGACTCAGTTAACTTGGGAACTGATCTCTTTGGGTTTGCTTTTAAGTTGTGTTAGGTGGGACTGGAATAATGTTCAATCTAGGGCTAATTACTCCCCTCCAGCCCAGTGAGGCAAGACCCTTCTGTACACCCCACCTCATGCCCCAGGAGTTGTGAGATTTTCTGGTCTGACTGGTGCCCTACTCCAGCGTTTGGCTGACTGCTTGGGAGGCTCCCTCTGTAGTTCTCTGAGGAATTCTGTGTAGCCCCTGCTCCCCAGTGCACTGCCCTACAGATCCCAGCTGTCTTGGCGGCTCTCAGTCCCACTGCCTGACACGAGGAGTGTGTCCGGCTTTGCAGAATGAGACACGGCAGGATTTACAGTGCCTCTGTTGAAGCTGTAAGCTGACTAAATTTGAGAGTTCAAAAAGCAGTTTCTCTGCATGGAGATTAAAGTGATTGAGCATAACGAGTGCTAAGTGTCAACAAAAGCAATTCCTTACTCTGCAGGTACCCTTGAAATCTATTTTATTTTTAAAAATCATTCTGAGGTCTACTCTAATAGGTATCTTAAAACAAAAATAATTTCTTAAAATCTCTGCTGATAAGCTTTATAAAATTTTGCATTCTGTTTTTATCCACGAGATTGAAATAATGGGAAAGCTGAATGTTCATGAGGAAAAAAACTGAGCTGCATGATGGGCATTTCTGAAAAATAACAAAGTAAAAACTTTTACTTAGATTTGTACTGAAGATGCCATAAATTTCCTCAAAATATAAAATTTGACACATACTTTTTACTACCACTGACACATATATGTAATTTAGGACTTCCAGTTTCTTCCAATCTAGAACATAGGGTGATCTGGAGAGACAGTAAATTGAATTATTTATTACAGGTCTGTATAACCAGTAGCTGTGTAATTCCATATGCCAGGATGCAAATGAAACCAAGATTCTAGGTCTAACCCCTGAACAGGTCAGTTTGACAGAGAATCCTAATTGGTGCACTATTATGGACTGCATGTTTGTATCTCCCCAAAATTCACATGTTGAAGCCCCGACCTCCAGTGTGACTGTATCTGGAGATGGGGCCTTTACGGAGGTAATTAAGGTCAAATGCAGTCATAGGACTGGGCTCTGGTCCAACAGGATTAGTGGCTTCCTGAGAAGAGAGAGCAGAGAACCTGCAAGCTTTCTCTCCACCACGTGCGGACACAGTGAGAAGGTCCCATCTGCAGGCCGGGGAGCTCCCCGGAAACCGCCCTGCTCCAGGCCCCCGTCCTCCAGGGCCAAGAGAGAAGACATCCCTGTCGTCTCGGCCGCCCCGTCTGTGGTGCTCTGTCGTGGCCGCCCCGGCACGCCGACACCGGCACCAAGACGCTGCCCCTTTCCTCCTCAGTGACAGAACTCCTGAGGGGCAGCCGGGCGTCGGCCACCGTCTGCATTTCCAAGTGTCCCGTGAACTAGACGCGGCTGGGTTCTGACTAAAGTGATGGACGCGGCCTGATGGGTCAGTCCCCGGGCGGGAGCAGGCTCGGTCCCGCCGCCTTTCTCCTCTCTCCCTGGTCGGGAGGCAGACGTGGTGCGGCGGCGAGAACTGCAGCACTGCGGGCGCAACAGCCGGGAGCCGCTGGCAGGGCCCGAGCTCGCCTGGCACCGGGCTGGCCGGCCACCTCTCGGTGTGTGCGGAGAGGAATTCGGATCTTGTTCCAGCCTGTCTGTGTTTTGGGTCATTTGTTAGAGCATCTTAGGTTTGTTCCCCAACTAATTCAGTTTTTTATTTTCACTATACATTGTTAAATACATATTTCAGGAATAGTCTGAAATGCCACATGCTTATTATTATTTTAGAATACAGTTTAAATTTTCTTAAAATTCATTCTTGAAGTGGGGCTCTTCCAGGCATTTTTCTGGCAAATCAGCAATGGCAGTAATAGGCCCTCGACAGCTGCAGCTTCAGTCTACCTTTATATTAGGGTAGCACGATCAATTGGAGTGGTTATAAAACTTACAATAACCAACTTTACACTATACTACAATACTTATTTTTCCTGAACATTGACTGACTGTAGATCCCCAACCCTGTTAAGATTTTAGGAAAGAAGGTAAAGAGAAAAAAAGTAACTCAAATGGTACTTTGACTTAATAGGAGTCAGAACTATCAGCTGATGACTGCCTTTTGAATTTCATGAAACTGCATGGAGTAGCCTTATAGATCCCCTGCCATAAAGCAGTGCCTGAACAAAATGTCAGAGACTTTAGATAGCGGTAGTTCTTTTTACCAAATAGCTCCTCAAAATGGCAATACCAGTAGGTGTCACATGAGATTAAAATGGAAGAGGAATTAATTTAAAAGCAGGAAGAAAAGTCCTCTTTAAAAACTGGTGTTTACTCCTAAGTTTGCTTAAAAGATTTATAGAAATACACCTGCTTTCCTAGGAAACATGCAACATCTTTTTAATGCATCTTGGTATTCTTTGCTAAGGAAAAGGACATAAGGAAGGAAGGACGTGAAAACTCCTGAGCAGGTGGCAAAAAAGATACTAGTTCTTTCCTCCCCATTTCCTCTCACCCCAAGTCATTTGAGGCAAACCTATTTCCAGGGAATCAGGGTAAATATGTGGTGCCTGCTTGCTGTTTCCATAAATAACAGGAAAGCTGCCTGCTGAGATCAGCCCAACAGCTGCTCAAACAAGACTTCCTCTGTCCTGCATCCCTCTTGTCATTACTATGACTAAAAAGTCAGCAGATGTAGCTTTTAGAAGTACATAGACATTGTCAACAGAATTATCAGCTCTTTGTCCCTGTCCCAAACCATGGGGAAATGATAGTTTATGGAGTATTTGTGTTAAAAATTAACAAGAAGTAAATTTGGTAGGATAAAACTATATTCTGCATTTCCTGACAGTTCAAGAACTCCTTTTTTAAGCCTGCCAATGCTCTGAACTTCTCCTTTAAATTCAGCAATTTACAGCCAGATAGAAAGCCAAGTGAATGAAGCAATCACTTTATTGGAGCATGCAGATGTTGCATCACAATTTTTAAAGAGAGGTGTTCAGGATAAAAATTTTTGACTACTAATTAAAGATAAAATTTTGAGGATTCATGTATCATATTCGGAGTGCTCTTTTTATGTTTCATCAAGGTAAAATATTGTGATAACAAATGTATATATACACACACAGATTTACACACTACTCTGTGCTAGCTGTATTAAATTATAAAACAGATTGATGTTATCATGTAAGTGCTTCACATCACTTTGATTAAGAAGAATCTCCTGGACTTTGGCAATTTCAATACTAAAGGAGAAACTGAATCCCAAATTTGTGAGGTTTCAAGTGTTTCAATGAATTTGTCTCCTGGATAAATCTAATCTAAGTTTATTAAAAGATGTTCTGCTCATGAGACTTCTGAATTGTTACTCTCAATTACCATAAAGAAATAGGTCAAGAGCTTCTTCAAAAATACTTGTAGTTCTAATGAACTGAACCAGCTATAGTCTAGTGGGCTGGACACCTTTTAATTCCAAGCAAGATTCTAGAATAGATTATTTTAAAAATTAGTCTGTAGGAGATGAGGAAAGAAAAAAAGTCCACTTTGCACGTCTTTTCTCTCTGATGCGGCCACAGCTAGCTTTTCTTTCCCTTTAGTCTCCTGGCTTCCTTGTCCCTGTCTCTGGAAATAAGAACATGGGGCTTCTCATTTTTAATGCTCCTCCAGAAAGGCATTCAGGGAATAGCAAAATAAGTACACAGGAATTTAAGACTAGAAATCTTTTAAGGGCCTTGAAATCATATATTCAGACTCAGATTACTGAGTTTCTTGATGGGACAGATGTTAAGTAGAAAATCCATCTGACTTCAGCTTTGCTTTTATTCCTGACAGTGAAGTTCACCAACTCCATACCCTTCTATACCCTTCTTCTGATCTGTACCTTCTGAACCACTGCGAAATTCTTTCTATCCAAAGGCCAATCTACTGAGCATGGAAATTTGGGAGCATTAAGAATGCGTCATAATACACTAAACTTGACTTCCTGCTTGATAGGTTATCAGATAAATACTGTAGCCAAAGGGGTTTATATTTTACCTGGATATTTAGACAAGTCTTAGGATATGCTGACATATAGTCTTCATTCATGACAGTACTATTAGTTAGGTTCATAATTGATTACTCCTACTCAGTATTTTTACTGCATTACTTTTAATTAACATTAATTTTAAAATAATTTTTATTTATTAATGTTTAACTAATTACACAGAGGGGCACAGTGATGACCAGATCAGCAGGGGACATAAAGATGGCAGGACTAAATGTAAAACATGCTTAATAAAATCAAGATCCAACAAGATTCTAACAGGATGGGAATACCGGTCAGTGAGAAATACAGACTCCCATACTTCATTTTGAAACTGCAATAACCAAGTGTGACAGGAGAAATATGACTTAGAAGCATCCTGACAGAGACCCCCCTGTAGATGTCAGAACTGATTGCGAAGGCAGCTCACCGGCAGGGACAGTGAGACACAGGCTTCTGGTGCATCATGAGAAGTGACATTCCAGAAGATGGAGGAGATGGTCTCCTTTGGCTAATGCGGCCAAAGGAGGGCACAGCAGTTGTGGATGCTTTAGGAGGGAATGGCTAGCCAGATAGTTTCTTATAAGAAGTGGGCACAGAAACTGAGGATTCTTATCCTTGGAGAAGAAAAAGAAGCATCAGTATGATACTGACCTTCAAGCATGAAACTCACAAGAATCACCAGCCTCGTCTTGTTCTCGGAGACCTACACTGCTTACAATGGACGAGAACTAGTGAGTCAGTTCTGGTTTAATGTTAGAAAATTTTGTATTGATTAGATGTCTGAAAGTGGAATGGGCCTTTTATATTCATGCCTATACATGTATAAAATGTTTTCACCACAAAAATGAGGAGTTAAAACAAATTAGGTTGACACACTGTATGGAAAACACCTGACATGTGGCAAACATGAGGAAAGGAGGGGAAAACTGCATGAGTGGTCAGACTACTTTGTTTATTCAGTGAACACTTCTGAATGCCTCTTATATCCCAGGCTTTTAAAATCCTTCCTGACACTGAGGTTATGACGGGGAAACACAAGATGTGGCGAGAGCAGAGACACAGGGATCGCAAAGCCAAGGTTTTAATCTAACTGCTTTCCCCACACACACAACCATTTACGCACCCTTAAAAAGCCACTTAGATCATTTCTAACTTTCATTATTACCCTTAAAATAAGGAGAAGCTGCAGGTAGGTGGGATGTTAGATAAAAAATCTCTAAAATGCCTTTCAGGCTTAAAATTTCAGATATCCTGTGAAAAGCAGTGTTGTACCATCTAATCTTATTCTATATATTTAACTATCCGTGAGAATGTTGGTGTATGTTAGACATCAGCTTTTGGTGTTGGCTCCATCCACAGCCATAAAGCCGCAAACCGGTCCTTATGCAGGTTGACATACTTGGTACCTTGACTCCACCACATGGTCTCTGCCGACCGGTGATGCTGACCTAAGGGCACTGGACTGTGTGATGGGGTCCAGTGCAAAATATAACCAGATTCTCTCAAGAAATTAGCATGTAAGACATTGAAAAGGCAAGGCTGGCAGAAGGAAGAGGAGCAGGGTTTGGCCAAGCCCTTGTTTAGTCTGGCCTTGCACAGAACGAGCAGCTCTGCACCTGTACGGTCAGTCCTTGGAACAGCTCGGTCTGCAGACGGTTCCAGTCTTCCAGAAGCCTGTGTGTTCGCGAGGACTGTTCCTTCCCTCCTTACTTTCTGGTGCACCCTCATAAAAAATCCCACTAACCGAGATAACCCGAGCCAGTCCCTATTACCTGGGTCCTAATAGGTAGTAACTCCCGGAGGGGAGCTGGAACGACCCCCAGCTCTGGCCTCTCCAGCAGGGACTCTTCCTTGACTGCCCTTCATCCTGGTTTGAAAAGTGCATTTTGGTCTCCACTACCACAAAAAAGCGTTTGCCAAATGGATCCCTAAAATCATTACACGTAATTAAAAAATTCTTTGAGAAAGTTAAATTTTAAGTGGAGAAATCACAAAACTATTGAAGTAGCATTGGGGTGACGGTGCACGTACTGCACTCTCTTAAAAGGTAAGCCAGGATTCTAACTCCCATTCGAAGCCTTGTAATACAGTCTTTGAGAGGATCTGGGCCTAAAGCCATACTTTTAAAATTAGAAAGGTATCACCTGCCTGACAGGTAGGTGATTCCTTTAAGTATTTCCCATCTCTAAAGTCAAAGATTTTCTGGCTGAATAAACGAGATTCCACTCTAACCTGTTCTTGTTGGTGTCCTGTGGCAAGCAGGTGCATGGACTAAACAAGCACATATTCCAAGATACTTGGACTCGGAAGCAGAGAAGTCCTGTAACTACCAGAGTAATGCGGTTTGACTTCATACACCCTGATCAGAAAACCTTTAAGGGGAAGTAAAGAGTATAGGCAGTTGTCGACATTACTCAGGACATTTAAATGTTATTGAGTGCCCAGAAAATATTTTGCTCTTTAATTTATGCAAAGTTTGAGTTTTTATTTTTAAATACCCTTAACCATAACATAATAAAATTGCAATGTGAAGCAAAAGAATGTTGAAAAGTGTTTCAATTCTTATGACTTTCTTAATTAGGTTTTTATCTGAGGAGAAGAAATTTCTTTCCTGTAGTATTTATTGCTAAGTGACAAAACTACTAAAATTTTATTCAGGTGGCATTTAACTGCTACTTCCCCCTTGTTATTTTTATTCCATTTCAAAATGATTTTATTTTTTTTCACTTTTTAAACTGAAGTATTATTGATATTAAAATGATTTCTTTTAAATAAATCTCATTAACTTTATTTTAAAATATCACAGATGTTAACTCCAATGATTTTGTGAAAAATAATCTTTCTCAATACATGAGAAGCGTCTCTCCTATACATTTAAATTCAGTAATAAAAATAAATTAAAATTATCCCACAAAGTCATGCTGTTTCCAATTATTTAAGTGTATACCTCTGCTTCCATGTGATAAGCATTTTCCACTCTTCTAAAATCTTTCATCACAGTTACATTTTCTGCCTGAAACAAAAAGTACAAGAGTATGATTACTAAATGTTTGGCTGTGACATATAGTACACTAAAACGTGAAGTAGAAACCTCAACTTAACTAAAATTAGAATGACAAAAACTGCAGAAAGAATTGGTTTGCCTAATGTTCTAAAACTTTCCTGAAAATAACATAAATTCAGAAGCCTACAGATATTTGTTGAAAATTTCATAATTGTCACTTCATTTATAGTAATTTTCACATTAGCTTGTATAGAAATTATGCACTTATGGTGCAGTGTGTGTGTGTGTGTGTGTATACATATATATATATGGAATTTATATGTATATATGGAATTTTATATATATATATATATATATATAGGGAATTATTTGTAAATAAAGCATTCTGAATGTTACAGGAGTGTTAGGGTTTTAAAAATGTTCAGTTTACAAGTAACTGAATACCTATAGTTTGAATACCTATCATATGCAACTTGGGCAAGGCACTCAACCGTTTTGAATCTTAGTTTCTGCATTTATGAAATTAAGCTAATACATGTATACTATATAGAATTGTTTTGAGAATTTAATGAAAAGTTTATATAATGTGCTTGAAAGAGAAGGCACTCAGCAAATGTACATGCTATAGAATACCAAGGGGCAAGTAGCAGTTAATTGCCACCTGAATAAAACTGATGTAAATGTTTCTTGCAATGCTGACCCAGACTAGTTTGTTTTTAGAAAAGTAACAGTAATGCTTTTTGATTCTCTGGATACATAATTCTGATGCAAAAGTTAAATTTCTTATGCATTTTTCAAGAAGATTTTCAAATTTAGTGAAATAAACTCTTTACCTGCTCTCCTTGGGGACAGGCAGACCTACAGTTTACTATTCTTTTGTATCTTCCAAAATAGATGCCAAATAAATATAAGGATTATTATGCCCAATAATGATTTAATTGTAAGTTATTTCATAGGGGATTTAGCTACACATGAATTTTAAGATAACACTAATTTCAAGAGATTTATATTATGCAGAGGATATGGGAACTCACTCTACTATCTCAGCAACTTACCTGTAAATTTAAAATTATAGGTTACAGAACAGCAATATAGAACATAATTTCATTTATGAAAAGGTCTCTATTATACATGGATCTAGATAGATTTATATGCATTGACAGATGATTTAGTAAAATGTTTACTGAAATATTAACATGGGATTTGGAGACATTACTTCTTGTTCTTTTCTCTCAGTATTAATTTTCTTTAATTAGCACGTGATTTTTATAAAAACAATAACACTGGTAAGTGTAGCAATAAAAGATACTATCTTTCCAGCTACCCCTCCTGAAATTATTTCTCTAATAATTTTTCAATCAGAGGTTTGATATATATTTATGAAGTGGGAAAATATGAAGACATCCAAAAAAAGATGTGTTTATATTATAAAATATTAAATGACAGACCTTTCACATTAAGTGAAAGAGCTGATGACAAATAATATATACAGTACTGTTTTATATTAATCTGTATTCTAAATTTTCTACAATGAGCAGGTATAACCTTTATCATTAAAAAATGCATTAATATTTTCATGAGAGTGGCAGACATCAGAGCTATAACTGGAATTTCAGTTCAGATTTTCAGGTTAAAGTTTTTTTTAGAACTTTTCTGCATAATATAAACCTTGAAAGTTTTGGTCAGGTATTTTAAAGGAAGGCCCTCAATCTGGGTTTCTCTGAATTTCCTGTGTCAGACCAGGATGCTAGGTTTTGGGAAAGAACATCAGAAAGGTGAAGTGCCATTCTCATCACGACATGTCAGCAGGTACATGAGATCCACAAGACATCACTCAGGACATTAACCTTGATCACGTGGTTAAGGCTGTGTCTGCCAAGGTCCCCCAGTGTAGTCACCATTTTTCCCTTTCCATGCTTTATTCATCAAGGGCAAGTTACTAAGTCCAGCCCACATTCATTCAATAAATGCTCTGTTATTAATGTTGTTGCTCAAATAGTTCTAGCTCTAGCTGTTGGGATTTCTTTCAGGTTGTCTCCCATATCCCTTTGACATACCCCCGTCCTTTTATTTTTTGAATATTTCCGTACTTTCTGCCTTATGTTGTAGTTTCTTGCCTAGCCCTTTCTTTGAATTGGTATTTAGAACTATGATCTGGGTTCTGTGCTCACTCCACTGGAGTCACTCCCTGTAGGCCCTCTTAGTGGGCAGTCTGGTAAAATATGTATGTGTACAAACTCATGTATACACGTACACCTACAATTGTTTCTATGTCTATCCATCTCAATATATACTAAGCCAAACATGAGTTCATAGTGATGTTTCCGACTTAATTCTGAACCACAGAGTTCACTCTATAACCTTCCCTTATCAGTAACTTCCCTCTCCAATAGTGAGAAACTTGGCACTCATCACCCACCAACCACTCTCATATTCAAGTTTAGTACACATATAAAGTAGTTTCAGAATTGTTAACTAGTATCCCCTTGGAAAACAAATTTACCAACTGTAGTGTTTATGTATCTTTCATCTGTATCCTTAGTTTCTAGCCAAAACATCATTTTCCAAAAGTTACTTAGGAGATTCCTCACTCCCAAACCCCGTGTTCACTGCAGTTACATTCATTTGTAAAACAGTTAGGTTCACTTTTCACAGTCTGGATTCTGTCCAGGACTGATTCTTTTTTCAAAATTTGCATACATTAATCTTCAGTCTTTGTGCTTTTCAGCTCTGTGGGTTTTGACAAATGCACACTTATGTATTCACCAACCTAGTACCACAAAGAATCCTATAGCTTTTTGGCTTTTCCTGAATGTCACATGAATAGATCATAAAATACACACCTTCTGGATCTGGATTAACTTTCACTTATCACATACATCTAATATTCATCATGCTGTTCTGAGAATCAAAAGCTTCTACTTGTTTATTGCTGAATAGTATTCCAATGCATGGATGTACTAGTTTATCCAATTCCCTGCTGATGACATCTTAGTTGCTTCCAGTTTAGTGATAGATGAATAAAGCCACTATAAACATCCATGTGCAAATTTTTATGTGAATGTAAGCTTTCCATTCTTTTGTGTGAGTTAATGGTTCCTTCAGTGAGACTATGTTTAACTCCATAATAAACTGTAAGGTGGCATTCCAAGTAGTTGTGCCATTTTTCAGTCTCATCACAAGGAACGAGTATTTCTGTTGCTATCTTTGCCAGTATTTGTTATCATGAGTGATAATGGAATTTAGCCATTCTAATAGGTGCATAGTGTATCTCCTTGTGGTTGTAATTTACATTTCCCTAAGAACAATGTGTTGAGAAAATACATACTCTTTTCATGTGTTGATCTGCCATCTTTTTTGGTGAAGTGTCTGTTCATGGTGACACACAGGGCCTTCTTCTGTGCTCTGCAGTCTGGGTTCCCCTCCACGTTCTCCAGGCCCCGTACTCCTGTGTCCTAGCCATAATGTACTGCATCTGCATAAAGTGCTCTGGACATATTCACCTGCTGAACTCTGGTGAGACTGCAAGGCTCTCCCTTCAGCCATTGTTTAAGATTTGTCACTTCCACTATGAAATCCTTCCAGAATTCCTCAAGTAAAATAAACAGTACTTCGTTTCTTAACTCCATTGCATCATGTGTATAGTCTCATCACGACATGTAACGTATTAGTCAATTCTGTATGAGACTGTTCATCACAGTGCTTAAGTTTTACTCATGTTCTATTTCTGGTGCCTAGCAACATGCTTGAAGTATCCATTATACACTTACTGAAAAAATATAATTAAAAGTATGCAAATCTTGGAGCTTACAGCCTATGGGGAGGGCACACAAACCAGAAAACAATTACACAGTATATTAAGTGCTATTTAAAAATGAACAGTGATAGGGGATGCTTAGTAAATGTTGGATGGTTGAGTAAATAATGCTTAGAATTTTAATACATTTTTCCATGAAAACAATACTAAAATGAGGGTTATACTTTCACATATGAAAATTTGGGATCATAAAACTATGCATAATCTGTAATATAGTTGAACTAATAGTTTATTCACTTAGTGCTTCATTTTCTTTTTAGTCATTCAAAAACTATTTTCTAAGTATACATTATGTTATGTAACATGTGTAAAGAATATCCCATGAATGCAGAGCAAACAAGAGCAAAATGGTTTTGCTCTCCAGAGGTTTATAATAATGAGGAGAGCCAAGTAAAACAATTATAATACAGAGTTTTATTAAGTTATATTACAAATGGGAGTGGAGTGTGGTATTGCAGGGTGTAGTATCATGTTGGGAAAGGAATGCCAAGGTGAGCAGGGGCTTGTTCTTAAATGAGAAATAACAGGAGTCAGCGAATAAATGAGGGTAGAGATACACCCGGATATGCTAACTAGGGTCCATCTATTAAACAAAGGAATATAAGGAGCCCTTTCAACAGGGGACTGATACATATAAACCCAAGATCACAAAGTTTAAAATGAACTAAAGATTTTGTGAAGACTCATTATTTGTCCTGAAAAGTAGTATAAATGATTTTTTGGTATTTTCTACTGAACAAATTATCTACATGCCTGCTTTCCTCCATCACAGATAGTTGAGAGATTACGAACCTTTGTATGTTTGCCTTGAGCACTAAATCTTAATTTAACCACTATAAGTTGAATGTAGCAATTCATTTTGTTTTATGTAGAAGTTATAGCCATGAGAGCTCAGTGTACATTTTATGTAAATAGCTTAAGAATTTGTTGTATTATTCAAACAGGACAGCAATTTTTTGCGGACATGTTTTTTACACCTTAACTCATTTTATTCACATTGTGATTAGCATTTGAATTCTTCTAGACTAAAATCCTTTACAGATATCGTTTTCAAATAATTTTTAGAATAACTCTCTTTAAATGCACTACAAATGATTTTCTCATTAAGGACTTGCTTTTTTGAGGGTCATTTCTAATAGACTGGAAGCACTTTCATGAGTTCAATGTTAACCCTGGGTAAACTACAATTCTGGCATGTCGAGTCCTACTCAGTAAAATGAAGGAATTCCGGTAGTTGACCCATTCTGTCGTATCCAATTTCCTTTCATTCTATGGAGCCTGTCATAGAAGCAAATCACATCTAAGTGTCAGGAGTACAGGACTTCAAATACTACCCCGGCTAAAGTTCAGATCATTGCTTAACCTCTTTAAAATCTGCAAATAAGGCTATTAAGGTCTGCCTAATAGGGCTGTTGTGCGGATTAAATAGGCTGGTTCTTTCATTTTTCTTTTCCTAAGTAGGCTAATAATGATAAGGTTTAATTACTGATTTGCTTCATGGACATCTCTCGTCAGGTTAGGTGTTTCATAAATGTGGCATCTACACTATGCTGGCTTATTTTTTTTAAGTTAAAACTAAAAAGTTTTGAGAAATCTTTTACTGAAATGGATGAACACCCTTCCACCCCAACCCCCGTTAGTGTTTGAAAAATACCGAAGGGCCGCTCCTGGCAAAGCTCTGCGCGTCTGGCTGTGCTTTTTACTTGCGGATTCCGTGGTGAGAATAAAAACAAAAAGTGAGCGTTTATATCTGACGTTTCCCGTTTAACAGCTCCTCACGTCACGGTTAAAAATCGTTACTGCAGCAAGTGTCGACAGACAAAGCTTCCCTCGATTTTTTTATCTCACCAGTCGCAGCGGCCGCCACTGAGCGCGCCTCCGAGGAGGGCAGGCGCGGACCCGGGCCGGGGACCCCTCCGCGCCCCCGCCCGCCCACCTGCACGCCCTGCCCGCGCCCCCGCCCGCCGCGCGCTCACCTGCACGCCCTGCCGCCGCAGGCTCTGCGTGACGTAGTCCAGGCGGCGGCCCACGCTCCGCCGGGCCTCGGCTGCCGCCGCCTTGGTGCTGCTCAGCCGCACTGCCACCCGCGCCCGGTCGGGGCCCGCAGACACCTCCGCGCTGCCGCTGACGTGAACCTCGCGGGGCGCAGTGGGGGCCGCCGCCGAGGACGGCGGGCGGTGGAGGCCGGGCAGCGTCTCTGAGGCCGAGACCGGGTGGTTCTCCCGGCCCCGGTCGGCCCAGGGAACCAGTTCCACGAACACCCGGGACTGAGGGGCCTGCTGTAGCGACATGCCGGCGGCGGCCGGGTTCCCCAGCGCCTCAGACAGGACGGCGGCCGCACGGGCCAAGGCGCGCCAGGGCGCGTGCGCGCGGCGCGGAGGACGCCGGGATGGGCGCGCGGGGTCTGTGGTGGAGGCGTAGCGTCGCCGCTCTCGGGTGTCGGCCGAGGTGGTCGTGGGCGCTCCGCCGTCCCCGCGTGTCGTTCTGGCGCCGCCACCTCGTGCGCAGCGGGGTTGGTGCCGCGGCGCCCTCGCCGGCGGGGCCTGGGTCCCGGGGCCGAGCGCCGGGGCCTCCCGAGCCGGGGCCGCGAGCCAACAGCGGCGGCCGGCGCTCTGGCCGCCCTCGCCCCCGAAGGGCCCCGAACGGCCGTGGCCTCGCGTGCGCGCCCCGCGTTCAGGGGGAGCCCGGCCCCGCCGACCCGCCGCGTGGGCCTTCCTGCCGCCGCCGAGCCGTGAGCGTGTCCGGCCCTCCCCTCCCGTGAGGAAATAAAAAGGAATTCGAGCAGCCGATTCAAAAGCACGATTACTGTCTAAAACCTGAAAAAACCCATACACAACTCTCATGTAGTTCATCGTTTTTTCCTTTTAAGGTACTTTAAATCAGATGGTTTTCATGTTCCCTCCATTTGGCTCATCACCTTGTTTAAGTAATTTTATGTATTTTGATGTTTATTGTTAGCTGAGAACAATCACGGTGTTTTGATTCAAAAACTTTTTCCCATTTTTTTTTTAACTTGATACACTCAAAATAGTTTCTTGAGAAGGTGGAAACTTCTCTTTCCCCAGTGATAAATGTGGAACAATATGACCTGCAAAATAAATTATTGAATGTATGAATGTCATAAGTAAACGCAACAGGAGTCTTAAGTGCATATAAGCGTTTAGGATATAAAACTAGGTTCCAAATAGATAGGAAAATGAGTAAGTTAAGGAATAGTAGTTAAGCTGTTTGGAAAGGAATTTATCTGTAAGTTACATCAGAAAAATAATTGGAAGAAGGCATAGGTCAGGATAAATATAACTGGGAATGGGAGGCACTTTCTAAGCACAGTTTCAAAAAGCAGCAACTATAAGAAGACTGAAAAATTTGTACTAAAAAAACTTGAGTTTATAAAAACAAAAGGCGAGGGGGGGCAAATAAATTGGGAAAAAAATTTGTAACATTTATTTTGTATAAAAGGCTAATAGCCTTAATGTTTAGAGAGCTCTTACCAGGAGAAAATTAAATGAAAATGGATAAAGGTTGCGGAGACAAACTATTAGTGGGCTAGGGCTTCCCTAACTGAATGCCGCAGGCTGGTGGCTTGGTAGAGGTTTACTTTCTCTTGGTTCTGGGGGCTGGAGGTTCAAGGTCAAGGTGCTGACCGTTGGGTGTCTCCCTTGCCTGCACACAACCGCCTCACTGTCCTCACAGGGCCTTCCTAGGCGGGCGGCATCCCTGGTGCTCCTTCCTCTTACAGGAACATTAGTTCTGGTTGAGAGCACTACTCTTATGGCCTCGTTTAATCTTAGTTTCCTCTTTAAAGACTGTATCTTTAAACACATTCGGAGTTAGTGCTTCAACATATGAGTTGGGACATGGGCAGCATGATTCAGTCTATAAGACATAACAATAAAGCAGAAATACTAACAGTCTGTAAGATGAAGAAAAAAGTGAAAAATGTTTATTCTCACCAGTAGTTGAAGAAATATAAATTTAACTATAGTGAAATATCCTTTTTTTGAGCTGTGATTTTGGCAAATAATAAGGCAGAGGAAATGGAGATGGAATAGATGAAAGTAATTTTTTAAAAAAGAATGGAAGAGTTCTTGATGACAGAGCTATATAGTAAACAAAGGGGAGGAGAAGCTCCAGCTGATGGTGGTTTTCAGCCTGGATACCTGGGAGAAGGAACGAGGGTGACAGGTGTGTCTGCTCAGCTCAGCTCCCAGTGGCCTGGTTCTCCCTCAGAGTCAAGGCTAAGCCTAGAGCAACATTTAAAGCAAGATAACTCTGTACTTTATACAATTTGACCAGACTCAGAATAGGCACATGACTCAAACTGGACCAGTTAGAGGTTTTTGTTTGTTTCTAGACATGGGAATCTAAGTTTACACCAAATTTTAAAAATTCATTTTCTCAGATGGTGGATCATGACATACATTCACATATACATATAAAACTTACAGATAAATGTATGTACATCAGCCATTTCCACACACCATTTCTAGTACAGAAGCAGGAAATGTATAGAGCACATGAGAGGAAGAGGAGATCACATGTTCGGAGAGGTCCAGAGGCGATGTAGAGGCAGAGGCCCGATGCAGTACCGGTCTCTGTTTCTAGAACTTTTTCTTAGGCCTGGTTTCGTTTCTGCCTGGAGTGCTGTAAAATATTCCTGTATCCTTGTAAAATCCCACTCTCTTTTATTAATTTTTTTGCCTAAGTAACTTGACTGAGTGTCACTTAACACTAGAATTCAAAGCTAACTTGTATAGCTTTCAGCCTTAAGGTATTTACAGAGTTCCACACAAAAGTGGGTCATTGGGTGTACACCACAGGGTTCACCTTTTCAGAAAATTTTTCTCTCCACTGCCATTCAAGGACACCCTGAGTGATTCTGGCATGCAGCTAATTTCCGTTTCTGACTGGAACCTGCTTGTGGAGCCAGCCTGCCCATAAACCTGTTCACAAGAGCTTGGGCCTGTTCTTCCCCCTCTCACTGTTCATATAGGGACCCCCATATCACCACTGGTGCAAGCTGTGAATGCTGTTCTGGCGCAACCTTGGTGGGGGGCATGGGGGTCTGGGTCACCTGCTCACGTAGCTGGCCTGTTTCCTCTGGTCTTGCTCATGCTTGGTGTCCCAGATACACTATTTGCACCTTTTGGTTGATTTCTACTAGGCTACCTGCTTCAGATTTGGAGTGCCTGACAGGATCCAGCTCATGATGGACAATTCCAAACATCTCATAAAAGATGTCAGGACAGAGTGGAGCAATACATTCTAAATGCTGAGGGAAAAAGAAAAATTAACCAAGAAATGTGTATCAAACCATCCATCAAGAATGAGGAAAAAATAGATATATTTTCAGACACACAAAGACTTCAGGGAGTTCACCACCTACACTCTCACTGAACTATTATAGAAGATGCCTCTGTAATATATTAATAAGTCCAAAGGAAGGAATTGCATAGAAGAAACAACAGTTGCAGAAATTGACAGCATGTATCCAGACACTTAATTTAATTACTTATTGGAAATGATTTCATGTTGTTTTTGGGTGGTCAACAAAAACTGAAACTAAAAAAACTCTAGGTTATTGTAACAAAAGAGGAGGAGAAACATTCATTGCATTTGGTTAAAGCATCTCAAGGTTCTTGATTTGTTCAGAAAGAGATTAGAGAGACTGAATTACTTTAGATTTTGTTGTAATACTTTGTTGTTAGTTATGTATGGAAAATGTGTATGAAATGAAGAAATCAAAGGCAGAAAAGGAGGCTCAAAGAGGTGGGAGGAAGGTCAAGGTAGCACAATGCTGTGGAGCAACATCTATGTCTGCAGGATGTGACATTTTTCAAAAAGGGAAAGTTGATTAATAATATCAGATGATACAGACAGGTATCATTTGGCAAAAATTGAGGATGGAGATAGATTTATGGAATATACAATTTAGAAGAATGTTAGTGACCTTCAAAGAATTTTTCACCAGAAATAGGATGACAAAAGGTTAAGGGATCCGTGAGAGAATAGAGAAGGGAGAAGGAGAAGGAGATAAACACTTGTTAATAATGTCTGTAGTGTTTTTGTTTTGAGAAAAAGTAATTGGATTCAGGCTTTCCAGATATGAAGGGAGATAATATCCTACCTTATCTCACAAATACCCTAGACACTGGAGCTCTCCTTCTTGCCTTGTTATATCCAGGTTTGTGTTGCAGATGTTTATTTTCTGGTCCCTTAAATGATCAGGTAAGCAGGACAGTGAGCGCAGGGGGTGCTGTGTCCCTGGTCACTTCTGCCAGTCACTTACTTGTGTCACACGCTTTCCTTGAACAGAGCTCCCAAGTCTAGTGATCACGTCTTCACCCTGACATTACGCATTAGTCATGAGAAAGTGTTCTCAAGTGCATTCCTCTTCTCCTAGGTAAACAAATGTGCTCTGCCACCCACCACATCATCTTGTCAGGCTGGGCCATCCTGCGTTTGCTGCTGGACCGGAAACCGCCTGACTGTGTACATACTTGACTGACCGCTTGGGCATGGCAGATCTCCAGGTAAGCTTTTGGCTTAAATATTTTCTCACTTCTCTCATTTTCTCTCTAATTCATTTCACATCACTAGTTTTCTTTTATATTATCTGGCTTATTTTTCTTGGTTTTCACATATTTGCATAATGTAACTTCTTAACATCTTAATTGCTTATATTGTAATTCCATACAAGATGAATTGTGATGATATCAATTATCTACATGTGTAATATAAGTATATATTGTAATTATAAGATATACTGTAGTTATATCTCAACTGATTCATACTATTTGTATCCAAGAGAATAAGAAATATTTGACAGTTTGCTTGTAATTGAAGCCGTAACTCTCTCAGCTGGGTAAAGACTGCTTCTTGGTGTTAATTCCTTTTGAAAGCAGTGGATTAGAGATAGCTTTGCCAATAGCTATGTTAACCTCCAGAAATGATTTAATTCCAAATTCTAGTAGTAGTCAAACTAATAGGACATTGCAGATACATAAATGACTCAGGGAGGATATCTTACTTAATTTGTTGAGTTTATGCAGAAAAAAATGGTCAAGTTTATATTGCAACACCCTGGTGAAATTGCAATAAATAAGAGGGGGCTACTTATGAATACTGCTCACAAATAATTAAATATTTTTAAAGAATTATTGTAACATCTTGTTTAAGTGGTCAATCATTAAAGATCTAACTGGCCACAGTGAGACAGATGCTAAGTAAATTATCAAAATTATCAGAGAAAAAAGATGATACTCCAAAATTTGATAAAAGAGAAAATACTGTAGGAAATAAAACAGAATTTGGAAACTAGAAGAAACACAGTCTCATTTAGCAGATGAACAAACTAGAAGAAAGAAGAATGTTTCTAAAGTCCTGTGTCCCAGGTTATGAGTCACAAGCCACTGAATGCTCTCTTTTGCCTCCAGCAATCAATGATTACACACTGTACACAGGCCTGTTGCTGCTGGCAAAGCTCTTTTTTGAAATAACAAACCAAAGCACCTGCTTCCCCTCTAGCTTCCCTGACTCCGGAGCGCACTGGTCCTGCTCTGCTTCCTTCTCTGTCGCTTCTCCACTGCACACCTCAGCCACTGCCCCGTCCTCTCACTGGCCCAGCCTGCTTCTCTGACTTTGTAGCTACTTTCATGATTCAGTTTCCCACTCTACTGACTCAGTTTTCTTAATTGTAAAATAAGAGAATGGGAATAGCTTCTTTTTAATTGTATGAGCAGGGTCAGTGACAATATAACAATGATGGATGTTATAAAATTATCACTTTAAAAACCAGGTAAGCATGTGAAGACATGTTCAACATCATAGGTTTCTAGGGAATTGCAAATTAAGCAACAATGAGATAGCACTCCACACCTATTAGAATGTCTAAAATGATAAAAACCTCTGAGAGCACCAAATGCTGATAAGGATGTGGAGTAACAGGATCTCTCAGTCACTGTTGATGCAAATGCAAAATGGCACAGCTGCTTTAGGGGACAGTTTGGCCCTTTCTTCCAAAACAAGAAATACTCTTAATGTATGACCCAGCAGTAGCACTGTAATTGTGTTTGACCAGAGGAATTCAAGACTCACGTGCACACTAAAGCCTGCACAGACATGTTTATAGCAGCTTCCTTATAATTTCTGACACTTGGGAATGACCGAGATGTCCTTCAGTAGGTGAATGATAAGTCAGCTGTGATACATCCAGAAAATGGAGTATTATTATTTAACATTAAAAAGAAATGAGCTATCAAGCCACTAGAAAACATGGAGAAATCTTAAATGCACATTCCTAAGTTAAGGAAGCCAATCTGAAAAGACCACATACTGTATGATTCCAACTATATCACATTTTGAGGAAGGTGGAATTATGGAGACAGTAGAAGGATTGGTGGTTGCTGGGGTTGGAGGGAGGGATGGCACAGAGGGTTTAGGGCAGTGAAGCTGTTCTGCATGATACAGTAGGGGACGCATGTCATTATATCCCAGTCTGCACCCTTCCAACATAAAAAGGCAGGAGTGAGCCTGGTATAAGCCGTGGCTCTGAGTGGGTGTGGGGTGTCAGCACAGGTTCACTGACTGTGACCCACGTGCCGTGTGATGTAGGGTGTGGATAGCTGGAAGATGGTTTTGGGGTGTGGGTATATAGGAACTCTCTGTTCTTTCCACTGGATTTTGCTGTGTCAAGACTGCTCTAAAAATATACTTTGTTGATTAAAAAAGAAAACAGCATTGTGTTTTAAAAAGACAAAGGTATTTGGAATAAAATGGCATGCATTGTCAAGATATGTGAACTGTGAAAACTGTCCTTTCTGAGGCTTGGTTGCTTTATTTTTAAAATGAAATACATGTATATAGGTATTTCAGAAAATATTATTAACCACTGGTATTAGAGTTCTACTTAGGGAACTGTCTTAGTTTAGGAAAATGCCTTGATTGACTTCCATGAGTGTGGAGGTGAGGCCTTGAGAGTGAGGTCTTTGCAATACAAAGATAGGACTGAACATTGTGCACAAAGAAGTGAGCTTACACATGGGGGAGTAGAGCCAGGGAGAAAGACAAGGGGCTGAGTCAGAGAAGAGGCCTTGCGGCGTAAATGTAAGGATGGATTCTGTGGCGGAAGATAGAACAATTCCTTGGTGATATGGTGCCAAGAACTTCAGAGACCATAGAACCCTGGTTCACAGCATTGCTTTTTGGCCTTGCAGCAGTGAAACAACTCATGATCTCACATCCCGTGTGGTTTGGGGGGAAGTCAGGGAAACAAGCTACGCTGTGTGAGGTGGAGAGTCCAGCAGAGGCAGCAGCCACAGCTGACCTGGAGAAGGCAGTGCACAAGGTCAGGGCCGCATGATTGCTCACCCCAGCCTCTCCCAAAGGGAGGGTGAGGCTCCAGGTGACAGATCAGATGACTGGACTCATGGGGAAGTTGGGGGACATCGAAGGGATGCACTGCAGTGCTTGCGTGTGTAAGAACCCGAGTAAGCACTTGACTGCCAGGGTCCTTGCAGAGTCCTGATGGCCTTTGGAGGCCGACACAGCCTTGGCCTCGGGGGTGTCTGTGGGCAAGGGAGCAGGACCGCTCTGATGGAACAGATTCGTACACGGGCCCCGCAGAGTGTGGGGGAGGACTTCTGGTCTGCATCACCGCCACCCAGTTAAGGGGCAGAATCCACCTCAGGTCACGTCCCCACGAGGATGGAGTTAAGACATGTAAGCTTTTTTCTTCCATACTTGTAGAAAACATGCTTAAGTCACATTAAGTTTAAGAAATATCATACATTGTGAGAATAGTAAAAGAATGTCCAAAGGGGACATAAAGTTACATGGATAACATTCTAAGAATAGCAATAGAACTGAAAAGGCAAGCAAACTAGTTCTCCCTGAAATGCGTTCATAAAATTTTGCGGAGTCAGGAATACCAACTGACGACATGGAAGCACTTCTGAGATATAATGAAGACAAAGAGAAGAAACACAGTGAATGCCGACCGTCATTGCATCTGCCCTTTTTCCTGCCAGAGCTACCATCCTTCTAGACGGCTTTCTTGTCTGTGAGCTTGCAGACTTCCCTGCCTGGACCAGCATAAACTAAGTGTTCAGTAAATGACCGTTATTGTCACCATCGTTCTTGACATGTATGAGCATTAAGTGTCCAGGCATCACGGCGACCAGGGAGCCCCTGGGGAGCATGCCGACTGGTCTGAGTAGGCGGGTGTGACTTCCTGCTGCTGCCCTCGCAGTCAGACCCGTTGTCAGCTCTCAGGTTCCCCAGAGAGGTATGGATGCTCATTAATTTAGTTACAGAATTTTTTTGGGGGGTAAATTGGCATTAGTTTCAGGTGTACAATATAACGACTAGATATTTGCATATATTGTGAGACAAGTCAACACAGTAAAATAAAACTAGCTAGCATCCATCTATAGATTCTGACATCACATATTCAATCTATTTGCTGACCTGTGAATTTTATCCTGTATAACCTGATACCCTTAAGTCTTATATTTTATACCTATAATTGTGTACCATTTAGGAGGATCCAGGAGAGAGAGACTACATCTATGCTGTTCAATCGAAACATAATGCAAGCCATATACATAATTAAAAATTTTCTAGTGGTTATACTTAAAAGACTTTTAAAAAGGTGAAATTAATTTTAATAATTTATTGTATAACCAAGTATATCCAAAATATTATAATCTCAATGTGTAATCAGTATTATTTACATTATTTTTTTCATGCTGATTCTTTGGAATCATGTGTATTTCACACTGACAGCACACTTGGATTTAGACCAGCCTGACTCCAAGTGTTCAGTGGCCTTAGAGTGGCCCCCATACGAGGCAGCTCAAGAGTGGACAGATCATAACAGAACCTTTCACTACTCCTGAAAAAGATCTTCAAAGGTCACATTTTATCTGAAGACAGAGGATCGCGTTATTCTCATTGTCCTGGGAGGATAGACACGCACTCATATCACCAGGTTCAGGAGGTGGTCGCTTCGCCTGTCTGGAGGGACAAGTCTGGAGGCTTCTTCGCGCTCCACCTCCACGTCTGTGGTGCTCTGGGTGTGGAAGGCCCTTACTGGGAGTTATCACTCGGGATGGTTGATGTGTGTAGAGTTGTGTACTCAACATTCATACACTGATAATAAAAATATTTATAACTCTTACAGGAAAACTAACATTTTGAGCTTATGTGCTAGGGAAGCCATGCAAGAGCCTGAAATACAGTGACCCCAAAGTCTAGATGGCAATGAAAAGTTTATTTTTCTTAAGGAAAAAATTGTGACTCCTAGTCTCAGTTTTCAAAGGAAATTTAACTTCTTTGTGTAAAACATGGACTTGAGAAATCCATTACTACTTGTTGAAATGCACATCTATCCTTGTTTCAATAAAAGCACAGGAATTATGTTTTTTAGATTCCACATACATGTGAAATCATGTATTTGTCTTTCTCTGACTTGGGTCGTTTACCATGAGGCCCTCAAAGTCCATCCATTTGCCACTAACGGCAAGATTTCATCCTTTTTTAATGGCCGAATAGAATTTCAATGTAAGTGTCCACCATGTCGTTCTTACTTCTTCATCCATCAGTGGACACTCAGGTTGTTTCTAAATGTTGAATATTGTAAATAATGTGATAAATACAGGGGTGCACATATCTCTTCAAATTGGTGTTTTCACAACAATAGTGTATGAAGGATACTCTTGTGCACATCCTCACCAGAGAAAATCTGAATGGCTAATGACCATATGAACAGTTGCTCCGTCTCACTGCTAATCAGGAAATGGCAAATAAAGCAATAGAGAAACACCTTCCTACTATTACACTGGCAAAAATGGTGGTGCCTGACAGCAGCCAGTATTGGAAAGACTGTGGAGCAGAGCAGTGGGGCCCTTCCGAACCACGGTGAGGGCTGCTAATGGACAGACTCGTGGCGGCTAAAGCTGCAGACACGCACGTCCTTCAGCCCTGCAATCCCACTCCTAGGTATGAAAAGCCATAGAGCGGCGCTCCTGCAGTACTTTACCGGAGAAATGAGTCGCCCGCCAAGAGCGCGAGGAGAAGCCCGAGAGCCTGCACTTCTACAAGCTCCCGGGTGCTGCTCGCTCCCAGCGGCACTTGGAGCAGCGCGACCCCAGAGCTGTGTGACAGTCCAGATCTCCGAGTAATGCAGCTGCTCTCTGAGCTGCCCGATAACTGTTGAGCACTTGGAATGCGGTCGGTGTGAGTAAGGAGCTACACTTTTTATTTTATTTGGTTGTATTTAAAGTTAAATAGCCACCAGTGGGTACTGACTATCATACTGGACAGTGTAACCTAAATCACACCCTGACAACTTGTTAGAATTGTAGGATATCAGACCCAGTCTCAGCCTTGCTAAGTCAGAACCTGCATTTTTAAGAAGCTCCTCAAGTGATTTATATGCACATTAAAGTTTGAGAAGCAGTGTCTAGAGGAACTCCTGCCCTGTTCAGGGGTCTTGCTGAGAATATGTATTTCAGTATGTTGGTAGGGTGACAGTGGAGCAGTTGTGGTATCATAAAAGTGCTATACAACAGTTAAAATGAATTATGTGTGTAAATGTGGATAAACCATTTGGGCAAGGGAAACAAAATAAGAATCAATATGAACAAGTGGGATGACATCAAACTAACAAGTAGGATGACATCAAACTAAAAAGCTTCTATACATCAAAGGACACAAAAAGGTAACCTACAGTATGGGAGAATACATTCCCAAATGACTCATTCAATAAGGGGTTAACATCCAAAATGTATAAAGAACTTATATGCCTCAATACTGAAAAAACAAATAACCCAATTTAAAAGTGGGCAGAGGACCTGAACAGACATTTCTCCAAAGAAGAAATACAGATGGCCTACAGGTACATGAAAAGATGCTCCACATCACTAATCATTAGGGAAATGCAAATTAAACCATATGAGATATCACCTCAAATCAGTCAGAATGGCCAGTATCCAAAAGACAAGAAATAACAAGTGTTGGTGAGGATGTGGAGAAAAGAGAACCCTCCTACACTGTTGGTGGGAATGTCAGTTGGTGAAACTGCTGTGGGAAGCAGAAGAGGGGTTCCTCAAAAAACTAAAAATAGAAATACCATACGATCTAGTAATTCCACTTCTAGGAATTTACATGATGAAAACAAAATCCCTGATTCGAAAAGATGTATGCACCCCTATGTTTGTTGCCACATTATTACAATAGCTAAGATATGGAAGCAACCTAAGTGTCCATCAAGAGATGAATGGATAAAGAAGAGGTGGTACATATACACAATGGAATATTATTCAGCCATAAAAAAAGAAATCTTGCCATTTGCAACAACATGGATGGATCTAGAGGGGATTATGCTTGGTGAAATGAGCCAGGCAGAGAAAGACAAATACCATATGATTTCATTTATTTGTGTAATATAAAAACAAAGCAAAACAGAAGGAACAGAACAGCAGTAGATTCAGGAACAGAACAGTAGTAGATTCATAGACAGTGAGAAGGGACTGATGGTTACCATGGGGGAAGGTTTGGGGTGGGTGGGGAGGGTGAGGGAGATGAAGGGACACAAATATTCTCAATTATAATATAAGTTGGTCATGGGGATGGTAGTGCAGCAGGAGAATATAGCCAATGATTCCGTAACATCTTCCTATGTTGACAGGTAACTGCACTAGTGGGGGTGAGGATTTAACAATGTGGGTAACTGTTGAACCACTGTGATGTATATTTGAAGACAATATTAGACTGTATATCAATGGTACTTCAATAAAAAAAGTAGATAAACCATGCAATACAATATTGAATATAAAAGCAAATGTATGCATTAAAATTTTACAGTACTATTCTTACAAAATTTTAACATGAAGGACACCTAAGTGTTTATGGTTTGGAGATATATACATGTATGGTTAAATCATAGAAACATTCAGGGAAATGATAAACTCCCGATGTGGGACAAGACCTAGATTCATTCATTCAGAGAGTGCCGGTAGGAGTCTGACAGGTAGTGGGAGAGCCAGAGCACAGACTTCAGTTGTGTTTTTAATGACCTTGTTTCAGCCAAACAGTAGGTATACAGATGTTTGCTTTTCCCTAAATCCTTGTGTTTATCTGAAATACATTTTTTATATCTGCACCCATAATGGTTCATTTTAATTTCTTGCTGCTGATCCAGTCCGGTTTTGTGATCATGAGGCTGATCAGAAAGTTGAGATGACTTTTTGTGGAAGTTCAAGGTCACTAAAATATTCTTCAAAATTGTTCAGGCTATAAAATGTCTTATTGGCAAGTAGACTTAGGGTTTCCAGATGACCTGAGTTTGGATGAATTTACAAATTTGCTTTTATAGTTGATTCCAAGGCTTTTTTCTTTGAGATTGGTGACAATACCCAGACACTGACAGATGTGCTGATTCTGGGCAACCCACCCTTTCCCCGCCCTAGTGCAGAGGAGCCGTGCCGGAGCTTTGTGGCATCTCTGCCTGGCTTTCCTGGCTGTTTGTCCTCATGGCCGTCGAGGAGGGAGGGCGCCAGGAGAGCTTTTGCTTTGGTTTCTTTCAGTATCTCAGCATTCAGTCCCTCAGATAATTTCTTGGCGCCCTCACTGCTATAAATTTTTATTTGTTTTCTGGGATTACAGAAATCATCATATTTGTGTTTTGATTCCCTTTGGAGCCGCCTCTTGGTCTGGAACACACTTACCTGCCTTGGATGCAGTCAGCTTTGGGAGTGCTGTTTGCTTGACAACATCCACAATGTGCTTTTCTGTATATCTGGTGAATTACAAAAAAAAGAGTGAGAGAGAGACACGGACTACATCTCTAGAGATTCTGATTTAATTTCTCTGATACCTTTTTAAAAGACTCCCCAGGAGATTCAAGTTTGCAGCCAGGTAGAGGGATGCTGATTTCTCTGACGCATTTTCCTCTTTGCTGCCCAGCATTTTATCTGCTCCCCACCTCTGAATTTCAGTGTCTCGGCCCCTTAGCGCTGTGAGCGGCTTGGCATCCAAGTAGAATTTCCTCTGCTTAGTTCTCTGAATTCAGTGCCCTGAATTAAGTTTAGGAAGCTCAAGCCAACTTTGCAAAACACAGAGCTAGAGAAATGACTTGGGTTGTTCTGTTAATCACCTGCTGGCTCCAGGAAACCAGGGAGCCTTACTGGCTTTACGCTTAATTAGATTTAAATTGACTTGGTAATCAAGGTTGGTTTAACAGTGATTTGTATAGTTACTTTTATTTTAAGAAAACAAAATGAAAATTGATCTGTTACACTTATGTGTTCCTTTGCGTGTCGTTGTTCTTAGCAAGAAGTTTTAATATATCATTATGATTGCATTTTGTCCAGTTTTTATATGGCCTATTGCTATGAGTGGAAGAATTCTGTTTTTATGTCTCTTTCTAACTTCACTGATCAATTTTTATAGGGCTACTACATAATGAAGCAGAACCTGGTCATTGTTTAGAATCTATCCCTCTATGTTTATGGTCATACTTTTCTGTGTACAGGAAATTAAAGACCTGGAAAATGAGTAGGTAGGGTGATTGTTATGATTTTTCCATTTTCTCCTTCTTTTTTCCTGAAATGATCAGTACAATGTGGTTTTTAATCTTTAGATTTTTTCTTTTGAATGTTTTTATTTTGGATGAGGAACCTACCACTTTCCAACTTGTCTACCATCCATAATTGTTGCTGAGCAGTTAGAGCCATCAAGTGACTGAACAGTTAAGATCTTAATAATTATCACTTAGATATTAAGGAACATATCAGATATATTGATACTCCTATTTTTGTATTAAAAATAATTAATATTCTATAAAAACATATTGACACAGGACATAATTTGTATAAGGGCTTTTTCCTTCTTGATTAAAAGACCTACAGACAATTCCACATCCTTTCTAGTCTCTTTTTTCAGGCAAATGATGTCTGGACCATGTAACTTAGCATTTCTATTTTTACTTTTTGATATTCTTTCATTTTAAAAGATAGTACACACTTAGACAACCCAACAAGGTTCGAAGAAGAAAGTGAAAGTCTCCCAAATTCAATGATGTTCGGCTTTTTCTTAATAGCATCTAGTGTATCAGACGGCTTATTTCTGGCTTTATTATTTTGAAAGTCATGGATTCTTCTTTTTTGTGTGTCATTCCTTTTCCAGTTTTTATCTCTTTTCCTCACTGAGAACAGTAACTCATTTCCTCCTAAAACATTTTGAAGAAAGAATTTAAACAGATTGTTCATGTATCTTCTGTGGGAAATGAAACAAATCCATTTAATCTTTGCTCCTAAGACTGATATTCCACCTACTGGACAAACTTTAACATCTTTTGGGTATTTCCAGTTGCTCTAAAACTCATTTAAATTTGTGTAATTAGAACTAGACAAGTCTGGGAATGCAGAGAGATGAGTTAGCAGTACTTTGAAAACGTGTGTTTCTTCCCTGACCCTCCAGATCTTTCAAAATGCAGCTGAACGTCCCCCCCTTGAGAATGCGTCCTTAGCCGGCGCTCCCATCTGGTGTGCCACTCTCACCCCGGGAGGGCGTTGGGACTCCTCCTGACCAGGGCGTGTGTCTTCACGATTTTCTATTATGGCCTCTGGCTCTCCACAGTTCAGTCGTTTTATATTGATTGGTTCTTATAATTAACTCTGTGTCCTTTGGCCTTTTCATGTTTTCTTTGAATGTCATGTGAATATGTAACCTCATTCTGGGGTCATGGGAGGGAAGGAGCATGTCAAGTCTTCTGTTTCTTGAACATTTGTTCTTATTCCCCTTCCCTGACTCACCAGGACCCAGGATGAATTATATTTATGGGTTTTAATTATTAAAGTTGAAAGAGTCTGACAAAGATCAGATTTGGAAAAGACCCTTTGGGACTGTGGACCCTGGGGATCATTTCTCCTATTTTTGTGCCCCTCATGGCATTTCTTTGCCTCCTTTTCCTTATTTGCCAGCCCCTTAATCTTCTGCAGCAGTGTCTTTGGTGTGCCGTGGGCTGGAAGGTGCTCCTCTGAGGAGACTTAGGGTCACATCTGCAGGGCTCTGCCGAGTCAGCCTGATCTAAGCCACCTCCTGAGCTCCCCGGAGCTCATTCTGGGCGCAGCGTGTGAGAGCTCAGGCTGCAGGCTGCAGGCAGTGCAGTCCCGATGTCCTTGACCTCTTATAAAACGCTAGCTTGGCGCAGGCCTGGTGTCCACCGTCCACATCTGTACGCGCCCTTACGGTGGTGGCAGGAGTTCGGGCCAGATGCCTGTCCAGGCCACCACCAGCCCGCGCCCGTGCCTCAGGTCTGTTGTCCCCACGTCACCTCCCGATTTTCATCTCGCTGACCTCTGTGGAATCCGGACTTTGACTGCCAAGAATCATGACTGGTTTTGTCTACAGCATTGGAAGATTTCCTTTACTTGCTTCAAGTTCGGCTATCTGTTTTTTTCCTAATATTTTAACATGTTTGGAAAGAGAGGATGCTTCCTCCTCACATAACCCACCATCTGGGCCCCGAATCTTAATTATAGGTCAATGTTAATCTCATTCGTATGGCAGATACTATTAGTTTCTTCCCAGTGTCCATTCCTCCCTTGTGCTTGCAACTTTTGTTCACAGTGACTGCTGGATGAAGTGCTCTTTACCTGGCTTCCCTGCAGCTGGAAATGACCGAGTAATAGAGTCCTGATGAAACAGTTCTGACTGTGAGTCTAGTAACGGTGGTTTGGGGACAGATGCATCTGGTGTGCTCTTTTTCCCTTTGGTCCAATCTTGACTCGGATTTATTGTCTGGACCTACAGCAACCCTTTTGTGACCATGAGGTGACAAGATGAAGACAATGTTCAATGTCCCAAGGATGCTGGAATGGAAAGCTGGAAAGAACCTTAGTGAATGATAACATTGTTGATAAGTAGAATCAAAGACAACACACTCCTGCTTGTAGAGACAAACTTTTATTTGTTTAAGGCATGGTAGGTTTGCATTTTTTTTCTTCTTGTGGATGAGCACATTCTGAACTGATACATTTCTCTAACAGTTGGGATGTTGGTATTAGACAGTCAAATGAGAATGGGGAGAGTCTCCTGATGAAACTGTTCCAGAAAGCTGCTGCATTGAGTTACATGATCTTTCCACTAGTAATTGATTAGTGACATGTTAAAAAAGAGTGATGAGAATTTTTAGAAAAAGTAACAAAGATTCAACCATTTTCATTGTGATTTTCAGATTAAAATGCTGGTGTATGTTTATAATGAAACATTTAATCAAAATTCTGCTATATAAAGTGGATAGCTTATGACTTGGCTGGTTTTAGGATAAACTTCTTCAAGAAGATCTGTTGACTTATGTTGCTTTAAAGAACAGAACTGTGCTTTGTTTCTGCTTTATTGTTACAGATTTGAGTCTCCAGCTTTTGCAGTTCTTAACCATCTGAATACTACATAATGCTACATAGCATTTTACATTACATAGGCTATACATAGGGGATAATAGACATTATCAAAATAATAAGTTTATAAATAATTTGCTCAGTGACCAAACTGTAAAAAATCCTATTGTAAATAGGCAGGGAATGGATTAATAGATATTTAATTTTTATGTGAGAAATGTAGGTTGGTACACAGCTTCCAGAGAGTGTTCTTGTTTTTCCTTGAAGTGTATTCCTCTTTTTATATTGTGCAGTGACAAGACCTTACAGAAGAGGGCAGTAGGACATTAGAAATGTTTCTTCTCAGAGACACATTCCAACGAGTTGGCCAGTGAAGTGTAATAAACACACTTATGTAATAACTATTTCGGATTGTTAGAGTTCTCACATATATTATTTTCCTTGACTACCCATCCCCTTTTTTAATGGAAAGAAGAAAGCTTCTAATTTCTAGTTCACATACATTTCTGAGTCATACCCAGTGTTATGTTTTAATTCTCGTTTCTGCGCCTAGCTCTCTGAAAACTAGTTTGCTTAGTTTTGTGAATCTATGACTTAACATAGTAAACCAAGATTTAGAATATTTTAGCATCTTAAAAATATACCTATTTTGTTGCTCACTGTAAATGCCATTAAAAGGGCATATTTCCAGAGATTAACTATTTGTTTATTGTTTTTATCGCAAGGAATATTGGATTGGATTATTCTTTAAGACTATCATTATTTTAAATCTTAGAAAATTAATCTGAGATGAACTAGGTTTTCCAGGATGTAGTTAGACGACAGTAAACTCTGTGTTGCTGTTTCCAAAAAGGATCTATGTATTATTCTGTGCCTCTCTGTATTTGAGAAACCCACACGTTAAGATGGCCCACAATGATTGTATATTGCTAAAGAGTGAAGAAAAATTGGGAAATTTTCTAATATTTGTACTTAGCTTTTCTGAAGTAACTTCTGTATTCTTTTTTTAAATTAAAGTATCATTGATATACAATCTAATATTGGTTTCAAGTATAAACACAGTGGTTCAACAGTTACCCACATTATTAAATCCTCACCCCCCACACAGTGCAGTTACTATCTGTCAACATAGGAAGAATCATTAGCTATATTCTCCATGCTGTACTACCATCCCATGACCAACTTATATTATGATTGAGAATGTTTGTGGCCTTTTATCCCCATCACACTCCCTATGCACTTACCCCAGCCCCTCCTCCATGATAACCACAGTCACTTCTCAGTATCTAAGAGTCTACTGCTATTTTGTTCATTTTGTTTTGCCTTGTTTTTAGATTCCACAAATAAGGGAAATCATTTGTGGTATTTGTCTTTCTCTGCCTGGCTCATTTCACTGAGCATAATACCCTCTAGCCCCATCCATTTTGTTGTAAAAGGCAGGGTTTCTTTCTTTTTTATGGCTGAGTAATATTCCATTGTGTATATGTACCACCTCTTCTTTATCCATTCATCTACTGATGGACACAGATAGTTTCCATTTCTTGGCTATTGTAAATAATGCAGCAATAAACATAGGGATGCATATGTCTTTTAGAAATGATTTCATTTTCTTCAGGCAATTCCCAGAAGTAGAAATACTAGGTCATATGGCATTTCTTTTACTAGTTTTTTTGAGGAATCTCCATACTCCTTTCCATAGTGGCTGAACCAGTTTACATTCCCATTAGCAGTGTAGGAGGGCTCCCTTTTCTCCACTTCTCACCAGCACTTGTTATTTAAACTGTGGTTGAATTTATATGTTATTTTCATAATATCAGGACTGGAAGATCTTTGTTTTTTGGAAGAAAGTTTTTTGAGGGGAGAACATTTAAAGCCAACTGTTTCAGAATATGGGTGATGAGTCCTTGTGAAACAGCTTCAAGTTAGGTTGAAACGTGGCTGCACAGCAAGGAAACTGGGTCCCTTGTGTGGCTTGGGTAGTGCTCTGAAGGGGCTGCAGAGGCAGAGGGCAGAGGTGAGAGGCCTGGGAGGGATTGATCCCAGGATCCACTACAAAATTAATCAAGTACTGAAATAAGGCAGGGAAGTGGGGAATGCAGGAGAATGGACTAAAATGATGGCAAAGTGGTAGGAAATAGTATTTGTTTATTGGGCAGTAAGGAAAATTTAGAAAGTAAAATGATGTCATGTTCTGCCTTGGGCAAATGAGTGGATGGTGATGCCATTGTTGAGAAAGAGAAGTTGGGGGGAGGGGTAAGTTTTGGGGGAGACAGTGAACTTGGCTTTGTATGTTTTCAGTTATAGATTCCTGAACAGAAAGTAGGTGCAAGAATGAACTATGTAGTTAGGTGCATGTATTTATTTATTTATAGCTAACAAAAAAATTCTATCAGAGATAAAGAATTAGAATTGGAGTTATATATATTTTTATTTCTAAGAATAGATTTTAATGCTATATACATATATGGGGAGAGACATAGAGAAATAGTTTAAGAGTGATGTTTGGAATACCTGATTTTCTTTTTTTTAAGGTAACTCTACTTTTTGTTTTTATTTTTTTATTGAAGTATAGTTTATATACAATCTTATGTTGGTTTCAAGTACACAACACAGTGGTTTAACAGTTTACCCGTATTATTAAATCCTCAGCCCAACTAGTGCAGTTACTATATGTCCACATATGAAGATGTTACAGAATCATTGGCTATATTATCCATGCTGTGCTACCATCCCCATGACCTGCTCATATTATGATTGAGAAGTTTTGTGCCCCTTTATCCCCTTCAGCCTCTGCACCCCCACTCTGACCCCTCCCCATGGGAGCCACCAGTCACTTTGTGTCTCTGGGTCTATTGCTATTTTGTTCATTTTGTTTTGTTTCTCTCTTAGATTCCACAAATAAGTGAAATCATACAGTATTTGTGTTTCTCCTCCTGGCTTATTTTACTGAGCCTGATACCCTCTAGATCCATCCATGTTGTCACAAATGGCAGGATTTCTTTTTTTTATGTCTGAGTAATATTATGTCTGAATTGGGTATATGTACCACCTCTTCTTTATCCATTCATCTACTGACGGATACTTAGGTTGCTTCCATAACTTGGCTATTGTAAATAATGCAGAACACCTAATTTTCTAAGTGCCTTTCATTTTAAAAATGATGTTATATATTTAAGCAATGGTTTGTTGGTAACAACATTATATTATTTTCACAAAGCTTTCTATTGATGTATAGCATATATAGAGCAAATTTCAGTGCATTTGCACAAAGTAGCGAACCCATGTAACCAGCACTCACATCCAGAAACAGAACTTTATCATCTCTCCAGAAGACCCCACCTACTCCCTTCCAGACTTGACATCTCTGTCAGGCGTAACCGCCTTCCAAGATTAGTTTGGTATGTTTTGAATTTTTAATGAACAGAATCACACTGTATGTTCCCTCCATTGTTTGTTCCCCAACCGGATGTTTTTGAGTCGCCCAAGTTGCTGCGTGGAGTCGTGTCTGTTCCTTCTCGTGGTTGTGTGATATTCCATGTTCTGAGTATATGCAGGTTATCCTTTATGCAACTGATAGACATTTGGGTGTAGAAACATTATTTTTAGGGAGGTAGGTGAAGTTGAAATTATCATACTAATATTTTTGAGTGAAAGATGGTAAATGATGGGCTCTGAAAATCTTCAGAAACACCGGCAGAGGGGACTGGACTTCTACAAGCACAGAGGGTGGTGGGTCAACCTGGTCGTTAAAGAATCGCCGAAACCACTGAGGTCATGACAGTTTGCATTTCCGAAATCAGTGCCAAAGGGGGACTTAAGAAAAGTTCATCAGTAGATTTTCTCTGTTGCTAAGGAATAAATGAACAAACCACAAATAATAACATGTGAGGAGACTTGTTTTCTTATCATTTGTGACTCAGTATTTTCCGTGACTGGCCATTTGCTCAGTCTGGTGATGGAGGTCAGGAGGCCTAAAACAATGATGGCTTGGATTTAGAATCTAACGTTGGGTATCTCTTTACTGATGTATCATTAAACGCCTGCAGGGATCACCTGAGGGGTTCAGTTTCACTACACTGCGTTTTGTTGGGTATGTTATCAATTATAACAGTAATTTTGGGTTGGGAAATTGCAAAGGACCTGAATGTCCCTCACACATGCAGAGCTGTGAAGGGCCAAACAGATATTGGAAAAAAATCCCCCAAACGAACAATCTTCCCTCCCCCCTGCAAAAAAAAACCCTAGAAAGGATACTCCCATCTTATCAATCATGTCTTCTACAGGTACCCACTATTATATTTACTGACAGAGGCCATGTGTTACTGCAGGCTCCTCGAAGTGTTCAACCGTTCCTTTCCAGGGCAGGACGTAGTGGAGCCACAGCCCCAGCTTACCATCTGGGGGCCTGGGAGGAAAGTGGGACGGCCCAGTGCGCATGTCCCACTGCCTTAGGGGCTATCCTAGTCGCCTCTTAACGCTTTTAAGCCCAGCGTTCTTGGTCACATGCTCCTCTCTTCCCTCTTGGCGTGATATCTGTAGGACGCGGCCTGCCCTCTCGTTCAGCATTAGAGCTGGGGCTTTGCCTGAGAGTATTTTTTATTGGAATATAGTTGACATACAATAGTGTATTGGTTTCAGGCAGACAACTTAATGATTTATCAATTAATTATATGTGTTACTAAATGCTCCCCATGAGGAGTGTAGTTACCATGTTATGCATAATATGGTAATATACAATATTATGAGCTATATTCCCTGTGCTGTACTTCCATCCCTGTGACTAAATTATTATTATTAAAAAATAATTATAGTATTATATTTTATAATTATATATTATAATTATTTTATAATTTATCCCCTTCACCTCTTTCTTTTTTTCATTATTAAGTTATTTTTTAATTGAAGTAGAGTTGACATACAATATTATATTGCTTTCAAGTATACAGCATAGTGATCTGGCAGTTATATACATTATTTGATCTGTCAACATAGGAAGATGTTACAGAACCATTGACTATATTCTCTATGCTGTACTTTCATCCCGGTGACTATATTATGATTGAGATTTGGTGCCTCTTTATCCCCTTGCACTCTCCCTGACCCACCCCAACCCCTCCCCCTTGGTAACCACCAGTCACTTCTCGGTATCTATGGGTCTACTACTATTTTGTTCATTCTGTTTTGTTTTTAGATTCCAGATGTAAGTGAAATCATACGGTATTTGTCTTTATCTGCCTGGCTTACTTGGCTTAGCATAATACCTTCTAGGTATATTCATGTTCTTGCAAATGGCAAGATTTCTTTCTTTTTTACAACTGAATAATATTTCATTTTATATGAACCGCATCTTTAGCCATCTACTAATGGACAGTTTGGTTGCTTCCATATTTTGGCTATTGTAAATAATGTGACAGTAAACATGGAAGGGGGGAATATGTCTTTTCAAATCAGAGATTTTGTTTTCTTTGGGTAAACTCCTGGAGTGGAATTACTGGGTCAAATGGTATTTCTATTTTTAGATTTTGAGGAACCACCATACTGCTTTCCACAGTGGCTGCACCACTGACATTCCCACCAACAGTTCAGGGGGTTCCTACTTCCCCACATCCTCAGCAACACTTGTTATCTCTTGTCTTTTAGATGCTGGCCATTCTAACCGGTGTGAGGTGATATCTCATTGTGGTTTTAATTTGCATTTCCCTGATGATTAGTGATGTGGAGCATCTTGTCATGTGCTGTTGGACATCTATATGTCTTCTTTGGAAAAATGTTTATTCAGGTCCTCTGCCTATTTTATAATCAGATTATTTGTTTTTTTTTTTTTTGGTGTTGAGTTTCTATGAGTTCTTTATGTATTTTGGATATTAACCCCTTATTGGATATATCATTTGCAAATGTATTCTCCCATATTAAGGTGTGTTGTTTCTTGTTGAGGATTTCTTTTGCCATGCAGAAGCTTTTTAGTTTAATGTAGTCCCACTTGTTTATTTTTGCTTTTGTGTCTCTTGCCTGGGTAGACATATCAAGAAAAGAACTTCTAATGTTGATATTTAAGAGTTTATTGCCTATATTTTCTTCTAGCAGTTTTATTGTTTCAGGTCTTATGTGGAGGTCTTTTGCCTGAGAATTCAGTAGTCTGTCTAGTCCAGTTCTTTCCTAACCCACGCAAAATCTCACGTCCTGCTGACAGTGGCAGACAGCCTGGATTCCGAGGCCACCATCTGCCTGATTAAGCTGTCGGAAGGCTGGGAATAGAGTTAGGTCAGTGAGCCACTTGCCTCAGATGCAAAATTTAGGGAGGTGTCCAAGAACTCAGGTATCAAGGTAAATAGTATTGTAATGCAATATTTGAATAATCAAAATTATAGAACACAGAGCAGATGTGATCAGGGAAGGCTTTTCAGAAAAGGTTTCATTTCTCAGGGACTCTGGGGACGTGGTTAAATTTGGACAAACACAGCTAAGGGCATCAGATATTTCTGTATAGAAAAGACACAACTATGGGAAAACTTGAGGTGTTTTTAGAAGTGATGAGAATCTCAGATTGGCTGGAGAGATGGGCTTGGAAAAGGAGGGGAATGATACTTGAATGGCTTTAGTTTTTGGAATTCCACGTGCACATATTTGAAGCCAGTGTTACCTCCTGGAGGGCATGTCTTAGTTCTCACAGGCTGCTAAACAAAGTACAGTAGACTGGGTGGCCTATGAAAAACAGAGGCGTACTTCTTCCGGTTCTGGAGACAGGAATTCACAAGTCAGCTCCTGGTGAGGATCGTCAGGGCTGCGACTGCTGACCTGCCACTGCGCCCTTGCATCGAGGAAAGGGTTGTGAGCTAACTCTCTGGCAGCTTTTAGGCCCACCCTAAGGACCCAATTGCATCCCACAAGCCCCACCTCCAAGTTTTTCTTTCTCATTGTTTTTGTGCATATGCAAACTTACCTTTTACAATTTTGCTGTTTCACTGTCTGCCTTGATCTTGCATATTCTGTTTTGAAGTCGTACTTTATGGACATTTGTTTTACTGCTTTATATCCATGGTTTATATTTGGTTATATTTCTCATCTACTGTGTGACAATATTAACGTGGATATTCTTCATCTGTCATTTCTTTTTAATGCTCTTTTCCTCTATTTTTCTATTAATATTCCTACCAATTTTGTGCCGGCTCTTACTTAGTTGTTACATATCTGTAGATGGATTGAATTTCCCCCAGACCAGGAAGTTCTTCTTACTCTGCTTATAAGATGGGCTGTAGTGTATATGCCCCCTGTTAACCTTTATTTCACATCAGCCCACAAAGCTGAGTAACTTCAGAGAGGCGCGTGGTAAGTGTGGTTCTGCCCCTGCCTCCTCATGACACTGCTTTGCGTGAAGGTGAGGGATTCCTGAGTCCTGCTCTCCTCTGGCGCCACTTCTGAACCACAAGTTTTGAACTACTGATTTTTCAACTTGGTCTGAGATTTGCAGACGTAGAAGTCCTTTCTTGAGAGCTTCCCACATTCCAATTTACCTGTTGCTGGACTTGGCAGCCCTTTATCATATTGTAGTTGGAGATGGAGTTTGCATTTCTGTTTCCTGTTCTCTTTTGAACTTGAAGTGTCAACAGGTCTGTCTTTATGCTGATGTTTTAATAGTAAAGATTTGGTGGAATTTAGAAACCAAGAACTTTACAAAGACAACCAAAGTTTGTGTAGTACTGAGTCTCTGAAATGAGTACTAAACATTAACTTAAGCTCATTTTGACATGCATTAATTCAAAAAGCACATAGTTCAGTTGTGATACCATCTTTCAGACACCTTAGATATGACCCGAGAGGTGATCTGCTCCAGCGTGCTGTCCCCGTCTTGTGGCCTTCTGGCCATTCTGGGGTGCTCCCTAGTCGTTTGCTCCATGATGCTCATGCTGAGTTTGTGTCATTTCTCATTTTAGGTTTCTTGCTATTCGCAGTCAGCCCTCAGACTATGATTCTGTCAGTGATTAAATTCATGCTAAAAGAGGTTTTGCTCTTGTTGATGTGGTCGAGAGTTTTAGGCAGCTAAATTCCCTGTTGATGTAGAAAGAGATTTGATGACTCGCTTGGCCCTGTGGTTTTTTTTCTGGAGCCCAAGTTCCCTTTCTCTTGCTCTTCCTTGTCTCACTAGTGGCTGCATTTTCTGTCCTCCCATGATTTGCACTGTCTGCTGCAGGGGCTGCATCAGTGGAAATTGTCTGAATCCCTCCTGGTGGAAGTGGTCACTTCCTGTTTGGTGTGTACATTTAGTATTTGATTCCCCAGCTTGCACCAAGAAGACAGATGTCTGCTCTCATTGACCTCTTCTGTATATCTAACAAGAGTAGCTCAGGGAAGAATGGAGGAGATATGACTGTTTAACTATTTCCTGCTCAATACTGTATAGATTATATTGCCTTTTCCAAGTACTGGTTGCATTTTAGCAGAATCATTCCAATTAAACTTCTTAATACAAAGGAGTAACACTACAGGTTGGAATTTTGGACTCTGTAGCAGGTTAGTGGTGGAAATATTTTGAGGAGAATGAAAGTTTTCATGTCATTTTATTAAACAGATAGGCAGTCAGCCTCATCTATTTGTAAGGGGAACAAAAGCCAAGGGCTGGGTTTTTTCTCCCTTACAATGGTGGGATGGGAGTGGACTGTGGGGGAATGTTCCATTAGAAAGGAAATAAAATATAGTGCAGCAAGGAGAGGCTACAGAAAAAATGCCTCTGTGAGCAGGTTCATGGTTGCCTAGCAGCAAAAATGACACTTCTTGTGAACTCTGTTGCTTGGGCCTTTCAGCCTCTGGAAGTTACAAGAATTACACTGAGAGGTGATTGAAAAGAGGCCATTTTTATGTGTTCTTTTAGATACCTGACACACAATGTAGGTTTAATAAATAGTACATAAAATGCTACCTGTAGGGAAAAATTGCATTTTAGATCTCCATTTTCTCTGTCATAGAGCAGAATATGAAACGAAAGCGAGAGAGATAAGGATTTATGCTGCAGCCCAGCTGCACGTGTCAATAGGAAATCTCTTCTGTCTGGGGGAAATGAAAACAGTCTTCTCCGAAGTCATTTTCAGACTTTTATCAATATTCTGTTTCAACCCTGTTTGAAGACTGTGGACACTGATATATGGATAATTGTGAAGAAGCAGAAAAACACCAATGTTTAAAATATCAGATTAGACTTCAGTACCTTATTAGGTCAGTCACACCTAGGAGACCGCCCGTAAAGTGATTTTCATGCGTGAAATCTGTTTTTGTACAAGTCAGAACACATCTCATGAGCAGACCTGCCCGTTACCTGTGCGTGGTTGCAGCCACCTAATTTGTGGGGCCTAGTGTAAAATGAAACTGCAGGGCCCCTTGGGAGAATCTCGGACGAGGATTAAGCCAAGTGGAGGGTCCCCCACGAGCAGGGTCCTGTGGGACTGACTAGGCCTCACACACCTGAAACCCAGGATGCTGGGAGGTGTCCCAGCCCTCAGATATCTACCATCTTCCTCTTTATTCTCCTACTGTGTGTGCCATTCTGCCTACCCTCATCCCCTCTCCCTGATGAGATGAGATGCCCCTAAGTCGTCTGTCCCTCTAAGCTCTGTGGGCCTAAGTTCTGTAGATGCCACAGCTAAGGGCAGGGTGACGTGCAGCAGGACGCCCAGGAGCCAGGGCTGGGAGGGGCGACGGCGGGGCCCGCCGAGGCCGCCGAGGTGTGGCGTGCAGCTCCGGAGCCCTCCTGGAGGTGGCGTCCTGAAGCGGCCTTGTAGGAACGGCTTGGCTAAGAAGTGTTTCTCTGCGCTCCCCGGTTCCATGTAGGGCAGTTCGCGGCTGGTCTTGGTGAGCGTGGGTGTCCGGCTGTCCGCACTCGGGAGTTGTAAGCTGCGGGATGAAGGGCAAGAGGAGCCACTCCTCCAGTTTGCAAATGCTGGGTTCCTCTGTGCACCCCGCAGACCCTGCGGCAGTCACTCTCATGCTGGCAGCTGTGAAGATGGTTCCTGAGGAGAGCTTCCTCCCGCCTTTAATATACCTGCTCATTACTTCAGAGCAGGAATGTGGGCCAATGTTAATCTCTTCTGTTAATACATAGAAGGCAGGGTATCGGGTGCCTGTTATCACTGTAATGCTGTGCAGCACGCAGCTGAAACCCCTGAGTGCACAGTATGCATTCATGTACCCTGTGTGTGGGGGGTGCTCCCTGTCCTGCGCTGGGCTTTGCAGGGCTTGCCACGGGGCTGTGGTGTGCAATGGGGGCAGCTGGGCAGCTCTGCTCCAGGTCGGGCAGCTCCCGTGAGGGGGTGTCAGCAGGCCGCTGGCTGGTGCGACCTTCCTGCCCCTGCAGGTAGGCTTGGCTGCCCTGCGCATGTGATGCCCTCTGGCAGGCCGGCCTGAGCGTGTTGTCACGGTAGCCGCAGGGGACGAGGCAGGCAGTCACCAAAGTGCTTTTTCACGCTTCTAACTGCAGCACATCTGTCAACATCCTCTTGGCTAAGCAAGTAATCTTCTCTCTAACATGTCGTCTCATGGCAATCTAAGCCAATCCCATTCTTTAAATAATTTGTTTTCCAGTATACTCCAAATGTTTATCTCCTGCTTTGACCTCAGATTAGTAAGCCCGTCTGCTGACTTGATATACACATCAGGATGTAAACGTCACTTGCTCAAACTTAGATGTGTGTTCTGATTGACTTGCTGAAAACAGGGGAATGTGTTTCCCAGGACCAGCACTGGCACGAGCCTTGAAGAACAGCTGAAGGCAAAGGTCCCCACGACGGCCCCTCCACTGCCTCAGTGGGTCTCCGATGGGAACCTCCTCCCAAATACGTTGTTTTACCCCTGTTCTCCCCCTCCTGGGACAGTGACAGGCCCGCTGGCCAAGGGACACGTCATGTGTCTGCTCCCCGACGAGGGGCGGACTGGCCGCCTGTGGGTGCCCGAGGCCCCCTTCTTCGCGTCCCGGGCATCGTGGCCTTTGGCCCCGCCCGCAGCGCGTCCCCCACCCACTGTCCCCGCGGCTTCTCCGAGGCAGAGCCGGTAGGTCACCGCGCTGCTTAAAGTGCCTCGACGCCCACTGCTTTCCGCTCATTGCGGTGTGTGTGTGTGTGTGTGCGTGCGCGGCTCAGACGTGGGTCTGTGCCCCTGGGGCCCTGCGACGCCCTGTGGTGGGCGCTGTCCGCCCCCCCGCCCCCCACTCTGGTGGGGCCGCCCCGTCCTGCCTCCAGGGAACCATCTGCTGCTAATTGATGTTTAACCAGAGGAGCCGGACGTGGGGCAGCACAGCCAGGACCCGGTGCCCCTTTCTCCATGTAAAACCCTAACACTCCCTGCCTGTCTCCGGGGGACGCCTAGGAAGCATCTTGCAGCTTTTCCCATCTCCCTTGGGTATATTTCTAGTGACAAATCCAGTCAAACCTTAGTTTGAAGTTCAGTCGCTCATTCCATTAAAAAGTTCTTCCCGTGTCCTCGGTGCAGACCCGCGCTCGGCTCAGCAGGGCGCCCCCCACGGGGCGGGGTGCCATGGGTCCGCCCCCTGCCCCGCCCATCTGTGCCCTCCCGCGGGCCCTCCGCGCCCGCCCGCTGTGGCTGTGGCAGGGCCTCACCGCTGTCCTCACCTCTGACCTCCTGGGGACAGGTGCATGCCCGTGTCGGTCATCAGCGGGGAGGCGAGCGGGCCTCGCGCCGAGATCGTGCGTCTGTCCTCTTCCTTCTGTGTGTCTATCAGTTTTTGCTTTATATATGTTATTTTCTTAGACCTTTATCTATGTTGAATTTTAGAACTATAATATTAAACTGAACCTCTTATGATGTTGTGCCCTATCGAGTCCTGGTGACGCTGTCTTAAAATCTGCATTAGATGGTATTTGAATAGTGACCCCAGCATTACTGGGCCTAGTCGTTGCCTGGTTTTTAAAAGATGAACTTCTGTCCTTTTACGTGCTGAGGTGTCGTGTGTGTGTCACGGGTGAAATGTTTGCGTCCCCAGAATCTGGGTTGGAGCTCCAGCCCCCAGTGCGATAGTCTTTGGGGCTGACGCCTTGGAATTAATTAGGTTTGAGTGAGGTCGTGAGGGTGGGGCCCCGCCATGGGAATGGTGTCCTTCTAAGCGGGGAAGAGAGGCCAGAGCCCCCTGTCCCCTGCTGAGGGCTGGATGGGGGCCGAGGGACTGGGTGGGGGCAGGCGAACACCGCCTGAGCCTCCAGTGCGGGGCTCCCTCCGAGCTGTGACAGGGTCGGTGGATTTGGCAGAAAATTTGGGGTGTGGAGGAACTGAGTGGAAGTGTGTATTTAAGGCTCTCATGTATGAATTTATGGTCACTCCTGCCTGGCCCCGCAGGGACTGTGTGCCCCCCGTGCACTGCACGCAGCTGCAGTAAAAGCACCTGGGACCCCTGGCTGGCGAGGCTGTTCTTCTCTTCGTTGTTCTTGATTGTGACGCATCTGTGCATGTTCCTGTCATTTTCGTGATTCACACTTTATTCCACCTCTTTAGTTTCTTTTTACTCATTCTTGCCGTTTTAAATTTTTGATAGGCTTTGTTTTTTAATTGCGTTTCCCTCTTCTATTTCATAATCATAACTGTTTCTCTTTTTAAATAGTTATTTTTGAAATATTATCTTACGTATCTGAATCTAAATATTATATCAAAATCCGTCTCCCAAAGAAGCGTGGGCCATAGAATATAAGCCCCACCCCATCTCCTGGTCTCTGTGGCATCGCTGCGCACCCCCGGTGCCTTTCTCACCCCCCGTGTCAAACACTGTCTCCTCTCAGCTTCTGGTTCCCTGGCACCAAGAACCGGCTACCTTCCTGGCCACTCAGCCATCGTTTCTTCTTCATCTCTACTTCCTTTCACTGTTGCTTTGCTTCTTCCTGGAGCACATCTTGTGTGTCTTTATTGTAGATCTGTTGATAGTAAACACTTCCAGTTTTTGACTATCTTACTCCAAAAAATAGTTTTGCAGACTCACCATTCTAGGAAGCCTGTTTCTCTTGACATTCCAAGGCCATCACTCAACTGTCTCCTGATCCTGAGTAAGTAATTTAATTTCTGTAAAACTTCATTTCTGTGGTTCAGTGAATAAAATAATCCAAACCGTGACCATGGGCTGTTCACTCTGGGCCACCCGGACAGAGCGCCAGGCCTCCCCTCTTGTCAGCGGGAGCAGCTGCTCTTGGGGTGGCGTCCGTCTGCGGCGGGAGAAGCTGGGGCACCTCACGGGCCTCCAGGTCTCTAGGGCCTGCTGCTGGCTGTCCAGTAAGTCCTGTGAAACCAGACTGCGCACAGGACACGGTCTGATCATGTCCCCCGGACACAGCTGCTGTCCCCTACAAGCCCTATCAGGGTAAGGGGCGCGGACCCACGGTGGCATCTGAGCAGAGGGGCCTGCGGGTGTGCCTCACGGAGTAAAGGGCGGTGGGGTGGCCACGCCTTCTGGGTGCAGACCCTCCCCCTCTCCACAGTAAAGCCCACTTAGTCAGCGCTGATGGTCTCACAGAGCTCATCTCAAGCCCTTGCACACGGGGAGCTGTCTGCAGGCACAAAGGGCTCCTCACCTACGTCGTGGTCCTGCCAACGATGTCCAGTTGTTGTAAGGGTTCAAGGGCACATACGTGTTAAGAACTTGGTGCCTAGAAAGAACTCAGGAGTTGTTGGGTGATATTTTTGTTATTAAAAACATACATTTATTGACTCCTCTTTAAAATGTGTCACCTTTAATAGTATATGGGAGTTCTCTCTGAGGTGGGTATTTCCCTCCCTGTATATTCATATGTTGCCGAGAAACAATCACTGTCTTCTTGGAGTTAAAAAGTAAAATCAACAATAGTTTCTAGACAACAGACTGTTTGCTAATACTTGGATGAAAGCACTTAAAAATGATCCCATCTTTGCTATTAATCATGAAGTACTTTAACAAACACAACATGTGTAATGGTTATGGCTTTTCATTTGAGAGTGTGCAGCCACATCACAGAGCAGAGAGAATCTGAAATTAATTAGCAATTGATCATGACGGCATGTCATCCTCTACGATTTACACAACACCTGCCCTGATTATTTTGAACCCATGAAGGAGAACCAGCATAGCAGACTGGTATTTGGCAGTCAGGCAACCTAATTATAAGGCTGTCTCTGCCGGCAAAGGGGACAGAGCTGGGTTGGAGACAGTGCTGTCGGCTAGAGTCAACGGATCATTACTACACAGCGAAAATACTGGTGCATGAAAAATAACAGTCTTTCAAACATACATTCTAGGCACAGCTTTTGGTGTGCAGTGTCACCTATTCTTAGTTGCTTGGGGAAAAGCAGATGCCATCGCTGTCTGCAATAAATTTAGAGGGTACTGGGTGGGCATGGTGGAATATTAAGCACTGGAAGCACAGACTCAGCAGGGACTGGCTTTGAATCAGGAGCAGAAGTGGGTCTTCCTCCTGCAGACAGGAAGCTGTGACAGGGTGGGTGGATTTGGCAGAAAATTTGGGGTGTGGAGGAACTGAGTGGAAGTGTGTATTTAAGGCTCTCAGCTATGAATTTATGGTCACTCCTGCCTGCTTCCCACTCATTCTTACTCTATCAACCTGATTTAATTCTTCATGATGTCTACTGCTTTCTGAAATCACTTTATTCTGAGTATTTCTTTAGCTGTTTAATATCCATCAGCACCTCTCGACTACAAACTCCATGAGATTACACCCATTACATACTTGCTGTCTTGTTCAGACCTCACACCTAGTGTGTGTCTGGAATGGAATAGGTGCTCAATAAATACTTAAGTGAATGCTCTTTGTATGAGAGCAAAGGATAAGTACATTAGGAGAATAAAAATCATTGGAACACATACTTAGTGAATGATCTACCTAATATTTATTGTATTCATTGCAGCTACTAGTGATTGAGTTCCTATTACATGTCATCAATTAGGCAAAGTGATTGGTGTGTATCAAGTCTAGTATTTATAGTCACCTGTGAAAAACCATTACTATGCCCAACTTTTGCTGAGGAAACAAGCTTAGAAAAATGTTTGAAATAAGGAAGCTGGTAATGAGTTTGGCCACATGTTGACTTTTATTCAGCTAGGAATAAGTAAATAGATTTTGGACAGTATTTATACCCTGCTTTTGTTAAAAACATAAACTTTTAAAGGATCCTCCCTGACTGATAACACATTTTCCCCCATTTGTTTCAGACAATCTGGAATCTGGAGTGAGGGACTAGTCTTCCCAGGATTTTAGGTAATCAGGGCAGGATTTGTTGGGGACCCTGGGGGCAGGTGAGGGCCAGGGTCTCAGGTATGGTGGTGAAGAGTCACAGTTCAGGCCTAGGTCCAGGCAGAGGAAGAAAACAAACCCAGGAATGGGCCAGAGGACTGGAGACGTCTGAGGGTATTTCAGGGGAAGGAATGAACAAGTGAAGTCGGCTGTTTTCCTGGCATCTCTGGCTCCCTACCCGACCTCCGCCCGCGCCGCCTTGATGGGGAGCAAGGCCTTCTGCTGTTGCGCTGTGGTGTCACAAGAATGTTTCCTGAGTCTGTCTCTTCCCCGTCACCCTCTCGCGTACTGTCCCTGGGACATTAAGCCCTGTTGACGGTGCACCTCCAAGAAGTCCCTTGACGCGTGTGAGCTGCCCTCCACCGCCCCAACTCCTGTTTCCGACCCTCTGCTCACCCCAGCCTCTCTCTCCCCCTCTCCCCTTAGGTGTAGGCACTCGACAAGACCTGGTGGTTTCTTCTGCTACGTGCTCATTTTCTGGGAGTTACCTGTCTTCAAGGTGTCACCGTGTCAGATGTGACTCTTCCAGTGTCCACCTGCCACTAGACTCTCCTTGTGGGTGTCCCGGTAAGTCAGACTCAGTACATCCAAACCTAAGTCCGCTTTCTCCCCTGACTTCCATGCTCCTGTCCCCTAGGCCGGCTCCTCCCTATGCTGGGCTGGTGGCTCTCTTGGTCACATGGGGCAGAAAGGTCAGAGTAACTCCGGACGTTATTCTCCTTCTCTATCCAACCTCCTTGAGATCCCTGGAGTCCCCCACGAATATCTCTCATATTTTCTTCTCTTTTTAAAGATTACCTATCTTGTATTAATTGCATTAGCCTCCTCATTTCCTTGTTTCCAAAGTTTTCCCTCTGCAATCTGTCACTTCTGACCCCCTCATACACACAGAGGCATCTTCCTTACAAATATAAACATTAAATGCTTCCTATCATTTAAAAAACAAAGTACAAACTCCTTAATGCTGTTTTCAGGGCCTTGAACCGATTGTCTGTGCCTTTCCTTCCCAAGGTCTCTTTCTCGTGACACCCTCTGTGCTGGACCCTGCCCTTGGCTCCCCCAGAACGGTTCTGCTAGCCTTTGACATGCCCTGCGCATCTCTTCGGGGGGGCATTTGCTCTGGAGTTAGTTCCCTTTCAGTGTCGTGCCTAGACTTTCCCTGTGAAACACACTATTCCAGACCCAGCCTAGTTATCACTTCCTGCACAACGCCTCCCCTCGTGCCTTCCCATCCATGACACCGCTGCCCCGCCCAGACGTCCTGGCATTTTGTTTACACATCTTGTGTAAGGATTCAGTTTAGCAGTGAGAGAGAAAGCAGGCTCAGGGATCAGACTCACTTGCTGTGTGGCCTCTGTCAAATCACTTAATCTCTCTCTTTGTGGCCTCAGCTGTAATGTTCACCCACCCCACTGGGTAGGTAGTCATGCAAACCCCTCCCAGGAGTTGTCCGGTCAGTAAGTGTCCAGTGGGTGCTCATAGCCTTCCTCGCCACCATCATCTCTAGTACTGCAGCCATTTGGGTGGACGAGCATCAGCGCCTCTCCATAGACTATGAGTGCCTTGAGGCTAAAGAGCACCTTTATTTTGTGTCCTAAACGGTAGCACCAAAAATGAGACAAATGGTTTTAAAAGGTTTGATTGAAATAATAGAATCAAGGATCCCAGAGAGCCTGTAATCTGAAATTCATCTGTGGGACTTTTTAACTCATAATGCTGACACATGGGGGTCTAGCAAATGATTGGTTGTATTTCATTCTCAGAAGCTAAGAGGTGGTGGTGTGAGTGGTTCAGAAATATGCTTGATTTCAAGGATGAAACATCTGGGGATTAGGAATTTGTATTTGATAGCGACCTCCATTCCCCTCTCCACCCCACGTTCATAGATTTGAAAATGGGAAAGTTTTGGCTTCACTTGGTTTGAAAACTATGCTACAAAGATGCTGAGAAGTCACACTCCCCTTAAGGTGAAAGTCTTGGACGTTTGCATGCTTGCTTTCTACACATTCAAAGTGGTGCAAAAGCAAACATAAACCTGTTTGGGGGTGAAGCTGGGCATAAATAAATAGTGAGATGGGCTTGAATTACAACAGCGCAAAGGCAGTCCCGCTGAGGGCGACCACCTGGGGCCTGGCGAGACTGCTGCCTGGACCCGCACAGCCTCTGGCAGAGGCAGAAGAGAGTCCCTTCTCTTTCCTGCGTTGCTCTAGTTTTCTCTGGTGTTTGTTCTTTGGAGATACCTATCAAAAATGTAAGCACATTTTTCTGGAAAAGAGAGACTCATAATACAGATGTCCAATCTGCTTTCATGGCAATAAGCTGAATCACATTGATGTGGCATTCCAGTGCTTCTCATCCTAACCTCCACTAAGTGTAATCTTTGAAAATTCATAACAAAATAAAAACTTGCTTCTTGAATTATGCAGTCCTAAACTCCTTTTGACATCTTATCCCAGTCACTAGGTTTGTAGGCATTTGCGTTGTATCATTGCCTATATTCTTTTGTATACAGTTTATGACTCTATCAAAAGTCTTATTCATGAGACGATTGTAATACAAGTTTGTTTTCAATGTTTTTGTATTGTTATTCAAATTAATGATACTTCATTTATAAAGGTGGTGCTCTGTAAGTGAACAGTCAGATATCAGTGAAGAAGACTAATAACAGTGAATTGTGAATGGAAATCAATCCCAATATGAATTAATAAGCTGTAAGAAAATGATTTTTCATTTATTTGCTACTTTGTTACATGCATTAACAACTTAAGTGAAAAGCTACTCCCTGTTCCCTAACATCTGGTTGAATCATTTATCAAAACAAATCCTCTGAAATCTTCTCTAGTCCTGTTTTAATACAGTTTTGGCCAGACATCTCTTTAAATGTTTTTTTCCCTCTGTAGTTGAGTTCTGGCTTAATAATTCAATGTGTTTTGAGCACTAGACAACTCAGCTCATATTTGCCTAAAGGTTTTCTTTTGTTTTATAGAAAGTGATGCTTGGGGGCAGCTTTCAAGTACCTAAGAGCTTGTAAATAGGGGGAATAAGATTGTCCTTTGAAAATTAAGTCATAAAATCAATAGTGGATCAGAGAAGAGATGTGTAGTCATCCAAGAAAGCACCCTGGCAGGGTCGGAGTCAGGCCCGCCTGAACACCTAGATGAAGCTAAAGGAAAGACAGTAGTCGGTGGGGACACCACTCAGTAGTAAGACCAGGAAGAGCCAGCCCAGAGGAACAGATAGGCCCACCCCGGACACAGGAAGGACATGCCGACCGGCGGCTTCCCTGTGTGGCCCCATGTGCAGGCATCACGTGAATTACATGATCCACTTTCGTTGGCTTCTCTTCTCACCAAGAACTCTTTCCGTTAAAGACTGACTTTTTTTGAGGATCTGCCTTTGGGAGAGAGCTGGCTATGCTGATGTGAGTGTTTAAGGAGGCAGGCCAATTATATTTCTATTTATAAATTGAAATTCTAATTTTATACATCATTCTCTGTCTATTAGATGAAGTCCACCCTTTAAGTGATGGATTGACTCTTCTATGTGTAGACATTTAGTGTTTGTTGCAGCTTTATGAGATACAATTGTGTATAACATTGTGTAATTTTAATGTGCACTACATTATGACTTGATATACATACATATTATGAAATGATTACCACAATAAGTTAGTTCATACATCCACTATTACCACACTCAGTTACCATTTTATTTGTGGTGTGTGGTGAGAACTTTGAGGATTTACTCTCGGCAACTTTCAAGTATGCAGTAAAGTAAGGTAAACTGCACCCACCAGGGTGCATGTTAGACCCTCAGAACTTAATTCATCTTATAACTGGAAACTTGTACTCTGTTGATCAAGTTCACCCATTTTCCCACCCTCAGCCACCTGCCCCTGACATCAGCCAATCCACTCTATTTCTATGAGTTTGGTTTTTTTCAGATTCCACATATAAATGAGATTACACAGTATTTGTCCTTTTCTGCCTGAGTTATTTCACATAGCATACCCCTCAAGGTTCATTGTCACAAATGACAAGATTTCCTTCTTTTTTATGGCTGAATACTATTCTATAGTATAAATGCACTGCATTTTCTTTATCCATTTACCCATCGATGGGCCCTCAGGCTGTTTCCATTTCTTGGTTATTGTGAGTAATGCTGCAGTGAACACAGGGGTGCAGGTGGAGCCTTGTGATTTTGTTTCCTTTGCGTATAGACCCAGAAGTGGGATTGCTGGTTCATGCGGTAGATCTGCTTTTCGTTTTGGAGGCACCTCCAGACTGCTTTCCAGAGTGGCTGTGTCAGTCCCCTTCCCACCAGCAGTGTAGAAGGGGTCCTTTCCTCCACATCCTTGCCAACACTCATTATCTTTTATCTACTTGATAACAGCAGATCTAAAGAGGGTGAGGTGACATCTCATTGTGGTTTTGATTTGCATTTCCCTGATGATTAGCGATGTTGAGCATCTTTTCATGTGCCTATTGGCCTTTGTATGTCTTTGGAAAAATGTCTATTCAGATATTTTGCTCATTTTTTAATTAGATTATTTGTTTTTTGCTATTAAGTCTTATGAGTTCCTTGTACATATTAGATTTTAACCCCTTATCAGTTACATGGTCTGAAAATCTTCTCCCATCCCACAGGCTGCTCTCTCATGTTGTTGGCTGTGTCCTGCGGTGTGGAAGCTTCTATTGGTTGTGGTTCTGCTTGTTTACTTCTGTTTTAGTTGTTTGTGCTTTTGGTGTTGAATCCAAACAATCGTTGCCAAGACCAGTGCCAAGGAGCTTTTCCCCTTGTTGTCCTCTAGGAATTTCGTGGTTTCAGGTCTTCCATTATAATCCATTTCAAGTTAATTTTGGTGAATGGCATAAGATAGGAATATAGTTTCATTTTTTTTAATGAATATTGAGTATTTCCAATAGCACTTTGTGAAGAGACTGTCTTTTCCCCATTGAGTGTTCTTGTTTCCCTTGTCCAATATTAGATAACCATATAAGCATGGGTTTATTTCTGGGCTCCTGATATTATTCCATTGGACCATGTGGTTTTTTATGCCAGTACCATACTATTTGGATTACTGTGGTTTTATAGTGTTTTGTGAAATCAGGAAGTGTGATGAGTCCAATTTTTTTTTAATTGCTTTGTCTATGCCTTGTCATTTATGGTTCCATACAACTTTTAGAATTTTTTTCTATTTCTATAAAAATTGCCATTGGAATTTTTATAGTGGTTGTGTTGAAGCTGGATATGGCTTTTGGAAGTATGGTCTCTTTAACATGATTAATTCTTCCTATCTGTGAACACAATAGGAATATTTATTTGTGTTTCCATTTATTTGTGTCTTCTTCAATGTTTTTCCTCAGTATTTTATAGTTTTCATATATAGATCTTTCACCTCCTTGGTTAAATTTATTCCTAAATGTTTTATTCAGATTGATGCTATTTAAGTGGAAATGTTTTTTCATTTATTTTTCAGATAGTTCTTTGTTCGCATATAGAAATGCAACTGATTTTTGTATGTTCATTTTGTGTCCTGTAACTTTACTAAACTTGTTCACTAGTTGCAACAGTTTTTGATGGATTCTTGGGTATTTTCTATATATAAGATCATGTCTTCTGCAAACAGAGACAGTTCTACCTCTTCCTTTCTGATTTGGAAGATTTTTATTTCTTTTTCTTGCCTGATTGATCTGGCTAGGACCTCCAGTGTTATGTTGAATAGGAGTGGTGAGAATGAGCATCCTTGTCTTGTTCTTGATCTTAGAGGAAAAGCTTTCAGCCTTGCATCATCGAGTATGGTGTTAGCTGTGGTGACATTTAGGTTTTAAGCTTATGTGTCTGTTGGCCAGAACCCATTGCTTGATGATTTAACAACCATACCTACAATTCTGAGACCTCTGAGACTAGAGAGAGAGGGAGAGAGAGAGAGGGAGGGAGGGAGAGAGGAGAGAAATGGAGAGTGCTTCTCTCCTGGTGAGGTTCAATTTCACTATTTCCCTTGAAACTTCTCTGCATAAAAGCACAGTGGAATTTCTTGTTCTGGCTTGAGAAACATTACTCAAAGCTTGATGTAAACTCTATACCATATTATGCTTTTTCTGTAATCACTTCTTTCATCTAGGTATGGATCAGTGGTTCATTCAGTCATGTAATAATGAGGTGGGCCTTCACAGAGTACTATAATGGTGTTTATTTTCACCAGGAGTATTTTTGTGCATGTGTTGAGAGGCAGTCAGTGAAAGGCAAAGAGCCTGTATATGTAAGAGCTGTTAGAATGACAGCCTTTTACTTTCGGTTATTACTTTAGAGTTTGTAATTTCATATTAATTCTCTCCTGATCCTTCCAATGACTGTGTAAAGCATTCAGGGGAAGTATTATTATTTTCAATTTGTAGATCAGGAAATTGTGGCTCAGAGAGTTTAACCGACCAGGCAGGATCTCATGTCTAAGAAATGGCAGCCAGCCCTGGAGCCGTGCCTCGGACACCGATCCGGTGCTCTTCCAGTTATGTTCCTCTGTGTAGCACATGGAATCAGAAAAAAACATTCAAAAGCATTTCAAAAGCCAAAGGTTGAGTAAAACCTGTTTTTTGTAATGTCTCTATATTTGACTAAACTGTGGTAAGAGTGAAAAGATGACTCATAATTAACTCACCTGTGAAATTTTTACCATGCACCTGGCCACACACTATAAGCTCAGTGGGGTACAAGGTAGGTAGGGTTCCTGGGTTCATGAAGCCAGCAGTTCAGTGAGGAAGGCAGCCCTGATGCACATAGCCAAATAGATGACTGTGTGCATGTGATGGTGATGGCAGGTGGGGGCTCGGTGGGGAGCCTCCCCTGGGAGGTGCTGAAGCTGAGGCTGTTGGAAAGCAAGTGGGTGAGGCGCGGCTCTTGTCTAGAAACACAGATCAAGCTTGACTTAATCATCTTAAAGAAGAAGAGGAAATGAAGTTCCTGCCACAACTTTTTGTCCGCATCCGGATTCCCACAGGAGAGAGATGGAAGGAGGGATGAAGGGAAAGAGATGGCGTTTACGTGAGCTGGTCCTTGAGAATTAATTACATGGCTTCTTGCTGCTCATCATAGTTCAGCTGAAACTTTGAATTAAAAAAGCCCCACAAGATCTGGTGATGTCTAATAGGGTATGTGTCGCAGTAAAAATGATTAGTTAGAGGTCCAAATTTAATTGTCTTAATAAGCCACTTAATCATTCATGACAGACAAGAGAAGTCACAAAGGTCCACAGTTCTAAAGCCTTCAGTTTTAAGTTTTCAAAGCTCATTAGTAAAGCAGGAAGTTGAAAAGCATAGTGCTAGATTATGTTACCCAGAGGGCTCCATCATTATCAATCTATGTTGTGGACTTGCTTTGTACCAATACTTCTCAGTGGCCTTGGGAAATCTTTGAAGAAGTCCTGGCTCCCTGCCCCAGAAATAATAATAGGCATCATCATGACTAAACAAAACTAACCAGAAAATACTTAATAGAATTTTGACCATGAGATACTGAATAGTTTTCATTGTAAGTAAAACAATAAATAGAGCCCAGAACTTGATTAATTTGGGGAAGCTTGGAAAAGGAGTTTTTTTTGCCAATTATTACAAATACTTTAAAAAGAAACTCACCTTTTTAAAAAGGGTCTTTATATGCTTGTGGATTTTTTTTTTTGTTATAATAATATGTGCTTGTGTTGCAAAGTTGGAAAATAAAATAAATTTTAAGATTCATAGAAGAAACAATATCTAATAAAGTAATATAACAACCAGATACCAGGTACATTTTCCTTCAAATCCTTTAAGAATTAAGAATTAAGTACACATAGTTAATACATGAAAAAAATTGACATAGTACTGTGCAAAACATTTTAGATTGTTGTCAGTTGTATTATGAATATTTCCACTAATGTAAGATATTTTTGAGTTTTGGAATTTTTCTTTCTATATACTAATTTTAATGTGTAGATGTGTCACTGTTATTCAACTACTGTTCTTATGCCAGATAGCCTGGATGTATCTTTCTTTTGTATTCATAAATAATGCTTCAGTAAATCCTTGCTCAGGGATCTTTTTTTATATAGATTCCTATAAGGGAATGTTTAAAATGTATTTTTAATACTTATATTTAAAGGTATGAATGTTTAAAATGTATTTATATCTATTATGAAATTGCATGCTCATATGCCTCATGTGCTTTTTGTAACAATTTTTACAAATTTAATTTGTTTTCATGCCTAACTATTGAACAAAAGCACATATTTCACTCTTACAAAACTTTGGAAATTAATCAAGAAATTATTTTATCTGCAATAATGGTAGACTGAGCTGGTATGTTTGCATCCCTCCTCACCTAAAACCCTTAAACTTGAGAAAATTTATTTTTAAAAAATTAACCTATAGCAGCACTGATGTAAAAGAAAGGAAGGTATCAGCAGATAAGATATTGGTTGGAATTCCTGAAAATAAGAAATGTCATTGGGATCTCAAAGAAGCAAAAGAAGAGAAAAACACAGCCCAAACAATTTGGAAAACTATTGCAGGAAAGAGAAGCAATTCCAGGGATATTTCAAGCTTCCAGTTGACACATAACACAGGCAAGTGTTGTGTGCGGTTGAGTGATCCACGCCAGCGGTTCCTGGCGCTTGGTTCGCATCCCTGGGAGTTCTCCCTGAATGAGCCAGCATGTCCTAGAGTGAATGCTTTGGTCTAAGGGAGAAGTAGAAAGAAAAGACATCTCAGCAGGGGAACAGTTCAAGTTGCCCTGCATGCCCACCCTGAGCAAGCGCCTCTTTATTTCAGGCCTGGAGTTTCCCTGTCCCTTACCGCTCCCCACGATAGGCATATTCCCCTTAGATACACAGGGGCAACATTCATCCCTCCACTCAGACGGAGGCCTGTTGGACAGCCGGAACATTCCAAGGTGGAAGACAAGGTCCCCATACCAGTTACGGTCCCAGAAACACGGTCCCTCATTCATAAGCGTGCACCACCAACTAAAGATCACCAGATATTTGAGGACAACTGATAGCGTTTTCCTTCCACCGTTGGATTGCCTTGGCACTGTTGGAGAAGACCATCGGCTTTATTTCTCTGCTCTCTACTGTGTTCCACTGATCTTCATCTGTACCCTTTCACCAATACCAAGCTGTCTTGATAACTGAGCTGAAGTCATGTACGGTGGGTGCTCCAACTTTGTTCTCCTTTTAAGGCATTCTTTAATTAGAAATTATGCATTTCCATACAAATTTTACAATCATCCTACTATGCCTGCTGGATTATTTTACTGAGAATGTATTGAAACTGTAGATCAATCTGGGAAGAACTGACATAGACTGAGTTTTTCAATCCATGAACATGGTGTATCTCTTCATTTATTTAGATCTCTTTAAATTTTTCTCAGTAACGTTTTATAGTTCTCACTAAAGTTTTAGGCTCCTAGATTTGTCCTGAGGTATTTTATGTCGTATGTATTGCAAATGAGGCTGATTGCCTTTTTTTCCCTGCTAGAAAAATATGCAAATTATTATTTTATTTATCAACATCTTGCACTCTTTCAAATGGAACATTAATTTTATCAATTGCTTTGTAGTTTTTGGATTCTTCTATGTATACAACAAAGAGACTCAGGGACAGTGTGCGTTTTCCTTTGTTCTTTGTGTCTTTTCTTTTTTCATTGTTCTTTTTTCTTCTTTGAAATTTCTGGGAAATTGACAAGAAATGGTAAATGTGAGCATCTTTACCTTTTTCCTGTACCAACAAGGGGCACCAGGAGCAAATTTTTCATCTTTTACCATTATCATATTTGTTGTAGACGCTTTATATGCCTTCTACCAGAATGAGGCAGTTTCTTGCTATTCATAGTTGGTTAAGCATTTTTATTATGATTGGGTATGGAATTCAATCTTTTCATCTATTGAAATGGTTTTATTACTTGTCTTTATTATGCTAATCTGGTGAATTACACTGACAAAATTTTGAGTGTTAAGCTGAATTTTCATTCACGGTAGAAACCTTACTTGGTTATATGTGTATATTTGCACATATTGACGGATTGGATTTGCTGCTATTTACTTAAGGATTTTTGTGTCTATGTTCAAAGAGATAATGGTCTGTACTTTTTTGTGTGACGTCTCCATTAGATTTGATATTAGAGTTTGGCTGGCCATGTAAAATGATTTGGGCAGTGTTCTCTTTTTTTGAAACAAAAACTTTTATCTTTATCTTTTTTTTTTAACAGTTTAACTACTGGTTAATTAACTATGTTGATGTCTGCAAAGAACTAGATTTTAGCTTTGCTGATTTTTTCTATTGTCTGTTTTCTATTTTTATCATTTCTACTTTTACCTTTATTATTTCCTTCCCTCTAATTACTCTGGATACATTTTACTCTTTCTTTGACAGTTGAGATGGAGCCATAAGGCATTGTCTTAGACACTCCTTTATTTCATTTTTTTTTTAAATAAGCATTCTATACGGGGCTATAGCTACATCCCCAAATCGGCATGCTGTATTCATTATTATTCAATTAAAATATTTTCCAGTTTTGTCTTGTGCTTTCTTCACTGATGCTCAGTGAGCAGCTTTGTGACACTATTTTGATTCCCTATCAGGAAAGTCACTTCTCTTTGTTTTGTCAAGATGGATTTCTTGAGATTTATCTTGTTCTTTTGTTTGGAACACATCCCCTGTTTCTTCATTTCCTTCAACTGTCTTAGTTTCTGTGCATCAGATGAACAGCCACGTCTCCCCTTCCTCAGAGAGCGGCCTCTAGCAGGGGGTGAGCTGAAGCTTTGGGATTGATCAGGGCTAGTGTTTCACTGCTGGGATTAGTTTTTCAGTGCTGCTCAGCCTTTCCTGCCAGTTTTATGTGGGTATTTTCTGAGTCACCTGATGTGTAAGAGTCACTTGTGTTGCTTCCGGATTTCTCTCCAAGGAATTGGCTCCATGTATTGCCCTTGATGTGGCGCATCTGCATGAGACTGAAATCCGGGCACCTCTGCAACTGTCTTGTCCAGGGTTCCCTTTGCCACTGCTGGGAGGGCAGCTCTGCTGGACACAAATTTTCTTTTTTAGAAAATGTCTTCATTTTGTTTTCCTGATGGACAAGTATGTCACTATTTTTTAAATTTAATTGTCTGGACTGTCCTTCCCACCAAATAAGGGAGGAGAGACATTCTGGTTGCCTCTCCAAGTCTAACCTTTCACAGTATACCTGCATTTCTTTGCTCTGTAGAGTCCTTACATAGTTGCTTTTTATATTTTGCCCAAAGTTTATGATTGCTCTCAGTGGGAACCAGAGGGTTGGTGTGGACAGGGTCATATCACCACAGCAGAGACAAAATTCTCTCCTTCAGGTTTTATATCTGGCATGATAGCATAATAATTTTTTGTGTGCATGCTACTTTTTAATATCTTTTAAATGAAATTTATTATAAAATGTGATTAATTGAATTGTATACTATGTAAGAGTGAGGTAGTTATATATTGAAATGGATTTATCTATAGGAAATATTAAGTAACATAAGCAAGTGCAATTTGTTTCAAAACAAAAAATAGAAAGTATGTATTTCAATATGTGTATCCACTTTAAAATTTAGAATAATTTTAATGTCACATAAGACATATATCTTCTCATTATTTTTCTTGAATAGTGCTAGAATATTACTTTCTTCTAAATGAACTCTAAGAGCACATTGTTAAGTGACCTTTGTGCCATTCTTCATGTAGTAGTTTTAAAAATGTAACTGGATGTGGTCACTGTTTGGCTTATAACCATTCAATGGTATCCTTTAAAATACATGAAAATGATAAAATAATAATATACATAACATTTATAGAGCTCTTTTTAAGTGTTAAACTCCATGTCAACATCTTATTTCATCTGCTCCTCTCAGTTTAAGTCACAGAGGTGCTAATGTGCGCTAGCAGCCCCAGCTCCCCAGAAGGCGGCCTCCGCCCTGAGCCTCCAGCTGCTGGGCAGCCAGTCCCCCCGCCTCGCCCGGGAGAAGCGGCCTCCGTGCCAGTCAGCATGGTGGCTAGAATGGGGCAGATTCTGCTATGCCAACAGCACGCACAGATGCTTCCCACAGAAAATTGGGGCCAAGTCATTACTTAAATTTTCATCATTAAATAGTTTGGAAGCTGGGTTTGTGTGACGGCACGGGTCAGCCGGAAAGGGGGTGCATGAGCTGCGTGCCCCACCTTCCCGCTGGGAGTGGCTCTGTGCTGTGAATGCAAAGGACATACTCTGTTCTTTTTCTTCCTAATACTATAAGCCCTCAACTTTTACCATCCGGGACTCTCCTGATACAGAAATATTATAACCCTGCTATTCATGGGTTACCACCTTTTTAGACCCTAAGCAATATTTTCAATGCGATTGTCACATTCTAAAAGTTTTCTTGAACAAATAGGAAAGTTGTACGTCTGGGAGCCGGGGAGGATCTCCGCGGAGCAGGCATCCAGCCAGGCCCGGCGCTGTGCTTTCTGGTGTGTGCACCTTGGAGAGTCTCCCTTCTTCCCGTGAGCCCCATGTAAACCATCCCACCTTCTAAAGGCTCTGGCTTCCTGGCATGACTGCGTTCTCCGTGCAGGCTGTGGGACCACATGCCATCCCTCATATGTATAGAAAAGGGAAAATAGCAGTTAGTTTAGCAGTATAGAAAAATATGGCTTTAAAAAGCATTTGAAACTCTAGGCATAACATTACATGGAGAATAATCTATGCAATGATTTCTAGTAAACGCAAGATGTTAAAGAACATCAAGAAATTTAAAGGCATTCTGCTTCATCGTTTAAATAACAGCATGAATGAGTTTCTGTCTCCCAAGTCCTACAGTGAGCAGTTCGTTGACTTTGGTATTTAAATAATACTATTGTTAGCATGCAAGTCCGCTTTTTCCATCACCACTCATGAACTTCATGATAAGCATTTATAAATCTACACCTGTGGCCAAAACACACATGGCCTCAAATTGAAGAGGACAGTCAGTGCCAAAGAAAAATAACAAGTGTCGGTCAAGCCGTTGCCTTGTGCTCAAAAAATGGCTGGTTCGAAGCCGTTGCCTTGTGCTCAAAAAATGGCGGGTTCGAAGCCAGCTCAGCGTTTCCTGGAGCCTGGTATTTCATCACAGCTCTGTCAACACAGCTCGATCAATGTCTTCAAAGGAAAGGCGAGGCAAACGGGTGATTAACTTCAGCGATTGTTGCTGAGACGGAGCTCGCAGCAGTCCCGGCGGTGTGACAGATGTCACAGAGAAGCCTCTTTATATCTGCCAGGAAGCGGAGTGATGGTGAGAGTGTTTAACGGTACAGGAGAAGCTCATTTCTCACCTTCCTGCATTTTCCTGGGCAGTGCTGACCTGCTGCAGAGCTAAGGGATGTCGCCGGAAAGGGGGAGTCAAGGGCACAGACCGGAAAAGGAAGGACATTCAGTCCAGCTCATTCTGTGCCTGGAGTTTCCAGAGGCCATTTTTCTCTTCCTCCACCATTTTACAAAATAAAACGCATACACAGATGTGACTGGACAGCATGTGTGGTAGACTAAACTTGGTGTTTGAGTTCAGAAGACCTGGATTTTGGTCCCAGTTCTGCCACTCACCAGGTGTGGCATCTTCAGCACATTACCTGCATGTTCCAAGTTTTACCATTCTCGTCGATAGGATGGGAATAGTAAAGCTCCTGCATGGGTTTCACGAGGGTTTGTGGACATGCCAGCTCCTGGCGCATAGTAGGAAAGGCCTTGTGAAGGTTTAAAAGGAAAAAGCACATATAAATAAATGTGTATTTGTCCCTGTATTCATTTCCATGGGAGGAAGGTGGGGATTCTTGTCTGTTGCTCTAACACAACTCAAGCCAAGGAAAGGGTATTCTCAGGCTATTTTTATTAATAAAATTGAAATACTCAACTATAACAATTTCAGTATTTAAACTTAAATAGAAAGGGTTTTTTTTTTCTGGTAGCATGTTTCTTTGCTGTTACACAAATGCTCACTAATTAGTACTCTAGCACAAAGGGTGTCAAAACTAAAGGTCTGACTTAGAAGGCTGCTGTGGTGGTCACTTTGCCATGCTTTGGGGGTAATTAGTGTTCTTGTTAAATAGTACAATGTGAGAGTGACACTTACAAACCATGGTTCTTCTAATAGATAATATTCAGTGACTAAAAATATCATTTGATAGCTTGATAAACAAATTTCATATCACTAGAATGTAAGCTCCCTAAAATCGGGAATTTTTGTCATTTTGTCTGTTGCTGTAGTTCCAGCACCTAGAACAGTGTCTGGTGTCCAGGGAAGGTGCATATATATTGACTGAATAAATGAATAACAAGGCAGTGAACCGGGAACGTGAACAGGGGGTCAGGGGGACAGAGCAGCTGTCCTGGAGGCCAGCGGAAGGAGGTGTTTGAAGGGGGCTGAGCTAAACTGTCGAGTGCCGCGCATAGCTCGGCTGGGGCGAGGGGCAGTGTGCTCAGGCCCTAGCATCTCTGGGTCCTGCCGCACTCCAGGCTGAGTGCTCGCAGCCTCCCTTTGACCACAGGAGCGATGCTAGAGCTTGTGGTGATCTGTCCCCGGCCTGCTTTCTCGGCTGGCTCACTCTTGCTGCCATGGGGAGCATCCCCAGGGAGCCACCACAGGGTAGGCGGATGCGGCGGCGAGGTATGTGGAGCACTAGGCATACTGTGGGCATTTGGGGGGTCCATGGGTGCAGCGTTCCCAGCTGCTTGTAGGCAGGCTTCTTGATGGGCCCATGACAAGGCTATAGGGTCCCCCTCCCTTTAGCACCCTCGGAAAGTCCTATCCGCCCCTCTCCCAGGCTCTTTCTGCCCCTGAGTTGGGTAGCTCTTGACACTGCACCCTGGATGGGGAGAGGGGAAATGGGCCTCTTGGGTAGCAGCGTCCAGCCTGGTGGGGAAGCCTGGTGCTTGTCACACATGCGTGCTTCCCCTGGGGGTAGACCGTGGGCTAAGAGCGTCTGTCTCGATAGGAGCTGGGCTGCCTTGGGGGCAGGGGGTGCAGACAAGGTCAGATGGCCCCTCTCACCCCCTAGTGCATCCAGACTGGTGTGCTTGTCCAGGGGCTGATGGGCTGGGGCTGATTCTTGGGCACCGCAGGGTCCATGCAGTGTGGGGGAGGCCCCTCCTGCCCCACAGTGTGCGGTGCTGGACCCACAGCTTCTGCAAGGCACGTTTGTCCACGGATGGATGACATATTGTTGAGGAGGGACGTGCGCAAGGGATGTCCTTATTGGTCGTCATGCTGATGTCACTCCTCTACACCCTGCTTTTTAAATTCAGAGTCATTTTGCAGTGTCACTGTTGAGGCTGAAAAGCCCTGTGACCTGCTGTCTATGAGCCAGAGGCCGGTGGAAGCCAGTGGCATGATTTAGCTCAGGTCTGAAGGCCTGAAGCAGGTGTGTAAATCCCAGTCCAAGGGCAGGAAAAGGGCTTCTCCAACTGATGTCCGATAAGGCGGGATGCCTGGGCACACAAGTGTGTCAGTGATTGGATCTGGTGGTGGAAGTGTGAGGGAATATTTCTCATTTTCTTTTATTTTCAAATTTGCATACTCTAAAATTCACTCCTTGTATGCAGTTCTGAGGCTTTAATGAATGCATCAAGTCTTGTGTGCCTCATCACCAGCCTGATATACCCAGAAATGCTCTGTAAGGCCCCCTGTGGTCACCTCCTCTCCTACTTCCAGTCCTTGGACACCACTGATCTTTTCTCCATTCCTAGAGTGTTGCCTTTTCCAAGACATCATAAAAATGGAGTCACACAGTCTGTAGCCTTTGGGGTCCAACTCCTTGCACCTAGAACAATGCCTGGGAGGGTCAGCCACGCTGTAGCATGTGCTGTACTTGGGTCCTTTCTGCAGCTGGGGGGTGTCCATCATATGAATGTACCACAGTTTGCTCTCCTTTCACTGGCTGGAGACATCTAGGTTGTTCCACTTTTTGTCAATTACAAAGTTTGTATAAACATCTGTATACAGATTTCTATATATTCGTAAGTTCTCATTTATTTTTGATAAATACCTAGGCATGGAATTGCTGGATCTTACGGTAGGCATTTAACTTAAGTTCACCTTAATAAAAAACTGCTGTATTGTTTTCCAAAGTAAAACCAGCAGTAATGAGCACTTCTGTTGCTCCATATCCTCATCAGCACTTGGTTTTGTCAGATTTCTTTTAGACATTTTAGTAGATAAGCAATGATTTTTCACTGTGTTTTCAATTTTTATTTCACTAATGTCTAATGATGGTAAATGTCCTTCAATATGCATATTTGCCATCTATATATCTTCTTTGGTGAAGTGTCTGTTTAGCTTTTCTGCTCATTTAAAAAAATGGGTTGTTTATTTTCTTATTACTGAGTTTATAAAGTTTCTTATATATTCTAGATACAAGTCCTTAGTCAGAAATGTGATAAAAAAAATTTCCTTCCAGTCTGTGGCTTGTCTTTTTATTCTTTTAACAAAATCTTCACAAAGCAAATGCTTTTCATTTTGATGAAGTCCAGTTTATTGATTTTTTTCCTTCATGGATTATGTTTTTGGTGCTATATATAAGAAATCTTTGCCTAAACCCATATCAAATTCCTTTCTCTTATATTTTCTTCTGGAAGTTTTTGTTACATGTTTTCTCTAAGTCTATGATCCATTCATGTTAATATTTTTATGGTATGAAGTATAAGCTTATTTCTTTTCTTTCTTTCAACTTTTCTTTGCAAATGCATGTCCAGTTTTTCCAGCACCATTTACCTGAAAGACTCTCCTTCCACTTTAAATTGTTTTTGCCCCCATTGGCCTTCTTCCCTGATTGCTTTTACTTTCTTGGTAAAGTAAGAAGAATCATTCCCTAAAAATTAGGAGGATAAAAGAACTATTGGAGTTTGAGAAGAAAGAAGATGTAAAATTTATTTACTCAGCAAATCAAGACGTGCCTATTATGTACCAGTCACTATTGTAATTTCTTTGGATATGTCAGTAAGAAAAACAGACAAATCACCTGCCCTTATAGGATTCTCTTTTTTGTGCATTGAAATAGACATGTAGGGATGGACGATTAAATAAAAGGAAACATGACTGGAATTCCAGCCAACCCTAAAGGTCTGCTGGGGGATAGTAGTTGTGAATTTAAATTGACAGCAGTCAGCAAGCTTCAGTGTCTGTTCCCTGGCTCTGTTCAGTTGCTCACATGCCAGTGGAGACTGGTCAGAGATTTCACTCCACTGGGTCAGGAGGGTCGTCAAGAGGGTGTGGTGGAGGGAGAATGTGGTGAGGGGCTTGAGAGTGTATTGGGAGACTCACTTTTCTCATATCTGCAAAGCCTTTGCTGTGCAAGGTATGTGACTGTTAGGGAGGGGGCGGTACTCAGCTCACTACGTGATGGTGTAGACAGAAATGAGCTTCACAGGAGCCTGGGGATTTAGCGGGAGATGAATCAATGGTGAGATGAAGCGGCGGTGAGGAGTAAGGAGGACACCCAGCCCCACACCGTCAGGGGCAAGGAAGGCCCCCGGGCCCCGCTCAGGAGGGACTGGAGAGAAGCAGTGCAGCAGGCAGCACATTTCCACTGGAGGTTTGGGGAGAGAACTTCCAGAAAAGAGGCTAAAATTAGATTCTACTGATAGCCTACCTAGAACTCTGGGCACAAGGGAAGGTTTTGGGGAAAAGGAAGATGTGAGGGTGGGTCAGATTTGGAGATATGCTCTATTTTCTGTGGTTATAAAATGTTGTTGAAAAATCTGAGACCAATCTGACATTTTCCCCCTTATTTGTGACCTTGTGTTTTTGTTTCAATGTTTCTCCCACAATATCTGAAAAGTCCAATAATTTTACTGGATATGAGTTGGTGTTGACAACTGTAGGTGGTAGTTTCCAAGTGCTCATTGTGCCTATTAAAAATGTAGATAAAAGAGTTTTTCTCCAGAAAAAAATTCTTCATATTGTTGTTTCAAATTGAGCTCTCTTCGTCTTCTGTATCTTTCACTTTCTTGAAAATTGTATGTATCTTTATTTCTGTTTCATTATAGTCACTTTTTCTCTCTTCTTTCCTCTACTTCTTTTGCTTTGTTTATATTTACATATTCTTGTGTTTCTTCAAATTTAATCTTTATTTCCAATTTACTTCATTTTCTTCTCATTTATTCATGAGTTCTGTTAACTTTAAAAAATGTATAATCTCCTGTTTAGTCATTTCATCTGAGACGTTCTAATTTTGACTTATGCTATTCTTTAGGAGCTTTGATAATTTTCTTAATTTCTTTTATCCCTTTTTGAAATAATATACTACTTACATTTTCTTTGTAGCTGTATTTGTCTTAGTGGTTTTCATTATCTGCTGGAACATCATTTGGATTATTTTATCTTTAATTTTATAATATCTTTATATGGGGTTTGATTGTAATGTTTGTTTCACATATTTAAATGAGATAGCATTTTCTGGAATATTAGGAGGGTGTCTCTATTTGGGAGATATGGTTAGGCCATGGTAGCTCTTCCTCCTCATAGTTTAAGAGCTTCCCTGTCTATCTAGTCTGTCTGTCTGTCTATCTATCTATCTATCTATCTATCTACCTACCTACCTATCTATATCTATCTATCTATCTATCTATCTATCTATCTATCTATCTATCTATCTATCTATCTATCTATCATCTATCCATCTATCTAATCTATCTATCTATTTATCATCTAATCTACCTGCCTGTCTATGTGTTTCAGCCACTTGTACATCTCTTGGGGCTTGACCTGATCCGACCGGATGGGTCTCCTGCCCGTACCCCTGCACTGTCCAGAGCCCCACCAACCCTGCCTTTCGGGTGGTAAGCTCCTACTAAGCGCCCTACTTGGGTGTCATAGTGCTCTATGCCTCACTGGTTCCTTCTGCCACACATTATCTGAACTTTCTCTCTCCCTGGGAGTCCAGTGTTCTTCCAGTATGGTTTCTATTTCTGCACTTTTACTTCAAGTGCACCTTTTCTTCTAGAAGGCAAGACTTGTTGGATATTTTTGCACCCCGCTAGTGCGCTGGCCTCTTTTGCATCATTTGAGTTTCTTTCGTCCCCGTTAGAGATGTCCTTAGTGATGCGCACTGACCTCTTTTTTGGAGCCTAGGACTTCTTCGCAGTTCATTGGTTGTTCTAAATTTGTTCACGTAAGGTTCTACTCAGTGTTTCTGTGGTCTTCTCCTCATGGGGATAAGTGTTTACTGGTGACTCTCGTGTCCTGTGGCTCGTAGCATCCATCCTCATTCCATCTCTCACCGATGACACTGCATGGCCGCTGCTGCTGGAAGACCTGAGCTGGTATTGGTGCTACGGCCCCACCTGAATGTTCATGAGCGTTTCTTATCATTTAGTTTTATTGAAGATATCACTGGCTATTTTTATTTCTTCAAGTTCCTTTTAATTGTTCTTTTTGTATTTTTTTGTATGAGGGGATTGGAGGAGAATATAAAAACTTAAGATGCTCTTTTCACTGTCTCTGTGTCACCTCCAGAAACCCATCTTTGCATATTTTTTCTGGAACCTTGAAGGGTCTTCTCTGTTTCCAGGTTCTGAGATCTCACAATGCCATGCCTTTGAGGCAGTCCATTTTTATACCCTGGGTGCTTTCTGGAGTCTCTCAAACTGGGCACTCATGTTGTTCTCTACTTTGGAAATGTCTTGAATGATTTAATTGGTTTCTCCCTCTATTTTCTCAGTTCTTTCTTTTTGGAACATCTGTTACTTGGATATTGAGTGCACTGAGGGCTTTCTACTATTTTTTACTTTACTCTTTGATTTTCCATTTTCTTGCGTTTTGGCATTTAGGAATACTAGGAAATGTTCAAAATTCCTTCTTTCAAACTATCTACTGTGTTTTTCATGTCTGCTCTTCTATTTGTAACCCTGAAAGCTGTTACTTTTTGTTTTCTGACTGTTCCTTTATGTATCATCTTATGCTGGTCTATGGAAGCAATAACTTATTTCTCTCAGGATATTAATGATAGTAAAGATTTACTGTTACTATTTTTTAAGTTCTCTTCTTACAAAGTTATTTTTTTTTAACACAAATTGTTTCTCTCCTATTTGGTTGGTTTCTGTCTGTGGTTTTGTAGGCTTTCTTAAAATGTCTGGAAATCCTTGACTGATAGCTCACATTTAAAGTTACAGCAGTAAGAAATTGATTGGAAGCTCTCGGTGGGGCTTACCAATTTTGAACTTTATTTTTGAATATCTGTTTGGGAAATGCTTGATGTCTGTATCTTAGATTCTTTCCACTGAGCTGCTAGGAGTGGACAAAGATTTTTTTTCCATTCACCTGCCTGGATCATATATATGTAACTGCCAGAGTTTTCAGAGCAGGGTGAGAGACTAGAATGAAGCATTCTATATTAACATATACATTTTTACTTACTTTGTCTGTATGTGTGAAATCTCCTAGGGCAGGAGATTTTAGCACTATTCAAAAATATGTATACCCTCTAAAATGCAAACAAGAACCACAATGAGATACCACTTCACACCTGTAAGGACAGCTAACTGGGAAGGCAAGTCTTTGTGACATTTGAAATCTCATGCATTGTTGGTGAGAATGAAAAAGGGTGCATCTACTTTTGAAAACATTCTGTTATTTCCTTAAAAGGCTAAACATAGAATCACCATGTCACAGAAATTCCACTCCTAGGCATTTACCCCAGGAAATAAACATACATCTGCACAAAAACTTGTACACACATGGTCATAGCAACATTATCCACAATAGTAAAAAAGTGAAAACAACCCAAATGTCCAATACATGAAGAAAATGTGGTGTTACGTACAATGGAGTGCTGCTTGGCCATACAAGGGAAGGGAGTAGTGCCCGCTACCACATGGAGGGGCTTAAAAGCATTATGTTAAGTGAAAGCAGCTTCATTAAAGGACAAATATTGTCTTAATTAATACATATTCATTGTCTAAGTTAGATAAATCCATAGAAAAAGAAAGTTTAATTAATCTTAATTAATTAAAATATACTTAATTTAAAATTTAATGAATTTTAATTAATTTGATTAATTATTTCTTAGAGCTGGGAGAACGGGAGGGCAATAATTAATGGGCATGAGATTTCTTTTTGGGGTGATGAAAATGTCCTATAATTGTGATTGCAGTTGTACCACTCAGTGGATATACTATAAATCCTTTAACTATTTAAATGGGCAAATTGTATGATATGTGAATTGTATCTCAATAAAACTGTCAAAAAATACGCCTAAAGCTCTCTACCAGTGCTGAAGAGAAACAATAACCTAGAGGTTTTCAGTTAGAGAAGATCTGGGTCTTAATGCTTTTTAAACAGGTTTTCAAAAAATCCTTTTGCTTTTTAGTGCTAATTTAATCCATTTCCAAAATCTCTCATTCTGCCAGTTCCTCAAGTGTTTAGGGATCTCTTTTTAATGAGATTGCTGCTTGAACTTTTTATACTGCGTGTTTTGAGATTCCGCTTTCTCAATGTGCCGATAGTTTTTTCTATTTGCCTTCCAGCTTCTAAAACAGTTGCCCTGGTCTCTTCTCTCATTCTGTTTGTTTCCATCTTAAAAGACTCTTCACTGAAGTTTTAATCAAGTTTCAGAAGGAAGTGAAAACCCTGTGCGAGTCTGTTCACCGGCCTTCATCCGGGAGCCGGCAGCTGGACCTGTTCTCCGTTTTAACTCAAACTAGAAGGATGTCTGGATTCTTAAGATCTGTCTGCTTTTGTATCTGGAAATATTCTGACACTGTTCACTTGTCACGAGTGGCACTGGCTGCTGTCAGGCAGGACGGCTTAGAGGGAGTTTGAAAGCTGATTTCTTCCTTTCTACTGAGTCGTGACCCACAGCTGTGCAGAGCTGAATTAAACTGCATATACCCCAGCAGGATGTTGTTCGGGGTTAACATAAAAATATATAAATTAATAGCTGATTTACTGAATGGTTTGTTAATTCAGATGATTTAACTGAAAACAATTCAAATTGCCTTTTTAATGAATTTCAAAAAACCTAATAAACTACATTATTGTACACATTAATACATTTAGATACTGAGTAATTAGCTTTTGATTTTAAGAAATGCTCTTTTCCTGTTCTAAAATTCCTCTTTCTTAATTATCTATTTTATAATTTCTATTCTGAAATGCACTGTACTGAATACACCTCCTTCCATTTATATTTTAAGAGATTGTAAATGCAATTTTTAGCACTTTCTTATTACATTCACAGGTTTGGGGGTTTTCTCGGCTCAAATTTGTGAGACGTCAGTGAAGTGGAGAACTGTTTCTTTATTCTGTGCCTCTGTTTTGAGACTGCGTTGTCTCAGAATGCTCTTTCCCTGGTTCATTTATAAAGTCATCTCAGTTCTTGATATTTATAGGTACCTCTGTATTGCTATCTATGTGTTTTTTATCAATTCATAATTTATATCATTTTCAGAATTGCCTCATTTTAGAATCAAAGCTCCAATAGAGCCTTCTGTAACAGCTAAAATTCTAAATTTCCTTCCTTAAAATCCATTAGATAATAAGAAAAAAGAAATTTCAATAGTCAAACGAAAGTTGAACTTGAGGAAAACATAATCAAGTAGAAACATTCTTCTAAGCTTTTTTGGTTACTATAAAGTAGTTTTATTAAGTCTAGGAAAGATTATTGACATGTCTTTAAAATAAAATGGTAAAGTTAAGGATAAGTGATTATTTGTATGTGAAGAACACCAAGGAAATGACAATGGGTCTTTTTATATTTTCTGTAGTCCAGGAACAAGGCCTCTCTGTAGAGTGGCTTTTATGTCCTTAGAACAGGTAGTGAAAGTCACACTGTGGCCACACAAAGCCCATGTTTGGGACATTGACTGCGATTTGGTGGCTTGTGAGACAGATTCTTCGTCTGAGTTTTTAAAGAGTTGAATGACATTCAGTAATCACCTTTTGCGGTCATTTATTGTTGTTTCTGTCAAGCTGTAGCTAATACATGATGCTCTGTCATGGAGAAATAATTACCGAGAACAAATGAAGCCTATGCCAAGCAGAACCTACAGTCTAGTTTTATGCATATTAGGATATGAAAAACTGAATTTCATGGTTCAGTGTAAAACCTAATCTCTGTACAGTCCAGAAGGAGACCTTCCTCAAGGGCAGTCCCAGGCGTTATCACGCACTGTGTTGAGGGTGACTTCCCAATGCGCATGGGTCAGGGTGCTGGGTGGAGTTGCTGCCTCACCTCCTGCGATACTGTTTACTTTCATAAATAAGTATTTTGAGTCATAAACTTGGATAAAACATTTATGATGGTTTTAGCTGCTTTGTGGGAAGGGATATTAACAATAGTATATCCAGAATGTCTCTTCATTGAACTCCCTCATTAAAATCAGAACTCTTTGTTTTAAAAAAAAAGTATTCTCATTATTAGAGAAAGTTATTCTCATTATTATTGCTGCTATGAGAGCCTATATGCATATGAGCTCACCTATACATTATGTTTAAAGTAATTATTGATAGATAAGAACTTACCATCGCCATTTTGTTCATTGTTTTCTAGTTGTTCTGCAGACTTGTTTTTCCTTGATTCTTATCTTGCTGTCCTTTTTTGTGTGTTTTGATGTCTTTTAGTATAAGTATGCTCTGACTTCTTTAATATTATTTTGTGTGATTATTACAGATTTGCCCTTGTGGTTATCATGAGGCTTACATAAAAGATTTTACTTTATAGCATCCTGTTTAAAACTGCTAACAACTTAACTTTGTAAACTTTATACTTTTACTTTTCCTCCCTCACATTTTAGTTTATTGTTGTTACAATTCTTATGTTTTTATTGTGTAACTAATAACAATTACTGTAGTTATTGTTTTTACTACACTTTTTACAACTTTTAGAGTTGGAAGTGAGCTATGTACCACCATGACCATATTGCAGAATCTAACTATGACTATTTATCACCACCATGAGATTTACACTACCTTTCTGTATTTTTATTATGTTAATTAGCATTCTTTTATTTCCAGTCAAAGAATTCCCATTAGCATTTCTTGTAAGGCAGGTCTGCTGATAAGGAACTCCCTCTGCTTTTGTTTATTTGGGAATCTTTTTCCCTCCATTTCTAAAGGATAGTTTTGCCAAGTATAGAGTTCTTGGTTGACAGTTATTTTTCTGTCAATATTTTGAATATGTCATCCCATTCTCTTCTAGCCTGAAATTTCTTGAAAAATCTGCCAATAATCTTACAAATGTTCCCTGGTATGTAACTTCTCTCTTTTGATGTAGTCTGACTCAGGTTCAAATTATTTAGGGTCCTTTGGGCCTCATGGAATGGGATGTACAGTTCTCTCCCTAGGTTTGGGAAGTTTTCAGTCATTATTGCTTCAAATATCCTCTCTGCCTCTCTCTCTGCCTCTTCTCCTGGAATTTCAATAATGCAATATTGTTTCTTTTCATTGTGTCCTATAACTCCTATAGGCTTTATTGAGTCTTTTTCATTGTCCTCTTGGTTATTTCCAATGTCCTTTCTTCCAGGTCACTGATTCTTCTGTGTGATTGAGTCTGCCTTTAAAATTCTCTGTTGAATTCTTCAGTTCAGTTATTGTGTGTTTCAATTCTAAGATTTCTGGTTTGGCTTTTTAAAAAACTCTTTTAGGTTGCTGTTTCCTTTTTGAACTTCTCACTTTGTTCATGCATAGTTTTCTTAATTTAATTTGGTTGTCAGTGTTTTCTTGTAGTTCACTAAGCTTCCTTAATTGGATTATTCTACATTCTTTGACAGTTCATAGTTGTCAATTTCTGTAGGATCTGAGTATTGTTGCTTTTATTAGTTTCCTTTGGTGGCGTCATATTCATCTGCTTCCATGATCCTTGATTCTTTACATCGGCATCTTCGTTTCTGAGTGATCGGGCTCCTCTTCCAGGCTTTACCAGTTTGCTTTGAAAGAGACAGTTCCTCAGGAGGCAGCTCAGTTTGTGCTTCTGGGTGTGTCTGCTGGTGAAGTCCTTGGGCAGATGGAGCCTATTATGGTCTGTTTTTGGGTGAGGTAACTGTTTGAGCTCTGAGGATGGGGACGGGGGCTGTGCCACTGGCTGAGGTCGGTTGCATAGACCACTGGCTTGGTTCCCTACACAGGTGAAGATGTAGAATAGGCTCCATATTTGCCTGGACTCTCTGCTCAGGTAACTAGATGTTTGGGGCTGTGTGCTATATTCGGTCATAAATGAGGCTATGAATTAGCTTCTCTGCCTTGGCAGGTAGCAGAATGGGGCCCAGGGCTTATACACCTCATTGTTTGGGGACTCCAGTCAGTTCAGAATTCACTAGATTCCCTGGGCAGGTGAGGTCACCTGCTCTGCAGATGGAGAAGCCACAGGCTGTGCTCTCTGTTTAGGTGCCACTGAATGCAGGGCTGTTGAGTGGGCCATGCAGCCCCCCATGTGCTCTGGTCAGCTCCCCTGGCTGGACAGGCTGACGGCTGTGTTTCATGCTGAGAGGGACTGTGAATGAGATTCTCTGCTTGGGCACAGTGGGAGAACAGCTCTGAATTTGGTGAAGCTTTTTGTTGTCGTACCTCACACCATCCCACACCCCAAATTCCCTGCTTTGCAAGCTATCGGCTCTGCCTGCCCACCTCTTGGCTTGAGTGGCACTGAACCACACGGCTTCTAGGAGTTGCTGCTGCTCTTCTGGTCAGATGGGGCTGAATGACTCTTTCCGCAGTGGGTGGGGCCTTGAATCATGGGAGAGAGGGCGAGGGGCTGCTCAAGGCCACTCTCGGTTTCCCCCATGGGCTCTCTGGTTGGGAGAGACCAGAAGCCCCTCAGTCTTGGCTATGAATTAATCCTCTTGCCTGTGTGCGGCACAGGAATGCTCCATGCCAAGTACTGGCCATGGTGGGGTGGGATATTTTACTGAATTCTTGGTTTCTTATTTTGTTGAAAGACTAATCTGGTTTTCTAAATTGTTTCTAACTTGAATTAGTTGAATTATTGTGACCAGAAACTATGGCTTGTAGCAGCCCTACTATTTGTAATTTATATGATGCTTTTCTGTGACACAGTCCGTGACAAACTTTTGTAAACCGTCCATTGGCGAGAGATCCAGTGCAGCCCAAAGGCAGGGTGCCTGAGGTACTAAGTGTGTAACACCGTGAGAGTAAGCATAGGTGCTGAGGGAAAGCCACTGCAGATGTAAACATAAAGACTAGGTCGACAGAAAGATCAGCTTACGCATATGGAAGAAGATAAGAACAAGTAAGCTGAGGTCAAAACAACTCCTAAGCTCTTAGCAAGTAAATCCAGTCAGGAAAGGAACTGTTAACGAGTAAACACAAACAAGACTGGGCTCAGGGATCAAGGATTTTCCCACCAGGAAAACTGGATTTCAGAGACAGGTACCCAGCTGTGTGAATACGGAGGATAGGCCAGCACCTCTCCAGGCAGAAAGACACTTCGCTCTGGGTCGGTAGCCAGAGTGTCTCCTGCCTTCCCCATTGGTAGCATGATTGTTCCCAGAAAAGGTGGGGAAAGAGAAGAAAGTTTTGTACTCACTTCCTTGTTTGAAACTATTTTTAACATTTTTATCTGTAAAAAGTACTATGACGATCACTTCAGTTCCAGGGTCTCCACTGTGTTTCCCCCACGTATGTGTAAGACTTGGTAGTGAACCTGTTGAACAGAACTTTTAATTTTGAGTTGTACTTTTAAACTACTAAGGAAGGAAATAAGGACAAGAAAAATTGTTCAATCACCATATGCAGGGAACATCTTTGAATGAAAACACCCAAAGAACAAACTATAGCAACCAGACTTCCCAGAGTTGCTGGCCTCACAGATTTTGGTTACAATATCGTTCTGCCACTTTAGATCTTTCTCTCTACCCAAAAATCTGTTAATATTGGGCTACTGAGAGGGTACAATCTGCTGGGCTCAAATGGTGAAAACATGTTTCCTTCCCCTCCTCCATATACTACATTGACAACTCAGTAGATTGTACCCCATTGGATGGCTTAGTTCCATGTATCAACCTCTGCGTAAGGCATCAGAGCTTATAAATAGCCTTCAGCAGTTCATTGGTCTTCTTCAATCTGCTCAACATATGCTGCAGAGCCTAGAGCAGGGTTTCAGCCTCAGCACTGATGGCATGTGGCTGGGGCTGCCCTGTGTCTTACTATATGTTTAGCAGCATCCCTGGTCTCTAAGTCTCACCTTAATTTCACTTGTGTCAACCAAAAATACCTTCAGACCCTGGAAATCGTTCCCTGAGTGGTACAAAATCACCCATCGTTGTTGAGAACCACTGCCTAGAGAGATACCAGAAATGACTATTCAGTTTTCCTCAATTGATGGAGAAGGATTAAAATATTGTGCTATTATGAAGTGGATGTTTTTGAGACATATTTATCAATGGTTCTACGCACAATGAGTCTCAGAAAGGGCATGCTCCCTTACTTTTGCATACATTTTTAATTTAAGAGATTAAAACACACCCCGAATTTAAGAAAGTATAATAAATAGCCAAAACATGTCAATCTCTTCTAAAATAATAATAGGACACCCAGGCAAAATTGCTTAATACATTAAAGTTAGCCTAAACTTTAATATCATATGTTCATCTATTGAAGTTTATTGAAATTCATTCTAATCTCAGAATTGGAGAGAAATATTTTGATGCTTCTTTAAACAACTTGAAATACTCTCGGATGCCATGTCACCATTGTAGAAATTGCTGCTTCCTCTTCTCACAATTTCTGTGGATGAAAATGACAAAGGATCTATGTGGCTCAAGAAAAGACATTTGTCTACAAATAATACATTCCTTGGGGAAATTTAGGAATAAAATACAGCCAAGGCAGTCCATTCGTGATTCCAGCTGACCTTCCCCTTGTGGTGGACTTGCAGTTAATTTTGGGGGCAAATATCAATAAGAACAAACCAGTTGCAGTTCATTGATGCTGAAAATTTAGCTAAAGCTGATGGAAACTCAATCATGAACAGGGAAATTGTGCTATAATTTGGTATTTCAGTAAATAGTAAATCAATCAATTAATTTTGCTCTCTCTAATAAGTAAAACAGATCTTTAAGTACTGGAATTGACCCAGAAACTCCAAGAAGGAATGCCTTTGTTAGACAAGTGAAGACTACATTGGGCAACAGAACTGAGAGGCTGAAAGAAGCACAAGAAACCAGCCAGGGCACAGGTGGTGCATTGGACACCGTGAGTTTGTGCTGCCATATATGGAACTATTTCCTCTGTGAGATGGTTCAGTTAAGCAATCTTCAAACAAGATAATCTCTAAAGTGTTGGAGGTATTCAGTTTTTAAAAAATAATACCTCTTAATCTTTAGATGGAACGTGTTCTGTCTCTACAGGCTGTTATTACTTTTAATTCAGAAGCTGCAGTAAATGATCACAGCTGGTTCATCATCTCTCATGTCAATGTCAAGTCTGATGTGAGAATGGATTAATAACCAGCTAAAGGGAGGATATGTCAGAGTTGTTGCCGACTTAAGAATTCCTTTCTGGATTTAACATAATATGACATGTAAGCGGTACCTTTGAAGGTGTTTTTTATGGTAGCTGTGGATAGTGAATGGTAATACTAAGTTAACTCTACTTGCATTATTTTAGTACTTCATGAAGGAACACCCCATGTCTTTAAATATAAGCTTTAATCAAAATGAAATTTTCTTGATAATATACTTCTCCTTTTAAAGATCTCAATTTCTTGAGATAAGGCAAAGATTGCAAATGCATGATAAAATGACATTTGAGGGTTGCTGATATATTTCAGAAAATAAATGAAAGAGAGTAAATGTCAAAAATATATCAGGACAAAGAAAAATGTATGGGTATTAAATGTAAAGTGAAACAGGAGAAATAAAAAGTTCATATGGAAGCAATACAAAATCCAGTAGGAATTTTTCTACCAATGGATAATGACACATCTGGGACTGTCATGCTCTGTAGTACTTCAGAATTTGACACTCTTACAACTGTCTTGATTGTTGGAATTTCATAGATATGATGATTATCCTAGGATCAGGAGAGTACATTGATGCCATGGAGACTGAAAGTTTAGCAGATGGGAACAGAGAATAAAACAGAATTAAACTCTAGTAAAATAAGATGATGAAATACTCTGTTAAAAACATGGTTTATTTTACTGAATAAAAAAAGGAACTTGAGCAGATAATTGAATAATGATATTTTTATACTCCCTCAAATATAATGGGAAATGGAATTTCTGAATAAAACTAAGTCATCAAGCATTTATAAGTCATAAAAAATTAAAAATATCAGGATCTTCATTTTCAATAAAGGCTGACTATGTAATTCATATTAATCCTACCAATGAAAACAGCAAGAGAAGTAGATAATTAGATGTTCACATGTAGAAGAATGAAACTGGGCATGTGTTTTACATCATTTATAAAAATTAACTTAAAATGGGTTAAAGACTTAAATGTAAGATCTGAAACCATGAAACTCCTACAAGAAAATATAGGAACAAAGTTCCCTGACATGGGTCCCTGCAATGAGTTTTTGAATATGATACCTGCAGATCTCTCATGTCAATGTCAACCAGACTTCCCAGAGTTGCTGGGAACAAAATTTAAAAGTTGCAACAAAATAAAAAAATGGTGGGGCTACATCAAACTAAAAGGCTTCTTCATAGAAAAAGAAACAAGCAACAAAATGAATAGATAGCTACAGAATGGGAATAAATATTTGAAAACCATATATCTGGACAGGCATTGATACACAAAATATATAAAGAACTCACACAACAGCAACAAAAAACAAAAAAAAATTAATCCCATTAAAAAATGGGCAGAAGTCCTGAATAGACATTTTCCCAAAGAAGACATACAAATGGCCAAAACTACCTGAAAAGAGCTCAATAGACATCACTAGTCATTAGGGAAATGCAAATTAAAACCACAATGAGATATCACCTCATGTCTGTTAAAATGGCCATCATCAAAAAGACAAGAGATGACAAATGCTGGTGAGGATGTGGAGACAAGGGAACCTTTGTGCACTGTTGGTGAGATTGTTAGCTGGCATAGCCGCAATGGAAAACACTAGATCCTCAAAATTTAAAGCTATGATTTTTGAGGGTCCTCCAAAATTAAAGCAGGAACTACCATATGATCCTGCAATCCCACTTCTGGGGATATAGCAAAAGGAAATAAAAACACTAACTCAAAAAGATCTCTGCACTGCCATGTTCATAACAGCATTATTTACCAGAGCAGAGATTTGGAAACAACTGGAAAGAAAGGGAAGAACTTCAACTTGTAAGGCAAACATACAGCAGAGGTTGTAGATCAGTTACTTAAAAGTTAGTATGAAGGTCAAAAGACAAAAGGAGAAAAAGCAATTACATCTAAAAATTAGGCAAGGGAATCACTAAATAAAAAGGTGTAAAAGAAGATACTATATATATAAAATGGGGAGGAAAGGGAGTAAGAAATGTGCTATTAGAATGCTTGTGAACTTAAGTGACCTTCAGCTTATTACTGATCCTCATATTCATAGGAAGTCATATGAGAACCCCATGATAACCAGAAACCAGAATTAGATATAGATACACAAAAATGAAAGATAAGGGAACACAACCATAATACCAAAGAAAGTCATAAAATACAAGAGAAGAGAGCAAGAGAGGAAGAAAGAATCAGAGAAAAACAAAAACAATCGGGAAAAATTTAACAAAACCGCAATAAATACATACATATCAATAATTACTTTAGATGTAAATGGCCTAAGTGCTCTGATCAAAAGACATAGGGTGACTGATTATAAAAACAAGACCCATCTGTTTCCCTCCTATAAGAAAGTCACTTCAGACATACAGACTGAAACCAAAGGGATAGAAAAAGATATACAATGCAAATAAGGATGAAAAAAAAGCTGGAGTTGCAACACTTACATCAGATAAATGGACTTCAAAACAAATAAAGCAATAAAAGATAAAGAAGGACATTACATAATGATAAAGAGATCATTCCAACAAGAGGATTTAACAGTCATGAATATATGCACCCAACATAGGAGCACTTAAATGTATAAAACAACTATGAACACACCTAAAAGGAGAAATTGACAGCAACACAATAGTTGGGGAATTAACACCCCACTTACATCAATAGATAGATCATCCAGACAGAAAATAAAAAATGGAATAGAGGCACTGAATGACACATTAGACCAGATGAACTTAGCAGATATATATAGAACATTCTACCCAAAAGCAACAGAATACATATTTCTTCTCAAGTGTACATGGTATGTTCTCTGAAATAGATCATATATAAGGACCCAAACAAGTCTCAACAAATTTAAGATTGAAATTGTATCAGGTGTCTTCTAAGGCCACAATGGTATGAAACTAAAAGTCAGTTTGAAAAAAACTGCAAAAAACACAAACACATGGAGGCTAAACAACATGCTTCTAAATAATCAACAGATCAAGGAACAGAGCAGAGAGGAAATCAAACAATACATGGAGACAAAAGAAAACAGAAACAACATTTCAAAATATGTGGGATGCAGGAAAATGATTCTAAGAGGAAAGTTTATAGCAATACAAGCCTACCACAAAAAACAAGAATAATCTCAAACAACCAAACCTACAACTAAAGGAACTGGAAAAAGAAGAACATACAAAGTCCAATATTAGTAGAAGGAGGGACATAATAAATATCAGAGCAGAAAGAAATAAAATAGGGAATATGAAAACAACAGAAAAGATCTATGATTTCAAGAGCTGGTTCTTCAATAAGATAACCAATGTAGATAAACCCTTAGTCAGACTTATCAAGAAAAAAAGAGATAGTATGCAAATAAACATAATCAGAAATGAAAAAGAAGTTACAACTTATGCCACAGAAATTCAAAGACTTAAAAGAGAATTCAATGAAAAATTATAAGCCCTTAAATTGGACAGCATAGAAGAAATGGATAAACTCTTAGAAGCATACAATCTTCAAAATGGTCCCAGGAAGAAACAGAAAATCTTGACCAATTACTAGTAACAAAATTGAATTTAATCACAAAACACCCAACAAACAAAATTCCAGGATCAAATGTTTTCATGGGTAAATTCTACCAAACATTTAAAGGCAAGCTAATACCTAGACTTCTTAAAGTATTCCAAAAAATGTAAGAGGAGGGTATTTCAAGCCTATGAAATACCAATGAAATCATTGTATAATGTCAGCATTACTCTAACACCCAAACCAAAAACTACAAAAAATGAAAAGTACAGACAAATATCCCTGAGGAACATGGATGAAATAATATTAAAAAAATATTAGAAAACTGAATTAAAAAAAACACAAGAGGCTCATTCATCACGACCAAGTGGGATTTATTCCAGCAATGCAAGGAAGGTTCAATATCTGCAAATCAATCAATGTGATACACCACATTAACCGAAGGAAGGATAAAAACCATGTGCTATCTCAATAGATGCTAAAAGCACATTTGACAAAATTCTCGATCCATTCATGATAAAAACTTTCAACAAGGTGAGTATGGAGGAAACATACCTCCACATAATAAAGGGCATATACAGTAAATCCACAGCTAACATCATACTAAATGGTGAAAAGCTGAAAGCTTTTTCTCTAAGATCAAGAAAAAGACAAGGATGTCTACTCTCACTACTTGTATTCAACAGAGTAGCAGAAGTCTTAGCCATGGAAGTCAGAGAATAAGAAATTAAAGGCATCCACATTGGTAAGGAAGGAGTAAAACTGCACTATTTGTAGATTACATGATACTATACATGGAAAACCCTAAAGACTCCACCAAAAAACTATTAGAGCTTTTAAATGGATTCATCAAAGTGGCAGGATACACATCAATATACAGAGATTGGTTACATTCCAATATACTAATAACAAACTAGCAGAAAGAGTGACCCAGAAAACCATTTCATGTACAGTTGCATCAGAAAGAATAAAATACTTAGGAATGAACCTAACCAAGGGGGAGAAAGACCTGTACTCTGAAGACTGTATGACACTGATGAGAGAATTGACAGACATAAATAAATGGAAATCTATCTCATGTATAGGAAGAATTAATACTGTCAAAATGGCCCTAAGGCCTAAAGCAATACACAGACTCAATATAATTACTATCAAAATACCAATGGGATTTTTCATGGAACTAGAGCAAATAATCCTAAAATTTATATGGAAACCCAAAAGACCCCAAATAGTCAAAACAATCCTGATCAAGATGAGCAAAAGTAGTGTATCATGCTCCCTAATTTCAAGCTATACTACAAAGTTACAGTATCAAAACAGTGTGGTACTGGCACAAGAAAAGACCCACAGATCAATGGAACAGAATACAGACTCTAGATATAAACCCATACATATAAAGGAGTCATGAATATACAATGGGGAAAAGATAGCTCTTCAGTAACTTGTGTTGGGAAAACTTGACAGTTACTTGTAAGAGAATGAAACTGGATCACTGTCTTATACCATACATAAAAGTAAACTCTAAATGGATTAAAGACCTAAATATAAGACATGAAAGCGTAAAACTTAGAAGAAAACATAGGCAAGAATCTCATGAACATCAACATGAGAAACTTCTTTCTGGATATATCTCCCTGGACCAGGGAAACAAAAGCAAATATAAACAAATGGGACTACATCAGACTAAAAAGCTTCTGCACAGCAAAGGACACCATCAACAAAACCAGAGGCCATCTACCATATGGAGAATATATTTGCAAATGATATAGCTGATAAGGGGCTAATATCCAAAATATATAAAGAACTCATAAAACATAACACCAAAAAACCCCAAATAATCCAATTAAAAGATGGGCAGAGGACCTGAATAGACATTTTTCCAAAGAAGACACAGCCAACAGGCACATGAAAAGATGCTTCACATCACTCATCATCATCAGGACTATGCAAATCAAAAGCACAATGGGGTATCACTGCATACTGGTCAGAATGGCCACTATTCAAAAGACAAGAAATAACAAGGGTTGGTGAGAATGTGGAGAAAAGGGAGCCCCCTACACTGTTGATGGGAATGTAAATTTGTGTAGCCAGTATGGAAAACAGTATAGATTTTCCTCAAAAAACTAAAAATAGTTGTATCATTTGACCCAGCAGTTCCAATTCTGGGAATTTACTTGAAGAAAACAAAATCACGAATTTGAAAAGATGTATATACACCTTTGTTCTTTGCAAGATCATTTACAATAGCCAAAATATTAAAGCAACCCAAAATCCCATCAAGCGATGAATGGATAAATAATTAATTAAGAAATGGTACATATACACATGGAATAATACTTAGCCATAAAAAAGGAAATCCTGCCATTTGTGACAACATGGATGGACCTACAGGGTATCATTCTAAGTGAAATAAGCCAGTTAGAGAAAGACAAATACCATATGATTTCTGTTATATGTAGAATCTAAAAACAAAACAAAGAATAAAAATAGACCCATAAATATGGACAGCAGACTGATGGTTACCATGGGGATGGGGTTGGGGAATGGGTGAAATAAGTGAAGGGTGTAAAGAGGTACAAACTGCATTTTGTAAAATAAATTAGTCATGGGAAAGGAAGTACAACGTAGAGAATATAGCCAATAATAGTGTGATCTTCATCTGGTGAGAGGGGAACTACATTCACCATGGTGAGCATTCAGTAACGTTTATAATTATTGAGTCACTGTGTTGTACATCTGAAGCCAATATGATACTGTATGTCAATTTTATTCCTATTTTTTTAATGTAAAAAGAAACTCTGGAGAATAGCTTCCTGACAACCTCTCCTGCATCCTCTCCCTTGTCCACCTGCTCACCGTGCACAGGCTTCATCAGCCTCCTTTCCGCTCGCCACCCACGCCCTCTCCTGTCTCAGCAGCAGTGCAAAGCCGCTTTTTGCTGTTGGGGATGCTCACCTTGCAAACCCTCAAAGCCTTCTCATCAGTCCATTCCCACTTTAAGTGGCACATCCTCAGCGTAGTCCCTGTCCATTCTGGCTTGCTAAACTGATATTTAGTATTCTTCCTAGTTTGTGCTCATAATTGTTTGCATGTTTAGGTGCTTATTAGCTCTTTCCCTCACTAGATTTCATGTCTGTATCATTCATCACTGCTGACGTGATGTCCAATAGTGTCCCACCCAGAGTAGGTGACTAACAAGTATTCCCTGACTGATGAATGTGAGAGGAGACGGTTAATATTCCTACTGAGTACATATGAGAGGTTTCCAGTCTTGCATAATTGATGCCTCATTAGAATAGTTACTAAATTCCTTTTACAAACACTGTGATCCTATTGGCAAAATACATCACTTGGAAAGAATAGAGGGAAACAAAATTTTTAAACAATTTCGGACTCCATTATAGTTGCTCAGTGGATTATTTCCAGAGTCCCTCTTTCTTCCTGTCTATCTGTCTTAGATTATAAGTGAGCAAGAAGCGCTCTGAATTTAAGCCTCCCTCCTGTGGCCTCTGGAAAAGGGGACAGAGTCATCTTGGCACGTGTAAGGCTGAGTCCTCCTTAGCTCCACCCTTCGTCCCACTGCCCTTTTCCTTTAGTTCTCTCAAATCAGAGATGAGTCAAAGAAATACAAAAAGTACTTCCATTTTCTGTAACAGTAGAGCATGGTCCTAGGGCAGAAACCCAGATAGAGTCCATATTGAGCGAGTGTCTGTCTCAGGAAATATCATTCCCCACGAATTAAATAGGATGTCTACATTTACAAGACCCTCTGATATGTGACTTAGAACAAGGAAGATTTCAGTATTGCAGGAGAAGAAATGACAAGGAAAACACATTTAAATATTCCCTCAAAGAGACTTGAGGCTTATTAGACATGAAAGATAAAGGAGAGAGAATGGTTAATGGTGTTTCTAAGCCTTCAGATTTGAGCCACAAGGAGAATGTCGGGCTGAGATGCAAGGCTGTGGGAACTCAGTATTGAGCTCCTAACACATTTTAGTATGGACTCTTGGATTACATGCGAGTTAGGTTTACTTAAATGACATTGCATTCTATCTGTTAAATGGGGTGAAAAAGTCAGGAACATAAATGGAGATGCTCCAAATGAATTCTTAATGTAGGGAGTAAAAATGAGTCTGATTATCAGGTAGAAGGGAATTTTTCCTAATTTAGACATGACACCAAAATTACATTCATGGGGACAGGGAATAAGAGGAAGATTCCCTACCATATGTCTTTAATGATGCAATGATAGCCTGTGGCTCGTCTTGATGAAAGTGAAGTTCCACCAAACGTGAGCTTTATTTTAGGGGAAAAATTTAAAAAACAAAACCATTTTGACAAAATTTGAAATGCCTTTCTCTCAGGAGTTCTATTATCTAGTTTTCAGATTTAGCTGAATGTCAGAAGAAAACTGAAGAACAGTCTACAGGTATTATGGAAAAGACAGCAATGGCAGGAAGCTTCGGTCCTGAGAGCCCAGCCCCTCCTTACCGCGGCTTCAGGGATCAGCACCGACGTATCCACTTTTCTGTATTACTTTAACGTCTGGCTTACAGGAAATGTTATGATTTGTCGGTCTTGCCAGTAGACACAGCCCATCCATAATTTAGAACTGGTGAAAGGGAAATTTTAAAATACCACAGTCTTCCACTTTTAGTGATGCCTCTCATAACTTCTAAAGTCAAATTTCCATTTATGTTTTATTGTACAAAATGTAATGGATTTATGAGGGATGTGGCTATCTTGTTATAAAAATGTATCTTTATAATGTATAATGTATAATTTGTGGTTGAATTCATGTGTCAACCAGCTGTGTCTCAGGGACTCAGATCACATTCTTGGAATTTACTGTATTTTTCTTAGCTGCAGCCTTAACCCTCGGGCAGTTGTGTGCCTCCCAAGTATTTGAAGGAAGTTTTAGTTATGCAAATGTGTGCAGTTCCACAGTCATGCAGACTCTGTGTAAGGCCATGTCTGGCTTCCTTGACAGTAACAGAGGGTTTACTCTCTGCAGTCCCTTCCCTGACCTGACCTTGGTTTTTATTTCTGCAGATCACTGGTGTGGTCTAAGGTTCATTTAGAGCTAGGCTGACCATACCTTCCCAGTTTCTGAAGTTTCTAGAAGTTTTCTAGAAGTTTCTGTCTATATATCCTGTCTGGCATCCTGTTTAATTGGTGCTTCTTTTTATTCTCAGAAGTGTCCCAGTTTGGATAAGAAATATGGTCAACCTATTGGTGACTGAGTAGGTGAGTGCAGATCCCTTGCTGAGTTCTCCTCTTCCCAAATGCACGCGGCCCTCCTGTTGCCTTCTCTCAAATATAATATTTTAAAATTCCTTTTAAATGCCTGTTCCTTTCCTTGGTCAGAAGCCTTGGGCCAGATCCACTGAGTTTGGGGTTTCTTAGGCCTGAGAGTTGAGTCGGAAAGTCATTTAACAAGGCAACCAGTGAGATGAGCAGTGGAGGCAGCACAGCTGAAACCGCACAGGAAGCCAGGACACAGAAAGCCACTGGGGGCCTTTCAGACATAACAAACCGAGGTCACCGTCAGCAATCAAGAATGCGGTCCTAGAGATGAAAACAAATGCGGAACGGATGGAATTTGTCACGGGTTTTGGCGGGAAGGAATGCGGTGCTCAAGGCCTCTTTTTAAATGGCTCTGACCGCGTGCTTCTCAGGCTGCATTTTACTCAAAAGGCAAAAGCAGTGTTTGTGAGGTGCTTGTCTTTAACGCATTGCCCCCTGGTAACTACAAGTCTTCTTTAAAGCCTACAGACCTTTTCTTAGCGTCCTCATTTTCCAGGCTTCTGCTGTGTGTTTGTTCAAGCTCTAACTTATTTTATCTCCTTTGTTACATTGTTTGGCTATCCGTGGACAAAGAAAACAGTCATCAGAACTGGAAGTAAAAGGCTTCTACCCTCGGGCTCCCTCTCATTTCGATCTGAACGTGGACTGATGGAGACGATTGTTTCCTAAGTCTAGGGACCGACTCTTGCCTTCAACGCTCCGCGTCACACTTCTAATGCCACTGACGTCCAGTGCGCCTGCGCGAGGTCCCGGGACTCATGCGCAGGGCAGGACGTCGGGACCTCACCTGCCGGCATCGCCGCCGACCACCCATCGGCTTCCATAATTAGCGGCTCCCCGGAGCTTCAGTCTCCTTCCTTCTTATTTTTTCTTTTGACTTTTAGGTTTGCAGATTGAATATTTTTCTCTTTTCACGCTTATACTGCTTATGGCAGCTAGAATTTAAAATTTTCACAAGGGCCGCAGCATGCGTTCAGCATCATGACCGGTACCTCTTCAGCTGATCCGCTCTTCCCCTCGTCCCCCGCCCGCTCCCCGGGGGCGCCCGCTGTGGCTTCCTCTGTCCTGGGTCCTCACCGTTGAAAGGAAAGGAGTGACACACGGCAGCAATTCACTGGAGAATTCCGCTTTATTGGGGAAAGGTGCTGGGTTATATAGGAAGGGGCATGGGGTGATTGTGGTGTTACTTCTACGGGGCTGGTGGCTATTGGCTAGGTGCTGGGAGTGGGAGTGGGGAGAGAGGTGATAGGTCTTTAGGTGCCGTCAGGAACTGAGGACCCGGAAGAGAAGCCGGAAGTTCGCCATCTTACTGGTGGGGGCCCTTCAACTGTCACCCAGGACAGGGGCAGCACTTTGAAGCACCAAATATGCATACTCAGTGGGTAGCGGTTTTTGATGGCCAGTTTTACTTTTAACTCTCTTGTAAATGATGTAAATGCTGCCGCGTCAAATGTGGCTCTCGACCCTGACCCACCCCGCAGATAAATCCTGTCTTTCCAGATGATAAGAGCTGTTATCTGAGCTGTGACAGAATGGCACTACAACTAAATTTCTGAGATTAGCTTTGGAAGTGTGGTTTTATCTGAACACAGACACCAAGTCATGCCTACAATGTGGAAATACTTCAACAGCTGGAATGAGAAAAACCTTTGTGTAAACATATCCTATTGGCTTAAAATATAAACTTTCTAACTCAAATTCTAAACCTCCATCCCACCAAATTCCGATGATGACACGATTCAGGAGAGCGTGGCGAGCCCACGGAACGGTTTCGGAGGTGTATTCCGAGGGGACTGTGGCTTTCAGAGTTCCTGTCTATTTCCATATGACGTTTCTGTAACTGACCTTTAAGATAATATGTACAGGGATTAATTCAATAACAAGCATACTTTCTCAGTTAGTGGGAGTAAACACAGAAAAAAATCTAAATTTACAATAGCTGATATCTTTATTAATTGAAAATTTGTTAAATTGTCATAGAAAACTATGAAATATTTTTGGTGTCATAAATATGCTATGTTTTAAAATCAGTTTGGAAACCAACAAGAGTAGAAAATACCGTATTGTTTGTCACCCTGGAAACTGGGTTTGGTGACTTGATAGTGTGAAAATTTACTCGGCTGGTTTCATGGACATGATCCAAATGTACGCTGGAGACAAAGGCTTTATTTTAGTATTAAACAACTGAATCTCCTGTTATTCGTCTTCTGATACCACATGTTTACTGGTCCGCACAGCGAGCAGGGGATGAGGAGAGAGAATCTGGGGCCTGTTTGGCCAGTCTGGTCACTTTAGCAAAGGGAGGACTTCCAGCTGAGGTCCGGCTGAAGGAGCTGGTCAGGAATGAACCGAAAATGGATGGAAGACTGAAACATGGGCCCTGAAACTGTAAAACTGCTAGAAGAGAATGGGGAAAAGCTTCCTGATATTGATGTTAACAATGATTTTGTGCACATGACACCTGCCCAGGGACGGAAGCAGGAATCGATGAACGGACGACACCAAACCCAGAGGTCCTGCGCAGAGGCAGGGACGATCGACGCCATGAAAAGACACTGCAGAATGGGGGAAAACATTCGCAAACCATCCATCTGGTAAGGGGTTAATTTCCAAAATACTTAAGAAACTCCTACAACTCAATAGCACAAAACAGCAACAAAAACAAAAAAAAACAAATAATCTGATTAAAAATGGGAAAAGGACTTGAACAGATGTTTCTTCAAAGAAGATGTATAGATGCCAACAGGCATTTGAAAAGATGTTCAGCACCACTAGCTTTCAGAGAAATGCAAATCAAAGCCACAGTGAGGTCTCACCTCATGCCTGCCAGGATGACTGTTACCAAAAGAAAGAAAGGAAGGGCAGAGACAGAAAGAAGGAAGGAAGGAGAGAAATAAAACACTTGTCGATGAAGTTGTGGGGAAGGTGGAACCCTGTGTAGTATTGATGAGAATGAAAAATGGTGCAGCCATATGGAGAACAGTGGAGAGGTTCTTTAAAAATCAGAATAGAGGAGGTGGGGCGGAAGATGGCGGCGTGAGTAGAGCAGCGGAAATCTCCTCCCAAAACAACATATATCTATGAAAATATAACAAAGACAACCCTTCCTAGAATAAAGACCAGAGGACACAGGACAATATCCAGACCACATCCGCACCTGAGAGAACCCAGCGCCTCGCGAAGGGGGTAAGATACAAGCCCCGGCCCCGCGGGAGCCGAGCGCCCCTCCCCCCAGCTCCCGGCAGGAGAAGAGCAGGCAGAGCGGGAGGGAGACGGAGCCCAGGACTGCCGAACACCCAGCCCCCGCCATCCGGGCCAGAGTGCAGGACCCTCGATACTAGGAAAACAGGGCAGCAAGAACAGTGAGCAGGCACTGGAGGCTGGGCGACAGAGGACATAAGAAAAGCGCGCGACCTTTTTTTTTTTTTTTGCTTTTTTGCTGCTTTGTTTTGGCGAGCGCTGTTTGGAAGTCTTAAAGGGACAGGGACCCCAATATTAGGGAAACAGGGCAGAAAGACCGGTGAGCAGAGGCCTGAGGCTGGCACCGGAGAATAAAGAAAAACGAACGACCACCTTTTTTTTTTTTAATTAAAAATTTTTTTTTTTTTTTTTAATTAAAAAAATTTTTTTTCTTGTTTTTTTTTGTGGTCGTTATTTTGTTTTGGCGGGTGCTTTTTGGAAGTCTTAAAGGGGCAGGGCGGGCCACTTAATCCAGAGGTAGGGAATCCGGGACCTCTGGGCACCCTAACCCCTGGGCTGCAGGGAGCAGGGAGGCCCCTTACGGAGATAAATAGCCTCCCAGCAGCTCCTGCTCCAACGCGACTCCACCATTTTGGAGTAGCTGCCCGAGCCAGGCCACGCCCACAGCAACAACGGAGATTAACTCCACAGCAGCCGGGCAGGAAGCAGAAGCCCTGTCTGCGCGCAGCTGCGCAGCACAAGCCACTAGAGGCCGCTGTTCTCCCAGGAGAGGAGGGCCACAAACCAACAAGAAGGGAAGTCCTTCCAGCCGTCACTCGTCCCAGCTCTGCAGACTATTCCTATCACCATGAAAAGGCAAAGCTACAGGCAGACAAAGATCACAGAGACAACACCAGAGAAGGAGACAGACCTAACCAGTCTTCCTGACAAAGAATTCAAAATAAGAATCATAAACATGCTGACAGAGATGCAGAGAAATACGCAAGAAAAATGGGATGAAGTCCGGAAAGAGATCACAGATGCCAGAAAGGAGATCGCAGAAATGAAACAAACTCTGGAAGGGTTTATAAGCAGAATGGATAGAATGCAAGAGGCCATTGATGGAATTGAAATCAGAGAACAGGAACGCATGGAAGCTGACATAGAGAGAGACAAAAGGATCTCCAGGAATGAAACAATATTAAGAGAACTGTGTGACCAATCTAAAAGGAGCAATATCCGTATTATAGGGGTCCCAGAAGAAGAAGAGAGAGGCAAAGAGGTGGAAAGTATCTTAGAAGAAATAATTGCTGAAAACTTCCCCACACTGGGGGAGGAAGTAATCAAACAGACCACGGAAATACACAGAACCCCCAACAGAAAGGATCCAAGAAGGGCAACACCAAGACACATAATAATTAAAATGGCAAAGATCAAGGACAAGGAAAGAGTGTTAAAGGCAGCTAGAGAGAAAAAGGTCACCTATAAAGGGAAACCCATCAGGCTAACGTCAGATTTCTCAACAGAAACCCTACAGGCCAGAAGAGAATGGCATGATATATTTAATACAATGAAACAGAAGGGCCTTGAACCAAGGATACTGTATCCAGCACGACTATCATTCAAATATGACGGTGGGATTAAACAATTCCCAGACAAACAAAAGCTGAGGGAATTTGCTTTCCACAAACCACCTCTACAGAACATCTTACAGGGACTGCTCTAGATGGGAGCACTCCTAGAAAGAGCACAGCACAAAACACCCAACATATGAAGAATCGAGGAGGAGGAACAAGAAGGGAGAGAAGAAAAGAATCTCCAGACAGTGTATATAACAGCTCAATAAGCGAGCTAAGTTAGGCAGTAAGATACTAAAGAGGCTAACCTTGAACCTTTGGTAACCACGAATTTAAAGCCTGCAATGGCAATAAGTACATATCTTTCAATAGTCACCCTAAATGTTAATGGGTTGAATGCACCAATCAAAAGACACAGAGTAACAGAATGGATAAAAAAGCAAGACCCATCTATATGCTGCTTACAAGAAACTCACCTCAAACCCAAAGACATGTATAGACTAAAAGTCAAGGGATGGAAAAACATATTTCAAGCAAACAACAGTGAGAAGAAAGCAGGGGTTGCAGTACTAATATCAGACAAAATAGACTTCAAAACAAAGAAAGTAACAAGAGATAAAGAAGGACACTACATAATGATAAAGGGCTCAGTCAAACAAGAGGATATAACCATTCTAAATATATATGCACCCAACACAGGAGCACCAGCATATGTGAAACAAATACTAACAGAACTAAAGGGGGATATAGACTGCAATGCATTCATTCTAGGAGACTTCAACACACCACTCACCCCAAAGGATAGATCCACTGGGCAGAAAATAAGTAAGGACACGGAAGCACTGAACAACACAGTAGAGCAGATGGACCTAATAGACATCTATAGAACTCTACATCCAAAAGCAGCGGGATATACATTCTTCTCAAGTGCACATGGAACATTCTCCAGAATAGACCACATACTAGGCCACAAAAAGAGCCTCAGAAAATTCCAAAAGATTGAAATCCTACCAACCAACTTTTCAGACCACAAAGGCATAAAACTAGAAATAAACTGTACAAAGAAAGCAAAGAGGCTCATGAACACATGGAGGCTTAACAACACGCTCCTAAATAATCAATGGATCAATGACCAAATCAAAATGGAGATCCAGCAATATATGGAAACAAATGACAACAACAACACTAAGCCCCAACTTCTGTGGGACGCAGCAAAAGCAGTCTTAAGAGGAAAGTATATAGCAATCCAAGCATATTTAAAAAGGGAAGAGCAATCCCAAATGAATGGTCTAATGTCACAATTATCGAAATTGGAAAAAGAAGAACAGATGAGGCCTAAGGTCAGCAGAAGGAGGGACATAATAAAGATCAGAGAAGAAATAAATAAAATTGAGAAGAATAAAACAATAGCAAAAATCAATGAAACCAAGAGCTGGTTCTTCGAGAAAATAAACAAAATCGATAAGCCTCTAGCCAGACTTATTAAGAAGAAAAGAGAGTCAACACAAATCAACAGTATCAGAAACGAGAAAGGAAAAATCACGACGGACCCCACGGAAATGCAAAGAATTATTGGAGAATACTATGAAAACCTATATGCTAACAAGCTGGGAAACCTAGGAGAAATGGACAACTTCCTAGAAAAATATAACCTTCCAAGATTGACCCAGGAAGAAACAGAAAATCTAAACAGACCAATTACCAGCAACGAAATTGAAGAGGTAATCAAAAAACTACCAAAGAACAAAACCCCCGGGCCAGATGGATTTACCTCGGAATTTTATCAGACATACAGGGAAGACATAATACCCATTCTCCTTAAAGTCTTCCAAAAAATAGAGGAGGAGGGGATACTCCCAAACTCATTCTATGAAGCTAACATCACCCTAATACCAAAACCAGGCAAAGACCCCACCAAAAAAGAAAACTACAGACCAATATCCCTGATGAACGTAGATGCAAAAATACTCAACAAAATATTAGCAAACCGAATTCAAAAATACATCAAAAGGATCGTACACCATGACCAAGTGGGATTCATTCCAGGGATGCAAGGATGGTACAACATTCGAAAGTCCATCAACATCATCCACCACATCAACAAAAAGAAAGACAAAAACCACATGATCATCTCCATAGATGCTGAAAAAGCATTTGACAAAGTTCAACATCCATTCATGTTAAAAACTCTCAGCAAAATGGGAATAGAGGGCAAGTACCTCAACATAATAAAGGCCATCTATGATAAACCCACAGCCAACATTATATTGAACAGCGAGAAGCTGAAAGCATTTCCTCTGAGATCGGGAACTAGACAGGGATGCCCACTCTCTCCACTGTTATTTAACATAGTACTGGAGGTCCTAGCCACGGCAATCAGACAAAATAAAGAAATACAAGGAATCCAGATTGGTAAAGAAGAAGTTAAACTGTCACTATTTGCAGATGACATGATACTGTACATAAAAAACCCTAAAGACTCCACCCCAAAACTACTAGAACTGATATCGGAATACAGCAAAGTTGCAGGATACAAAATCAACACACAGAAATCTGTGGCTTTCCTATATAATAACAATGAACCAACAGAGAGAGAAATCAGGAAAACAACTCCATTCACAATTGCATCAAAAAAAATAAAATACCTAGGAATAAACCTAACCAAAGAAGTGAAAGACTTATACTCTGAAAACTACAAGTCACTCTTAAGAGAAATTAAAGGGGACACTAACAGATGGAAACTCATCCCATGCTCATGGCTAGGAAGAATTAATATCGTTAAAATGGCCATCCTGCCCAAAGCAATATACAGATTTGATGCAATCCCTATGAAACTACCAGCAACATTCTTCAATGAACTGGAACAAATAATTCAAAAATTCATATGGAAACACCAAAGACCCCGAATAGCCAAAGCAATCCTGAGAAAGAAGAATAAAGTAGGGGGGATCTCACTCCCCAACTTCAAGCTCTACTATAAAGCCATAGTAATCAAGACAATTTGGTACTGGCACAAGAACAGAGCCACAGACCAATGGAACAGACTAGAGAATCCAGACATTAACCCAGACATATATGGTCAATTAATATTTGATAAAGGAGCCATGGACATACAATGGCAAAATGACAGTCTCTTCAACAGGTGGTGCTGGCAAAACTGGACAGCTACATGTAGGAGAATGAAACTGGACCATTGTCTAACCCCATATACAAAAGTAAACTCAAAATGGATCAAAGACCTGAATGTAAGCCATGAAACCATTAAACTCCTGGAAGAAAACATAGGCGAAAACCTCTTAGACATAAACATGAGTGACCTCTTCTTGAACATATCTCCCCGGGCAAGGAAAACAACAGCAAAAATGAGTAAGTGGGACTATATTAAGCTGAAAAGCTTCTGTACAGCAAAAGACACCATCAATAGAACAAGAAGGATCCCTACAGTATGGGAGAATATATTTGAAAATGACACATCCGATAAAGGCTTGACGTCCAGAATATATAAGGAGCTCTCACGCCTCAACAAACAAAAAACAAATAACCCAATTAAAAAATGGGCAGAGGAACTGAACAGACAGTTCTCCAAAAAAGAAATACAGATGGCCAACAGACACATGAAAAGATGCTCCACATCGCTTGTCATCAGAGAAATGCAAATTAAAACTACAATGAGGTATCACCTCACACCAGTAAGGATGGCTGCCATCCAAAAGACAAACAACAACAAATGTTGGCGAGGCTGTGGAGAAAGGGGAACCCTCCTACACTGCTGGTGGGAATGTAAGTTAGTTCAGCCATTGTGGAAAGCAGTATGGAGGTACATCAAAATGCTCAAAACAGACTTACCATTTGACCCAGGAATTCCACTCCTAGGAATTTACCCTAAGAATGCAGCAATCAAGTTTGAGAAGGACAGATGCACCCCTATGTTTATTGCAGCACTATTTACAATAGCCAAGAATTGGAAGCAACCTAAATGTCCATCAATAGATGAATGGATAAAGAAGATGTGGTACATATACACAATGGAATACTACTCAGCTATAAGAAAAGGGCAAATCCAATCATTTGCAGCAACATGGATGGAGCTGGAGGGTATTATGCTCAGTGAAACAAGCCAAGCGGAGAAAGAGAAATACCAAATGATTTCACTTATCTGTGGAATATAAGAACAAAGGAAAAACTGAAGGAACAAAACAGCAGCAGAATCACAGAACTCAAGAATGGACTAACAGGTACCAAAGGGAAAGGGACTGGGGAGGATGGGTGGGTAGGGAGGGATAAGGGGGGGAGAAGTAGGGGGGTATTAAGATTAACATGCATGGGGGGTAGGAGAAAAGGGAGGGCTGTACAACACAGAGAAGGCAAGTAGTGATTCTACAACATTTTGCTATGCTGATGGACAGTGACTGTAAAGGGGTTTATAGGGGAGACCTGGTATAGGGGAGAGCCTAGTAAACATAATATTCGTCATGTAAGTGTAGATTAGTGATAGCAAAAAAAAAAAAAAAAAAAAAGGGCAGTTCCTGTGTGGTAACCTCCAACGAGTTCTACACAAGGGTATAAAGGGCATATAGAAGTGTAGGCAAAGGGTCTGTTTGTGTTTATACAGAGGATCAAAGCCTAATTGGGCTACCCCGAAAATGAACTAAGATACGATATGAAAAAGAACTTCCAACATCTGCACCCTCTGGAAGACTCATGCCAGAAGATGATCATCAAAAAACCCCAACAAAGATCCACGCACTGCTACAGCTGTAGATGCACTCATCCCACCAGTTCCTGGACCTGCCATGGGAATGAGGAAGGAGATATCTAAGCTGGCCTGTGCATACAGTAAAACAACAAAATTGGACTGGATCTATACTGTTGGAACTCAACCAAGAATTTGGAGAAGTGCAAATTGTAGCGATCCAAAGTCTTACAACTACAAACTATTTATTGTTAAAAGAACATATGGCATGTGAACAGTCCCCAGGAATGGGTTGTTTTAATTTGTCTGATTTCTCTCAGACTGTTCAAGTTCAGTTGGACAATATCCACCATATCATAGATAAGTTTTCACAAATGCCTAAGGTGCCTAACTGGTTTTCTTGGTTTCACTGCAGATGGCTGGTAATTACAGATATGCTTTGGTTATGTAACTATACTCCTATTATGTTAATGTGTGTGTGCAATTTAAGTAGTAGCTTAAAACCTATACATGCTGAAGTTACTCTACAAGAAGATATGTCAAAGAAATAATCAATCTTCCCATGTTTTCTTCCGCCTGCTACTTCTATAGCTTTTCTTCTTCCTTCCTAATTACAACCCTTAAATAGAATTCGTGCCTCATATCAAATTTACCGAGTATCATAATTCTTCCAAGTGGTAAAGATACCTCAAGACAAATGCTGGGCATAGAAGCCACAGGGCATAAATATGCAAAGAAGTAAAAAGCTAACTTTTTCAAACAATAAGGCTTCTCTCTCACTTACCAACTTCACATTTCCCTGTATGGCCCCGGAAGATGACTGGTTAGCCAGAGACGGGTAAGATTCCTCAAGGGAGGAACAACCTAAGACAGGCACAGTCGCAGGGGGGCCATCAGGTGAGAAATTGGGGATCAACAGAGGTGAGGCTTAGAACCTCACCCCCCCGTTCTGAGAGAAATCTTCTGCATACGTGGATGTTTTATTGCCCTGGTCTAGCTTGGATTAACACATAGTCTACAGGCACACACCTGATCATCTACATGTGCTCTCTTACAACACTAAACTATGTTTTCTACCTTTATCTTGTATCTACCTACCACTTCAGCATTTTATTAAAAATAATAATAATAAAGAGAGAAATGTGGTATCCACATATAAATCAAGTATAAAAACCAAATGAGTATTCATATTTGAACTGACTGTTTATAGTTCATAATGCATGAGCAAAACCGAAAGTTTCTGTGATGACTGCCCTTGTACTGTTCACTATGTAACTTATTCATTATGTAAGAATTTGTTCTACATGTAAAAACTTGTTTGTTATGCCTCAGAAGATTGGAGACTGACAAAAATTAGGCTTGGGGTGGAATAATGGTTGTGCATTGAGCATTGACTCCCCTATACAGAATTTTATTGTCGTTAACAACCATTTGATCAATAAATATGCGAGATGCCCTCACAAAAAACAAAAAAAAAAAAAAACAAAAAAAAAACAAAAAAAAAGGACAGACCTCCAATGGTAAAATAAATTAGTAACCGGGATGTAAGGTATAGCATAAGGAATATAGTCAAGATATTGTAACAGCCTGGTAGGGTGATAGCTGGAACCTAGAATTATGTATATAAATGTTCTACCACTGTGTTGTACACTTGAAACTCATGTAATGTAATACTGTGTGTCAACTACCCTTCAATAAAAAATAATTATTAAAAAAAAAAAAAAAATTCAGAATAGAGCTGTCATATGATCCGTCAGTCCCACTTCTGGGTACACACCCAAAAGAAGTGAAATCAGGGTCTTGAGGAGATCCCTGCCCTGCTATGTTGATGGCAACATTGTTCACAGTTGCCAAAATATGGGCACAGCCCAAATGTCTGTCAACAAGATGCATGTCAAAGGAAATGTGGTGTGCACGCACAGCGGGATTCATCCAGCCTTTGGAAAGAAGGGGATCCTACCACTTACGATAACACGGACGGGCCTGGAAGACATGGTGCTGAGCGGGTTAAATCAGTCCCAGAAGGGCAGATCCTGCACATTCCTTTTACAGGAGCCACCCAAATAGGTGAGCGTACATAGTGAGACAGTAGGTGGTGGCCACCGTTCTCCTGGGGATGTGGGCAGAGGGGTGGGGAGTTGTTGTTCATGGGTGTAAAGTGACAGTGGCACAAGGTGGGTGAGTTTCAATGATATGAACAGCAGAGTGCCCATAGCTAACAATAATGTATTGCACACTTTAAAATTTTAACAGGTTAGTTTGATGTAGTCCCATATGATTTCACTTATATGTGGAGTCTAAAAGCAAAACAAAACAAAATGAACAAAATAGCAGTAGACTCGTAGACACTGAGAAGTGACAGGTGGTTACCATGGAGGAGGGTTTGTCTGTCTCCCTTCTCGGGCTACTGTTTTCATCTTCTGGCCTCCGGGCCTTACTGTGCCTTGAGTACCAGTGAGGTGCTGGTGACTCCCATGTATCCATCTGCGATCTCCATCTCGTACTAGGGTGTCAGTGAGGCTCATGAAACACCTCTGTGTCATTTCCAGGTGAGCGTTCAGGAGCGTGTCCTCAAACTTACCCTGAAAGACCCCCCCCCCCCGCCCAGCTCCTCTGTAGTCTGCCAGGGTCACGGGATGCCAGCTCGTGTCTACCTCTGCTCTGGCCACAGACCTTAGTGTCACGTTCTGACACCCCATCAAACCTCTCTGCTCTGCATCCTAAGTATATCTGTGGCTGATCTCAGCTGATGCCACCGTTCCCATTCGCCTAGATTGGGGCAGTTGCTCCCGTGTCCTTGTTAGCACCCTTGCAAAGGGAAGGGATTAACCCAAATTCACGGCCCATACAAATTTCCATCTGCTTCTTATTCACTTGGATTAACATCTGAAGTCTTTACTGTGACCTTCAAAGACCTGCGTGATCTGGCCCAGCAAGAACCGTGCTGACCCCCATTCCCTCCACACTGCCCTGCGTGGTCAGCCCTGCCTCGGACAGGGTCTGGGACTTTCCCCTTTTCCTGGCTGTGCTGCCCTCCTTCCCACCCTTTGTGTCTCTCCTGCTGTGTCTCCTTATGCGGCCCACTCAGTCCCCTTACCCTGATTTATTTCCCTATAGGACTCACTGCTGACATGTTCTTTATTACGTTTATTGTTCTTGTGTTATTTATTGTAAATCTTCCCCTTCTGGAAGGTAAGCCTGACGGGAGCGTGATCTTTGTTTTGGTTACTGCTATGTCCCCAAAAGCCTTGAACAGTGCCTGGCCACTGGGCAGTCATTCTGTGCTGAATTACTGAAAATTGGTTCCTGGGCTGTCTTTTAGGGCCAAGACACAGAACCCTTTGGAGACTCCTGGGACCTGCATCGTTAGCAAGCCTTTCTAGTGTGACAGGTATTGCTCTGGATTTTAAAAATTGTTGTAATATGAAGCAGAATTGAGGTGATATATTAGGTGGCAGAACTTTAAAAAAGAGGAAATTTGAAATATGTGCAGTAGCAGTGGGATGCGTATTGATTAAATGGTTGAGGTTAATGAGGAAATGCATTCTTAATTATTACCAGACTTACACAATTTTTACTTTACAGGAAATATTTTCCATTCTCTTGTAGTCCACTCAAAATGCTAAATAATTTGAGATCTGTATTTCATTGCTATGAGAATTTGCTGTTCTTAAACTAAGTGTCTGGGACTTCTATAAACTTTATGTAGGAAAAACTGAGTAAATCCACTGTTAAAAAGTGTTTTAAAAGAAAATATTAAAATTTAGCATTTAAAACTTATTTTAAATGAATTCTAAATATTATATATGTCAGAAAATTACTGCCTGTATATTCTGACACATCTTAAAATGTTCTGATTCCTCAGTATAATTCTGACAATGTAATGACATTCCTATATTTAATATTTAAATATCTGAAATAAGGTAATATATCCTTATCTTGCTCCACAGACAAAACCTGGAAACAAAACAGAATTGTTCTGCATAAAGACAGTGAAACAAAGGCCACTCTGAATCTAATCTCTTCCAGCAAATAGTATGTTTTTCAAATTTTTCTGTTCCTTATGGCTCATCAGGCAGCCTTTTAAAAAACGAATTTGACTTACAATATGTAAACAATAGAGCTTCCTGTCAGTCACGAAGACAGTCTTCAGAGAAAAATGAGACATGCAGTTCTATCTTTTCTCATCAATAACAATTGGCAGATTTATTTTGGTTCATCCTTTCTAGCCATGATCTCCAAAGTAAGAAATCTTTATTAAGAATATATGAATAATATGGTCTTAAAATAACCTTTGGCCTCATATCTGCAAATAACATTAAAGCCATTACTTTTCTTAAAGCTGTGCTAAAAGGGTGGTTAAAAAGTAGACCAGCGATTATCATGATTTTCGTTCTTGGCCAGTCTAGGCAAGAAGGTACTGAACCTTGCTGTCGTCTCTGCCTGATCCAGAACCATGTTGCTCATACTAGTCCTTCTTGGTCTTTAACCACCTTCTCCAACAGTCAGAAATCTTTGTTCTCAGTTTTGAAAGTATTTTTTATGCTATAGAATCTAGGTCGACGGTGTTTCCGTTCAATACTGAGCGTGTTGCTCCGTGTGTTCCCTCTTCGTGTTTTCTCGTGAGAAGTCTGATGCCATTCTTTATATTTCTTTTTTTTATTTTTTATTTTTTATTGAAGGGTAGTTGACAACAGTATTGCATTACATTAGTTTCAGGTGTACAACACAGTGATTCAACATTTATATACATGATAATTCTAGGTACCAGGTATCACCATACCAAGTTGTTACAATATTTTGACTATATTCCTTATGCTATACATTATATCCCGGTTATTTATTTATTTTACAATTGGAAGTGTGTTTATATATATATATATTTTGTGAGGGCATCTCTCATATTTATTGATCAAATAGTTGTTAACCACAATAAATTTCTGTATAGGGGGGTCAATGCACAATCATTAATCCACCCCAAGCCTAATTTTCGTCAGTCTCCAATCTTCTGATGCATAATGAACAAATTCTTACATGGAGAACAAATTCTTACATAGTGAATAAGTTACATGGTGAACAGTGCAAGGGCAGTCATCACAGAAGCTTTCGGTTTTGTTCATGCATTATAATCTATACACAGTCAGTTCAAATATGAATACTCATTTGATTTTTAAACTTGATTTATATGTGGATACCACATTTCTCTATTATTATTATTTTTAATAAAATGCTGAAGTGGTAGGTAGATACGAGATAAAGGTAGAAAACAGAGTTTAGTGTTGTAAGAGAGCAAATGTAGATGATCAGGTGTGTGCCTGTAGACTATGTGTTAATCCGAGCTAGACCAGGGCAATAAACATCCATGTATGCAGAAGATTTCTCTCAGAACATGAGGGGGGAGGTTCTAAGCCTCACCTCTGCTGCTCCCCATTTTCTCACCAGATGGCCCCCTGCGACTGTGCCTGTCTTAGGTTGTTCCTCCCTTGAGGAATCTTACCCGTCTCTGGCTAACCAGTCATCTTCCGGGGCCATACAGGGAAATGTTAAGTTGGTAAGTGAGAGAGAAGCCTTATTGTTTGAAAAGGTTAGCTTTTTACTTCTTTCCATATTTATGTCCTGTGGCTTCTATGCCCAGCATTTGTCTTGAGGTGTCTTTACCACTTGGAAGAATTATGATACTCGGTAAATTCGACATGTGGCACGAGTTCTATTTAAAGGTTGTGATTAGGTAGGAAGAAGAAAAGCTATAGAAGTAGCAGGCAGAAGAAAACCTGGGAAGATTGATTATTTCTTTGACATATCTTCTTGTAGAGTAACTTCAGCATGGATAGGTTTTAAACTACTAATTAAATTGTGCACACACATTAACATAATAGGAATATAGTTACCTAACCAAAGCATACCTGTAATTACCAGCCATCTCCAGTGAAACCAAGAAAACCAGTTAGGCACCTTAGGCATTTGTGAAAACTTATCTATGATATGGTGGATATTGTCCGACTGAACTTAAACAGTCTGAGAGAATTCAGATAAACTAGAACAACCCATTCCTGGGGACTGTTCATATCCCATATGTTCTTTTAACGATAAATAGTCTGTGGTTGTAAGATTTTGGAGTGCTACAATTTGTACTTCTCCTAATTCTTGATTGAGTTCCAACAGTATAGATCCAGTCCAATTTTTGTTTTACTGTATGCACAGGCCAGCTTAGATATCTCCTTCCTCATTCCCATGGCAAGTCCAGGAACTGGTGGGATGAGTGCATCTACATCTGTGACAGTGCGTGGATCTTTGTTGGAGTTTTTTTTTTTGCTGATCATCTTCTGGCATGAGTCTTCCAGAGAGTGCTGATGTTGGAAGTTCTTTTTCATATCGTATCTTAGTTCATTTTCGGGGTAGCCCAATTAGGCTTTGATCCTCTGTATAAACACATACAGACCCTTTGCCTACACTTTTATATGCCCTTTATATCATTGTGTAGAACTCATTAGAGGTCACCACATAGGAACTGCTTTTTTTTTTTTTTTTTAATCATTAATCTACACTTACATGACGAATACTTTGTTTACTAGGCTCTCCCCTATACCAGGTCCCCCCTATATACTCCTTTACAGTCACTGTCCATCAGCGTAGCAACCTGTTGTAGAATCACTACTTGTCTTCTCTGTGTTGTACAGCCCTCCCCTTTCTCCCACCCCGCTATGGATGCTAATCTTAATACCCCTTTTTTCTCCCCCCCCTTATCCCTCCCTACCCATCCATCCTCCCCAGTCCCTTTCCCTTTGGTACCTCTTAGTCCATTCTTGAGTTCTGTGATTCTGTTGCTGTTTTGTTCCTTCAGTTTTTCCTTTGTTCTTATATTCCACAGATGAGTGAAATCATTTGGTATTTCTCTTTCTCTGCTTGGCTTGTTTCACTGAGCATAATACCCTCCAGCTCCATCCATGTTGCTGCAAATGGTTGGATTTGCCCTTTTCTTATGGCTGAGTAGTATTCCATTGTGTATATGTACCACCTCTTCTTTATCCATTCATCTATCGATGGACATTTAGGTTGCTTCCAATTCTTGGCTATTGTAAATAGTGCTGCGATAAACATAGGGGTACATTGGTCTTTCTCATACTTGATTGCTGCATTCTTAGGGTAAATTCCTAGGAGTGCAATTCCTGGGTCAAATGGTATGTCTGTTTTGAGCATTTTGATGTACCTCCATACTGCTTTCCACAATGGTTGAACAAGTTTACATTCCCACCAGCAGTGTAGGAGGGTTCCCCTTTCTCCACAGCCTCGCCAACATTTGTTGTTGTTTGTCTTTTGGATGGCACCCATCCTTACTGGTGTGAGGTGATACCTCATTGTAGTTTTAATTTGCATTTCTCTGATAATTAGCGATGTGGAGCATCTTTTCATGTGTCTGTTGGCCATCTGTATTTCTTTTTTGGAGAACCGTCTGTTCAGTTCCTTTGCCCATTTTTTAATTGGGTTATTTGTTTTTTGTTTGTTGAGGCGTGTGAGCTCTTTATATATTCTGGACGTCAAGCCTTTATCGGATGTGTCATTTTCAAAGATATTCTCCCATACTGTAGGGTTCCTTTTTGTTCTACTGATGGTGTCTTTTGCTGTACAGAAGCTTTTCATCTTAATATAGTCCCACTTGTTCATTTTTGCTGTTGTTTTCCTTCCCGAGGAGATATGTTCAAGAAGAGGTCACTCATGTTTATGTCTAAGAGGTTTGTGCCTATGTTTTCTTCCAAGAGTTTAATGGTTTCATGACTTACATTCAGGTCTTTGATCCATTTTGAGTTTACTTTTGTATATGGGGTTAGACAATGGTCCAGTTTCATTCTCCTACATGTAGCTGCCCAGTTTTGCCAGCACCATCTGTTGAAGAGACTGTCATTTCGCCATTGTATGTCCATGGCTCCTTTATCAAATATTAATTGACCATATATGTCTGGGTTAATGTCTGGATTGTCTAGTCTGTTCCATTGGTCTGTGGCTCTGTTCTTGTGCCAGTACCAAATTGTCTTGATTACTATGGCTTTATAATAGAGCTTGAAGTTGGGGAGTGAGATCCCCCCTACTTTATTCTTCTTTCTCAGGATTGCTTTGGCTATTCGGGGTCTTTGGTGGTTCCATATGAATTTTTGAATTATTTGTTCCAGTTCATTGAAGAATGTTGCTGGTAGTTTCATAGGGATTGCATCAAATCTGTATATTGCTTTGGGCAGGATGGCCATTTTGACGATATTAATTCTTCCTAGCCATGAGCATGGGATGTGTTTCCATCTGTTAGTGTCCCCTTTAATTTCTTTTAAGAGTGACTTGTAGTTTTCAGAATATAAGTCTTTCACTTCTTTGGTTAGGTTTATTCCTAGGTATTTTATTTTTTTTGATGCAATTGTGAATGGAGTTGTTTTCCTGATTTCTCTTTCTGCTGGTTCATTGTTGGTATATAGGAAAGCCACAGATTTCTGTGTGTTGATTTTGTATCCTGCAACTTTGCTGTATTCCGATATCAGTTCTAGTAGTTCTGGGGTGGAGTCTTTAGGGTTTTTTATGTACAGTATCATGTCATCTGCAAATAGTGACAGTTTGACTTCTTCTTTGCCAATCTGGATTCCTTGTATTTCTTTGTTTTGTCTGATTGCCGTGGCTAGGACCTCCAGTACTATGTTAAATAACAGTGGGGAGAGTGGGCATCCCTGTCTAGTTCCCGATCTCAGCGGAAATGCTTTCAGCTTCTCGCTATTCAATATAATGTTGGCTGTGGGTTTTTCATAGATGGCCTTTATTATGTTGAGGTACTTGCCCTCTATTCCCATTTTGCTGAGAGTTTTTATCATGAATGGATGTTGAACTTTGTCAAATGCTTTTTCAGCATCTATGGAGATGATCATGTGGTTTTTGTCTTTCTTTTTGTTGATGTGGTGGATGATATTGATGGACTTTCGAATGTTGTGCCATCCTTGCATCCCTGGGATGAATCCCACTTGGTCATGGTGTACGATGGTTTTGATGTATTTTTGAATTCGGTTTGCTAAAATTTTGTTGAGTATTTTTGCGTCTACGTTCATCAGGGATATTGGTGTGTAGTTTTCTTTTTTGGTGGTGTCTTTGCCTGGTTTTGGTATTAGGGTGATGTTAGCTTCATAGAATGAGTTTGGGAGTATCCCCTCCTCTTCTATTTCTTGGAAAACTTTAAGGAGAATGGGTATTATGTCTTCCCTGTATGTCTGATAAAATTCCAAGGTAAATCCATCTGGCCCGGGGGTTTTGTTCTTTGGTAGTTTTTTGATTACCTCTTCAATTTCGTTGCTGGTAATTGGTCTGTTTAGATTTTCTGTTTCTTTCTGGGTCAGTCTTGGAAGGTTGTATTTTTCTAGGAAGTTGTCCATTTCTCCTAGGTTTCCCAGCTTGTTAGCATATAGGTTTTCATAGTAGTCTCTAATAATTCTTTGTATTTCTGCGGGGTCTGTCGTGATTTTTCCTTTCTCATTTCTGATACTGTGGATTTGTGTTGACTCTCTTTTCCTCTTAATAAGTCTGGCTAGAGGCTTATCTATTTTGTTTATTTTCTCGAAGAACCAGCTCTTGGTTTCATTGATTTTTGCTATTGTTTTATTCTTCTCAATTTTATTTATTTCTTCTCTGATCTTTATTATGTCCCTCCTTCTGCTGACCTTAGGCCTCCTTTGTTCTTCTTTTTCCAATTTCGATAGTTGTGACATTAGACCGTTCATTTGGGATTGCTCTTCCTTTTTTAAATATGCTTGGATTGCTATATACTTTCCTCTTAAGACTGCTTTTGCTGTGTCCCACAGAAGTTGGGGCTTAGTGTTGTTGTTGTCATTTGTTTCCATATATTGCTGGATCTCCATTTTGATTTGGTCATTGATCCATTGATTATTTAGGAGCGTGTTGTTTAGCCTCCATGTGTTTGTGAGCCTTTTTGCTTTCTTTGAACAGTTTATTTCTAGTTTAATGCCTTTGTGGTCTGAAAAGTTGGTTGGTAGGGTTTCAATCTTTTGGAATTTACTGAGGCTCTTTTTGTGTCCTAGTATGTGTTCTATTCTGGAGAATGTTCCATGTGCACTTGAGAAGAATGTGTATCCTGTTGCTTTTGGATGTAGAGTTCTGTAGATGTCTATTAGGTCCATCTGTTCTAGTGTGTTGTTCAGTGCCTCTGTGTCCTTACTTATTTTCTGTCTGGTGGATCTGTCCTTTGGAGTGAGTGGTGTGTTGAAGTCTCCTAGAATGAATGCATTGCATTCTATTTCCTCCTTTAGTTCTATTAATATTTGTTTCAGGTATGTTGGTGCTCCTGTATTGGGTGCATATATATTTATAATGGTTATATCCTCTTGATGGACTGAGCCCTTTATCATTATGTAGTGTCCTTCTTTGTCTTTTGTTACTTTCTTTATTTTGAAGTCTGTTTTGTCTGATACCAGAATTGCAACACCTGCTTTCTTCTCTCTGTTGTTTGCTTGAAATATCTTTTTCCATCCCTTGACTTTAAGTCTTTGCACGTCTTTGGGTTTGAGGTGAGTCTCTTGTAAGCAGCATATGGATGGATCTTGCTTTTTTATCCATTCTATTACTCTGTGTCTTTTGATTGGTGCATTCAGTCCATTTACATTTAGGGTGATTATTGAAAGGTATGAATTTATTGCCATTGCAGGCTTTAAGTTTGTGGTTACCAAAGGTTTAGGGTTAGCTTCTTTACTATCTTACTGTCTAAGTTAACTCGCTTGTTGAGCTATTATAAACACAGTCTGATGATTCTTTATTTCTCTCCCTTCTTATTCCTCCTCCTCCCTTCTTCATATGTTGGGTGTTTTGTTGTGTGCTCTTTTTAGGAGTGCTCCCATCTAGAGCAGTCCCTGTAGGATGCCCTGTAGAGGTGGTTTGTGGGAGGCAAATTCCCTCAACTTTTGCTTGTCTGGGAATTGTTTAATCCCTCCTTCATATTTAAATGATATTCGTGCTGGATACAGTAGTCTTGGTTCGAGGCCCTTCTGTTTCATTGCATTAAGTATATCATGCCATTCTCTTCTGGCCTGTAGGGTTTCTGTTGAGAAGTCTGATGATAGCCTGATGGGTTTTCCTTTGTAGGTAACCTTTTTTTTCTCTCTGGCTGCTTGTAATACTTTATCCTTGTCTTTGATCTTTGCCATTTTAATTATTATGTGTCTTGGTGTTGCCCTCCTTGGATCCCTTGTCATGGGAGTTCTGTGTACCTCTGTGGTCTGAGAGGCCATTTCTTCCCCTAGTTTGGGGAAATTTTCAGCAATTATTTCTTCAAAGACATTTTCTATCCCCTTTTCTCTCTCTACTTCTTCTGGAATGCCTATGATTCTTATATTATTCCTTTTAGATTGATCACTCAGCTCTCTTAAAATTCTTTCATTCCTGGAGATCCTTTTATCTCTCTCTGCATCAGCTTCTCTGCGTTCCTGTTCTCTGTTTTCTAGTCCATTAATGGTCTCTTGCATCTCGTCCATTCTGTTTTGAAGTCCTTCCAGAGCTTGTTTTATTTCTGAATTCTCCTTCCTTAGTTCTTGCATATTTCTCTGCAAGTCCATCAGCATGGTTATGACTTTTGTTTTGAATTCTTTTTCAGGAAGACTGGCTAAATCTATCTCCCCAGATTCCTTCTCAGGGGAAGATGTGGAAGATGTAGCAGATGCCGAAGCTGTCTGGGTTAGTCTTGTCTGGATCATATTTTTTTGCCTTTTCATGTTGACAGGTGCTATTCACTGTCAGCTGGGAGGGCCAAAATTTTCACTTGCTACTGGCCTTTCTTTACTGGGACAACTGCGACCACTAGTGGCTTGTGTTGGGTAATTGTGTGTAGAGTGGGTCTTTGTGTCTTGCCTGGCCGGGAGGGAGAAATTTCCCTTTCTGTGGGCGGAATTTGTCTCAGGCTGCTTCTCTGCTTTCGCAGCGCCCGGTGGGGTAATGGATGGGGGGGCTGCTTGACTGTTTGCCTCCGTGAGGGGTCTCAGAGCTGTTGCCCAGGGGGTTAGTGCACCCGGTTTTCCCTGTAATTTCCAGCTGCTGTACTGTGACCTGGGTTGTTTCCGTCAAGCTGTTAAGTCCCTGTCCCTTTAAGACTTTCAAAAAGCCCCCGCTTTTCTTTGTCACAGGGGCATCAGCTTCGGCACCCGCTCAGAGGTCTTACTCCCTGTTCTCCCAGTATCCAGGGCCCCCTGGGCATATACTGTGTCTGCGCTCTGGCCCGGATGGCTGGGGCTGGGTGTTCGGCAGTCCTGGGCTCCGTCTCCCTCCCGCTCTGCCTGCTCTTCTCCCGCCGGGAGCTGGGGGGAGGGGCGCTCGGCTCCCGCGGGGCCGGGGCTCGTATCTTACCCCCTTCGCGAGGCGCTGGGTTCTCGCAGGTGTGGATGTGGTCTGGATATTGTCCTGTGTCCTCTGGTCTCTATTCTAGGAAGAGTTGTCTTTGTTATATTTTCATAAATATATGTGATTTTGGGAGGAGATTTCTGCTGCTCTACTCACGCCGCAATCTTGGCTCCACCCCCCTGTGTGTGAATCATGTAAGATGCTATGGCATTCACTTAAAAAGTAGATAATATGTGAATTGCAAAGGGTTATAGCTGAAAAGCCAATTTATCCATGTATGAAAATATCATTGAAATAGTAAAGTTTTATTACATCAGTAAAAATGTAAAGGTATTGAAAGATTGAGAAAACCAAATAATTAACTACTATGAAAAGGTATTATAGACACTTGATTATGTCCAACTAGTGTTTTATTTTCTATGTGGACACCTCTGGAGACCTCTGACCTCGGGAATATGTCGTCAGGGAGGCCTTGGCCATCGCATCTCTAAGCTGCTTTACTGGACCTTCCGGCATCCCGCCCTTGTGTGAGGCTCTGTGAAAGGTGGAACTGGGCTGCTGGAGGGATTTGCAGGACCACAGCTGTAAATAAATGGGTCCTGCCTTCTCGTTGAAGCGTGACACTGTCTTTGGGGGTGTCTTTCGGGCCTTAGAACTCACACGGTGTGACTCAGTCACGTCCCTGAGGGCTCTCCGTCTGTTAAAATAATTGAGACATGTAAAACCTAAGTAGGGAGTTTTCAAATAATAGCTCCAAAGGTCATCACAAAGATCATTTTTTCAAAAATGCCCCTGAGCGTCCATGAAATCTCTTAAAACATTCTTACTTCTAAGGCCAAGAACACGGGAAGAGCTGTGAGTAGCAGTATGAATTCCCAGCCACCGCACAGAGAGGCACCGTCGTACAAGCAGGTCACTAGCAGGACATATTTTTTATCACTAAGAATGTTATTGGCATTACCTGTTGATTCAAGCTGAAATAATTCAAAAAGTACTTTCTAAAAACCAACCAGGTGAACTGGCATTGCGCAAGGTGCTTGGGAAATAAAAAGATATTGAGAATGGGCCTTTCCGTCTCTAGGCTTACAGTTTACAGTGACAGTCACACACACAAATGCACTGCATGGGAGTAAATGCTCGGAGAGTCGTATGTGCTGTGGAATCAAATGGCAGGAGAAAAATCTCAGTTCTGTGCACTGGGACCTGTGTAGGCTGTGTCTATCAGGAGACTTCTAGCAGAGGAACATACCCAGAGTAGAAGGAACACGTCTGACCAGGCGGAAGGGCATCCGAGAGTGGCTGCATGGCTGGGCTGAGGCTGGGGCTTAGGGGAGCCGGGCTGCTCAGGGCCTCGAGCCGCAGACCCCGGCGCTGCGTCAGAACCGGCTGTACAGAGACCTTGGCGATTAGAGATTCCAAATGTCTCCAGTGAAGCTGTGAAAGATGGTCGAGCTGGAGTGGATTTATAGATGGGACTGGCAGGCAATTTTAATAGCCTAGACTACCACTCCCCAGACTTTTAAAAATGTGTATTTGTATAAAAAAGAACCCCCCCCCCCATTTCCCAGTATATATGTACATATATGTTTTTACTGAATTCTTTTGTACATTATAAAATCTTTCACAAACATAAAGAGATGAGAAAAATTTAAGTAGAAATGGAAGTTCTACTGTTTTCCTCTCAGAGTCCCAGTAGATCATCTGGTTACCCATGGGATGTGTGCTGGGGGCAATGAGATGACGAAACTTGGAACTGGCAGAGGAGAAAGAAGGTGACGTAGGGAACCGTGATCATTGCTTGACTCCGCTTATACAGAGAACACCTGAGGCAGGTTGCTCCCAATTTCTGGGGAGTCTCTGGTTTTAACTGAGAGGATAGAGAGATTCATATAAGGGAAATTTCCTGTCTTTAATCAGTCTGACTCCTGAAGGTTTGGTGAGGAAATTTTCAGTCTCTTGAGAAATGAAACAACTTTTATTAGAACTGTGTTCAAAGAAGATGGTAATAGAAAGGTTTCTGGCTGGATGGCATCTCCTATAATCTTTAAATGTTAAAATATGAGACTAAATATCTGTGGGCTTAGTTCAGTACACTTACTTAGCCAGGTCTGATTGGAACGTGGGAAGTTTTGCTTTTCTTAATGCAAAGAAGCATGATTTCTCTAAGAAATCTGCCTAGTAGCAGGTGCATCAAAACATCATTTCACTGAACACCTGGTGGGTGGGAGAAAATCGTTTTTTCTCAGTAACCAAGCTTGTTCTATAAGAAGTTACTTCCATGGACATGTATGAAGCCAGCAGGAGTGGGCCACATGTCAGCAGCGAGTAACTGCTTTTATTTCATCACTGGTACAGCTCAACAGAAGGATATATTGAGTTTGCATGTTAACCAGATATTAAAGAAAAATTGATCAGGATTAAAAAAAATAAGTTTACAAAAAGCCATTCTCATGGTTAAATAGAACAGAGAGCAGGAACGAGTTAAGAAAGTAGAGGTACACCTTCCAAATGGATGTGCTCTTCATGTTCCTTGAGCAGTTTTCCATGCCCCCATTCATGTGACTTCTCTGTGGATGATCGCCAGTTAGAAGCAGTAGGTGGGATTCATCAATACACCTCAAATTTCCTGTATGTTCCCCTTAAAACGCTTGATTCATGTGACCTAAAGAATCAAAAGATGAGCACATAATGAGCACATATGAGACCATGTTTCTAGGTCTTTGGTAAAAATGGAATACTTGACATAAAAGGTAAATATTCAGTCTGTTTTTGTAAATCTCTATTTCCCATTATTTATACTTGGGTATCTCCCAGGAATCTCAGAGTCCTTACGACCACTATGAAAGCTAATTCTGTCCGTCACGGAGCCCAAACCAGGAACCCGTCACTCTAGAAACCCCCCGTTTTGATTTTCATGTGCCATCAAATACCAGGTGATAGAACGTAACCTACATATTTCACAAGTGTTTATTTTCTCCTTCTGTGCCACCACCACAACGCTAGGAAAGCTATCTGTATCCCCTGGACAGTTGCAGCACAGCCTCGTTTCTCTCCCTCTATTGAGTGGGTTCAATCCAGTCTATCATCGACTTGGTAGAAAGCGTGAACTTTTAAAAATGCTCTTACAGGGACATCTGTGTTTGGGTCATGATGGCGGCTGCAGTCTCTTGCTCTAAACAACTGTAGCATCTTTCAGCTAAGAAGCAACTAATTTATGGGATTAGATAAACCTAGCAAATGGCTTAGAAATTTGAGAAATGGGAAGCATGATCGTGGTCTATAATCCTTTTTTTTTTTTTTTGCTGATGATGGAAGGAGAAGCCAGTGAATTCTTTTTACATTTTTTAACTGATAGACTTTAATTTTTAGAGTAGTTTTAGACTTAGAGGAAAATTAGGAGGTCGTATTGAGTTCTCATGTACCCTGTGTCCACACTCACAATTTTCTCTTATTATTGCATCATGTAGTAATTGTGGTACATTCCTTATAATTGATGAACTAATATTGATGCATTAACATTAACTAAAGCCCATAGTTTACATTAGGGTTCACTCTCTGTGTTGTGTGTTTTATGGTTTTTGACAGCTGCATAATGTTATGCATATACCATCAGCATCATACAGGATCATTTCACAGATTTGCCCTTTCCAGAATGTCATATAATTGGAATCATACTGTCTGTAGTTTTTTCAGACTTTTTTCATTTAGCAATCTGTATTAAAATTCTTCTATGTCTTTTGTGTTTTGATAGTTCATTTCTTATATTGCTGAATAATTTTCCATTGTGCAGCTATACCAGAATTTGTTCATCCATTCACCTATCAGAGAGTTTCTTGGTTCCTTCCAATTCTACTCAGTTATGAATAACGCTGCTGTAAACATGTGTACAGGCTTCTGTGTAAGCATAAATCTTCAGCTCCCTTGGGTAAGTGCCTGGGAGTGTAAGTGTTAGATCATATGTGTAGCTCTGGAGGGAAGGGTACTCCTGGTCTGGGGTGAATCCCCTGAAATTGCTGAAACCAAAATAAGTCAAGGGACAGGGTGGGTTGGGAGAAAGGCCTTTTTTATTGCTCACAGTTTGCTCGAATTCCCTAGCTAGGCCTGGTACTGTCTCCTCCAGCTGCCGCTCCTGCTCTGCAGCCACCGCAGGCTCTCTACTTCCTGCCTGGCCCTTCCAGGAGGATCTCCATGGGCGGGTCCTTGGTGACTGGCAGACGCCAGACCAATCAAGTACCAGGATTGGAGGGGAGGAGAGAAGAGCTCCTCCCCTTGCCCCAGATTGACAGGAGGCTCTGCAGTGGTAAACACATATTGATATGTAAATGAACCAAGGCCAGGGGGGAGATTCTGGAAATTCTGTCGTTTACTCCACAATATATATGGTAAGACTATGTTTAGCTGTGTGAGACATGGCCAAACTGCCTTCTGGAGTGACGTGCTGAGTGACATTTTATATTCCCACCAGCAGCAAATGAGAGTTCCTGTTGCTTCACATTATTGTCAGCATTTTGTGTCATCAGTGTTTTGGATTTTAGCCATTCTAACAGATGTGCAGTGGTATTTCATTATTGTTTCAATTTGCAATTCCCTAATCTCATACTTTTTAAATCTTATCATGAAATCAGCTTTTCATTTCATTGATTTTCTCCTAGTTTCTACTTTATTCTTTAATTTCTCTAATCTTACTATCTTTCCTCTGTTTATTTCATATTTTATTTGCTCTTCTACAAGTTTCTTGTAATAGATCTTTCTTTCTTCCTAACATAAATGTTTAAAGCTCTCAGTCTCCATATAAGCACCAGCTTTGCTTCATCCCAGAAATTTTGATATGTTGGATTTTTGTTTTCAACCAGTTCAAAATATTTTCTAATTTTCCTTTTCATTTCTTCTTTGACTCATGGTTATTTAGGACCTTGTTTAATTTCCAGTTACTTGTCAATTTCCTTTTTTGTTTGTATTCTTTTGATTTCTAATTCCATCAAGGGTAGAAAATATACTTTGTATTATTTTAATCTTTTAAAATTTATCAAAAATTGTCTCTGGCCTAGAATATGGTCTATTCTGGATGGTGGGAGCTGGTCCAGTGAACAAGGCTGCAGGCTTAACTTGGAGTTCTGTTAGCTTTTCTTGTATAAGAACTTCTTAAATTGTTAAATTATTTGATCAGTTTCTAGATTCCTGAAACTATTTCAGTATTTTTTTGTAGTTCTATACTTTTTTGGGGGGAGGAGGAAAGGAGAGGATTTTCCCCAGAGCCAGAAGTTGTACTTTAGTGACACTTATTCCTCTCTGAATAGACTGTTAAACTTTGCTCTCTATGGATTGATAATCAAACTGTATGTATATATTTAAACTGGGTTGCAGCAAGATTTTATTTTATATCAGCTGCTGGTACATTTAGAGCTTAGCCATATGTCTAGAAGAACTGATTTCAGTATAAGGTAGGCTCGTGGCCAGCCTATTGCTGTAGTAATCAAACCCAAGATGCTTGGGATTTGCACAGTGTTATTCTGAAAAACAAATTCAACAACTTGCTTTGTCCTTTGATTACTCAGGGATAATCTGACTTGCATCGAGTCTTCTACCTGCTGTGTTCTCTTAGGGCTTCTGTTACAGCCACAAATTTTATGTTCATTGCATTCATGCATTTGGCTTCACCATTTTAGGAAAACAATCCCTTTTATGGGAATAAGAGTTCTTAATCCCACAGGCTTTGCTCTTCTCAGATGGGTAGGAACAATTCTTTACAGCACATTCCTAAAGCATGCTCTGGAAAATGCTAGCCCAGTCAGGACTGTTACACAAAAGTTCCTTATTCAAGTATGTTTGGGAACTGCTGCTTCCTGTACTGTGTTCTTGGGGCTTAAAAGGTCATATTGGAATACTGAAGTCTTTGAGAAGCCCAGGAATAATAAAACAGGCTTAAACTAACATTTCTTAATCATAATGTTGGACGTAGTTTTCACCTGTCATTTATTTATGCCACAAGAAGTTAGTATTCTGTGGAACACATTTTGGGGAAATCCTTTGGGCACCTTTTGTTTTATTAACTCCCAGTTTCCGTGGAGAAGCTCAGAGAAGCAGTGTTTTCTCATGTGAAGCCACTTGTGTCTCACTTTCTGTGTGGCCAGTCCATCCTTTCTACCCTGATTATCAAAGGCTATCGGTCAAATGCTTTTTTTTATCTCAAACAAAATCAAAACTCTGAATTCCCAGTATTCCAAATTGTGTGCTAGATAGAGCAGTCTGTAAAATAAAATTCTAGTTATCTAAAACCGTAGTTTATTGCAAAGAGACTTAAGACTGTTAAGCCTTTCATGAATTCTTCCTTTTATTATTAAACGATTCCCTCAAAAATGCTTTTTTGGGTACAGAGCCAGTCTGGTTAGATATTACAGTTACTAAGCCATGTTCCTGCTGTTATTTTCAGTGTGAATAGTTGTGCTTTCTACTTACTATGCCAGGAAATGTTTGAAAACCGGCTTTCTGAAATAGATGCCTGAATGTGTAGCCTCTGCCTGTTTCCCTGGCGCAGGGGCCCGGGCACGCGGACCCAGGCAGCCCGTGTGCAGCGTCGGGGAAGCGAGGAGGGCGCAGGTTGCAGGCGGGCTGTGTGCCCCGGGGATGTGCGGTCGCTTCTCTTCCCTCCTTCCCGCTTTGGCTGAGACTCGCCAGACTGCCCTTGTCCTCGTTTCTTCTGCTGGAATAGACTGTATACGTTTTATGTGGTCAGCTTAGCAGGTACCCTTGAATTTTTAACGTGCAGATTGATGTAAGAAATGTCTCAGGGCCCCTGCCTTCCTCTTGAGTGATGAAAGGGTTCTCAGGGCCCCTGCCTTCGGGCCCCTTCCCAGCTTTCACGTCTGTGCTGTCTTGTATTTCAGTTCATGCTTGTGAAGCCTTTCCAGATCAGTTGAATTACCATTACTTGAGAATTTTAAAGCACTTTTTTCACTTCCTACTTGAGTTGTCATCATGTATATAGCAGCTATTTTCAAACTAAGTTCTGAGGATCACTGATATCATTTTGGGGCCGTGTGGGGCTGCCGACGTGGGTGTGAGAGAGGCCGGATAGGTTCCAAGTTCCATCTCCACTCTAAATACCTGCCTCATTTTGGTTATGCAATTTTATTTCTAATACTTTTTCTTCTTCTCAATTGAGGTATAATTAACAAATAATAAAAATCACAGATTTTTGTGTAGACTTTTGACAAATGTACCCATATCCTGTAAAGGATTAAGCCCCCGTTCAGCGTCTCACACAAACACACCCGAACCTGGTGCTCTCTCTGGTGGGGGGCTGCTGGTCAGGTGCTGCCTCTCTGAGCAGAGCAGCATGTCAGCCCTACATAGTGCCTGGGAAGCACGCGGTTCAGCGCTTAACTTCCCTGCGGTTCAGAGGCATGAGCGACTCAACCTTACGTAACGAGCGGTTGTTTGGGTGAGACGCTGACCGGCCGGTGCTCAAAATCACCCTCCCCGGAGTGAGCCTTCCTTCTAGAAGGGAAGGGCTTGTGTTGTTCCATCGCCTTGAATAACCATGTTTCCTGAACTGAGTCTTAAGTAGTTGATTAAGCACATTTAAAATTGGCACAAGTGTTTAATTTTTATAATGACTTAGATGGCTGTCATTTATTTAACAAGCAAGTTACAAACGGGTTCCTGTTGCTCTTATGACCCTGGCAGCAGAAGGTCAGGCATCCTCTAGAGCGCAGGAGGTCTTTCATTCATGGCACACTTTGGGCTCTCCCGCAGCCCGCTGGAGTGAGACCACCGCGAGTCGCTCAGACCTGCTCCCCTGTGGCTGAGTCTCCTTGAAAATGGGCTTTGTTTGTGGACCTCCTCTAAGGTGAGGTTTATTTGCGGAGGTACGATTTTTGGCTTGGTTATTGATCAGCGTGATTATATTCTGCTTTTGCCTTTGAGTTTTTGTTGAATCATCTATCTGAACAGAGACTGCATACAAGCATTTACAATTACAGACAACAGATATCAAACAACAGTGAGAAAAACAGAAATATCTATGGGATGGAAAGGCACTGCAGAATCAATACAAGGTTTCACCATAACAAAGACAGTGAGCAAGGGGAAGATGCTTGCACAGCTCATGGGCAGCTGTGCTGGGAAGATGGTCCCCTTGTACCGGAGAGGTTGGTTAGTGGGGAATGGGATATCCAATATCTTTTAACTACAATCTGCATGGTGGCTGTTTTAATAAGGGAATGTTTCAACCCTCCAGAAAATAAGCATATTATAATTTTTACATATACACCACCCAGAGGGATAGTAATATATAAAATTCACTTGAAATGTTCAAGTGTTTCTCCGACAGGATTTCAGTCTATGCTGTACCTTTACACTTTTTTCCAGAATTATGTTAGCTATGGATGAGGATATATTTTGTTATCCTTGAATATTTTATCTATCAGTGTTTAATACTGTGGCCATTTTGTCTTTACTGTGATGAATCATCTCATGGAAGATGTTGGTAAATGTTTCAGTTTCATCAGATACCACCAGGCGGCTCTGCTGGCTTTTCCAGATCTTACCCAAGTGGATCTTCCAATCTGATGATCCTCAGTGTTTGTTTCAGAATTTAGGAGACAAATTCGGGCGTCTATGATGGAATCTTTGAACCTTTCCATAGATTCGACTTTATTTTCTGTAAAAGGTTCTTGTATAAGGTCTTCAGCCAGATTAGAAGTTAGGGTGATTTACTGAAATGTTTCCTCTGTGACCTCCTGTGTGTGTATTTATATTTCTTTTTTTCTTTATAACAGTGGTTTTTTTTTTGTTTCATAAAAGCCTCTTTGTTTTGATAGCATTTAATCACAGTGGTCATCAGTGAATATATCTACCATTATATTTTTAGTGATTGACACATTCTAGAGAGGGCTGCCACTGGGTGACCTGGATGGATGTGACATCTGGTAAAGAACTGGAACCTACACAGCTGAAATAGACTGACTACTATATGTCCAACCTGGTATTTCTTCTTTTAATTTAAAAAATAAAGCCAGCCACCACAAGTAGTGTGACAAGAACAAAAATAGCAATCCAGGATCTGGTTATAAAATGTGCAGATGATTTTCTTTTGTTGTGGAAACTTCCAGAATTCAGAAACTAGTCATGAGATTTTCCTTCCCTGGGTAGGTGAATGAGTCGCTGAAGTGAGGATGCTCCACAGGTGACGTGAGACCATCATATTTAAAGGGAATTAAAGTATGATATGAGAAGAGTTCCTTTTCTAATTTAAAGACTATATTTGCTCTAAGATTAAAATGTGTCAAAGTTTAAGGAACTGATAATTTAGCCCAGAGTCTGCAGAGATATGCATGTATTTTGGAAGGATATGTATCTATATCTTTCATTGAAAACGACATCCTGATATGCTTAAAATAAACTGTAGAAAGGTCCCCACGGTCCTCTGCTTGGCAGAACTCTCTAGAACCTAAAGTAAACAGTCATGATATTCTACCTATAATGAGCTAAAAACCCCTCACAAAGATATAGGCAAGCATGCACACATACAGTGTTTGCTACCTCAGAAAAATTTATCTTTATTTGGTTGCTGTTTCCTTGTGAAAAAAATCATGTTTTCTACTATTAATTCACCTCTCATGAAATTGTAAAGAATTATTTATATTTTGGAACCATGCAGCACGATCCCGGGGCCCCCAGCCAACACGTTCACATGAGGTCTTTTCCTCCTCAGGAATAGTGATAAATATACAGGTCTCTCTGATGAAACTGCTGTAAATCTCTGTTGTCTAACAGTAAATTTTGTGTTTTAAATTGTTGGTCTTAAACTAAGAAGACTACTTCCCTGTACGACAACACCATCCACTTGAAATCTGACAGAGCTTGAATTTTTTTGATACACCCTATTACATGCCTTTCCTTAAAGAGCGAATAAATAACAAACAAAGTTAAATTGTCATGACAGTTTTGGGGAATAATACTACATGTTTTTCTTTATAGTTAGAATAATTACCATAATTTGTAGTGCAGGGAGTTATTCTACTTTATAAAGCCTATATCTTCATGAATATATGAATAATTCTAATTTCTTCGTTGCAAACATATGCTTCAGAAATTAACAGCATTGATCATCTAATGTCAAAATGTGTCAGTGAGACAAAGTGGCCCCACCAGAAAAGGACATTTGATAATTCTCAGTGTTGCAGCGTGAGGTCAGGATGGCTTGCCCCCAGGCCTTGGTGCCGTGTGCAAACACGAAGCAGATGTGTGAGTGGGGCTGGGCTGATGGCGCAGGCATGGTGGGGGGCTGTCTGCCCCTGGGAGCTCCATCTGAAAAGCCGTCCTCTGAAGAGAAAGGGCTCGAGGGTGCAGCAGGGTAAAGCTGTAGTACCTGGAAATGTCGCTGTGGCATCTGGCACTCAGTAGAGGCTTTTGAAAATTTCTGCAGCTCATGCGTGTACAGGGAATTGTGATAGAGGAGGGAGATGGGTGCAAAGCAGGAGGGTCCTCCGTGCAGTTGGGGCACCTCACAGAGGCCAGTGTCACATCTGCACAGCAACCTTGAGGGCCGAGCTCTGTGCACCGTAAACCCAAAGTCCTGCTCACGTTGGAGAGCCCCAGGCTCCCCCTGAACCCTCAGATGACGTCTGCAGAGACTGGTTCCTGTGCCCGGAAGTGGTTCTCACACGGCTTGGTGTGCCGCCAATTGCTTGGCATGATGCATGTTAGGTAAATTTGGATTTTAGGTCGGAGGTCAAGGTAGGAAAGTGCCTTGTAGGGCATCGATGGCATCTGGGCAGCAGGCCAGGGGTGCACCAGGAGGGGAGCGGGCAGACCGAAGGGGCAGGTCAGCTCAGCAAAGCGCGAGGGTCAGACCACACCGGGGCTTCAAGCTCGGATTCAAGACGTGTCCTGGGGCTATTCCTTGCCTTCTTCCTGCTTGGTGAGTTAAAATGGGGATGAAGATACAGCAGCCTTGTGAGGTTCTGTTGGGAGATGGAAGACAGAGTAACGTGAGGTGACCTGTCACAGCTGTGACCCAATGGAGGACAGAAAGCCTGAAACGGGAATGGAGGGCATTGGCGATAAACTTCAACACTCTGCAGTTTTGTTTGTGCCTGGCTCCCAGGATTGGGGAGTCGGCTTTCTGACACCGAGTGCGGTGGGACAAGGTGCACGAGAATGTGAGGTCATCTGGTAAAGCTGATGGTGGGCAGTCCCCCGGCTTACAGATCTTTAGGGAAAGAAAAGGAAAGGCAAGATCAAGACTTGACTGAAAGATGCCAGAAAAGCTCGGTGCTTTGGGGGAGCAGCCCTGCCCCTGAGATGTTTGTGCAGCTCCCTTTGGAGGGCTGGTGGGCAGAGCCGTAGGAGGAGTTCAGGAGGTGGCGGCTCCGTGAACACTGCACGGGGTGCCCGCCGCCTGAGAACCGCACCCCCAGGCATTTCCCAGGGTCCCCGGTGCCTGACCCAGTACCTGCCTCTGGTCCTCATGGGTAGTGGGTAGAAGGAAGAATGAACGTAGTGATATAAGCCTTACATGAACTCCCTGCGCCCCCTTCTCCCTTCCCTCCCCTGCTCCTCTTTCCCTCCCTTTAGTAAGGCCCTGTTCCGGGACAAGGCCCTAGTGACCCTTTAAAACTAGAGTGGAGGGTGGTCAGAGCTTCACTGCTCATTACGGGCTGGAAGTTTCTCCAAAACAGCAGCGCGAGTCACCCTGTGGTCTACTTCTATGAAACATTTATAGACCGCTCGTCATTCAGCAGCCAGGACGCCGTGGTAGCCGCCCTGCAGTTGCCTGTTCTCTGCTGACGTGAGGGGTTGGAAGCTGTGCTGTGGAATCCGTGCTTGCTCGTCACAGAGGCCAGCCTCTCCCCAGCGACGCGGGTGCCCATGGAGTGCGCGTCTCTGATCCGTGACCTGAGGGTGGAGCAGAGGAACAACATGTCCCTCCTTTCATAGGACGTGCAGGCCGCAGTGGTGGTGGGGGTACCGGAGGAATGTAAGCCCCACCCCAGAAGCAGGGGAGGCCGGGGAGGCCGGGGAGGCAGGGTGGCTTTGAGACGTGACTGTGCCTGATGGTCGGAGGAGGGCGCCTTGAACGGGCGATGTCCGAGCAGAGGAGGGAGGAACGGACCTCGCGTGTGTCTGAAGTGGGGGTGCGGGGGTGCCGAGGTCATGCACAGACGCGCTGCTGGAAGTCAGCCTGATGTGTCCGAGGGTCGCCTTGCTGAGGGTCCGCGCCCACGGGGAGAACAGGGTCAGAGCCGGAGCAGTGGGGGGCCAGGCCCTTGGCGTCTCCCTCCTGTGGGACCGGGAGCCTCAGCGAGGTTTCCAGCCGAGCAGACGCCCCGTCTGGTCGAGCAGCTTTGTGCAAACAGCATGAAGGGGAGCAGCAGCCGCGGGATCGAAGGCCCCACCGGGAGACGCGTCCCCCGCGCGGGACTCACTCTGTGGCTGCTCTGCCCTACCCGTGGCCCCATCAGAAAACCCCACCGATGGCTGCGTTCGGGTGGGGCTCAGCGGCAGGGACGCAAACAAGGACCTGGGGATGCAAAGGCCAGCGAGTTCGGGGTGCCCATCCTCACCTTCCTCAGGAGTGCCTGCCCGGGGCCGGCTGCGTTCCTGGGTGCAGATCAGAGCCCCACCAGGCAGCGGGCATCCCCCCGTCCTGTGCAGCCCGGCCCTGCCCCGGGCAGGTGGGCAGGTGGGCAGCGGGGTGCGAACCCCGCGTTAGCACAGCCTCAGTGGTGCTCTTTCCCGGGGGTCTCGTGGCCCCGGGCCCCCAGGGAGGGCGTGGGCGTGGCTGTAGTGACGCCGGTAATGAGTCATGCTGGAGATATTTGCAGGGCACTGGGGGGAAGATGTGTAATGGATTGGATGTGGTGTGTGTGAAAAAAGAATGGAAAGAAAGAAGAGGACAGATGCCCGCAGAGCCGCATGCTCGTCATGGTGAAGGCGGTTAGCGGTCTTCAGTGAGTGCCCGCGCCACCTGGAAACGAGCCCGGGCAGATGGCACTGATTCATTTGTTTTTCATGCCGTCGAATCATCTCTAGGCCACCAGTCAGAGCTCTGCTGGCCTACCGTTCCCAGAATATTAACACAATGACATTTTAAGATAAATGTTTACTGCATACATTTTATATTTTATACATCTTACTATACATTATGTACATTGTATATATTGCACTTCTTACTTTATATGTATACTGTATACATATGATAGAAAAGCACACACATATACATAGTGTATTGGTATGTATATATAGAACATTTCTGCATATATATTGTCACACACAGAGACATATAGGAATGTAGACCAGGTAGAAATTCATACAAGAAGTAGCCTATTCAGCAGTGAGGAACTGTATAATTTCCACATGCAGCAACATGAATGTGTCTCCCAGCAGAGCTCTGAGTGAACGGAAGGTGCTGGGTGTGCAGCATACGTGTCTCGTGGCCCCATTCACAGAGTTCGAGCCCATAAACTGGCTGACTTCTGTCACCACGCCAAGTATTACTCCACTGTGAGGTTAATCCACAGCTCACTTAACCCACGCAGTTATTGGTGAATACTTGGGCTATTCCCCGTTTGGGTTATTACAGACAACACTGGTCTGAACACACTTTTACATTTCTGTGTCGATGATGTGCGCTGATTACCTTTCCAAAGCGCTGGGGCCAGTTTCCCCACCCACCACAGTGCATGAGGTCAGCTGCCCACATCCTTGCCAATACTGGGTTCTACCAGTCTTTTTAACAGTTGACAGCTGGTGGTTTGTATGTTTCACTGTGATTTTAATTGGCATCTCCTTGATGGCTAACGAGACTGAGAATGTATAAGCGCATATTGGTTGTTGGATACACAGTTTTGTGAAGTGTCAGTTCACATCTGCCGCCTTGTACACCTGTAGCTTGGAGGAGAAAAGAAGGACCTAAGGAAACCTTGCTGAAAATCTTTGGGATTTCTTCTTAACGGATCCCTTTTCTGTGTTACTGTGTCCCCCAAACTCCACCTGCTTCACCCCAAACAAGATTAGTTTCTCCCTCTCAGCGATAACTGCTTGGACTATGTTTTCCTGGGCCATATTTGGAAATATTCTAGGGAGAAATCCTGGGTGAACAGAGCTAATACTGTGCACTTTCCGTCTTTCAAAATTGATAGCCCTGTGCTGCTTGTCATCCAGACACTTGGCACAGTGTTGTGCGTTCTGGCACAGCTGTACGTGTGGTTCATGGTAGGCAGGGAGGAGCTGATACTCGTTACTCCAGTGTGGCTGGAATCAAGTGGTCCTCTGCGATTTGTATTATTCCATTTACAATGGTTTTATCTTTCTAGTTCTGTGTTCTTTGCTATTCTCATAATGGTTATCCTAGAGATTGTAGATAGCATTCATCCTTGGGTTTCTAATGGTGAATATAAACTGGTATTTTTCTGTTTTATGACAATGCTTAGACCTTCAGACTGTAAGCTACCTTTATTCTCTTGTCTTTTATGATGTTCCATGTGATTTAGCCCTACATGCACACTCGTGCCTGTGAGGTTCACTGCTGGTCTTTAAACAGTAAGTGATCTTTTATGTTTACCCGTATGTTTATACTTCCTGGGATTCTTTTATTTTGCTTGCATTTCTGCTCTTAATTTAAGATTACTTTTTCTAGTGAAAAACTTCCCTTTGATGTTTCTTTGATGTATTTCAGATTTCGATTGCATTGTTTCTGGAAGGACAGTTTCACAGGGTGTAGCATTTAGGTGGCCGGTGGTTTTCGTTCACTAAAGGCGTCCTTCTGCTGTGTGCTGGCCCCCGTTTCCTTGGTGGCCATCAGTCTTGTTTTTGCTCTGATTTGTTGTTATCTGGTGGCTTGTAAGATTTTATTTTTTAAACATTTTTATTATGATATATCTAAGTATGATTTTCTTTTTATTCATCTTGCTTAGGGTTCTCCATCCTTCTTAAATTGATTGCCTAATTATTTCTGTCCATTTTGAAGAATTTTGGTCCACTGTGTCTTCAAATAATGCTTCTTCCCTTGAGCTCTCTCTCAGCTCTGAAACTCCAGCTATATGTATGACCTTTTTCTAATGACCTTTTCATTGTGCCACGTATTATCCTTCATCCTTTTTTACATATTTTCCATTATTTTACCTTCTCTGTTTCAGCTGGAATGTTTTCTATTGACATATATTCAAGTTTACTAATTATTTTCCAGCTATGTTTGATTTTCTGCGATAAATCCATGAATCGACTTTTAAAATCCTGTCGATTTATTTTTAAGTTTTTAGAATTTTCTAGTTTATTCTCCTCTACATATTTTGGTTTTTGCAGTGAATTATTTCAGCTCATTATGTTTTTTCTGTGACGTATTAAGCACAGTCATCTCAAAGCCTGTGTCTAGTAACTTCAGTACATGGATTATGTGAATTCATTTCTGTTTCCATTATCTGGCTTTTCTCTTTGTCCTGCTTCTTGGTATTACTGGTAAATTTTATTTATTTATTAAAAATTACTGGTAATTTTTAAATTGAATGTTGGATATTGTGCTTCTAACATGTCCCAGCCGCCACACCACCTCCTGAGTGATTTCAGGGAGCTAACTGCCTATCAGATTCTTGATTCCTGACTTTGCAATATAAGCTAAAAATTATGCAAATGTCAGAAAGCCTTTTTACGTATCACTGCCTTCCATTATATATTGCATCATATATACATATTTATAGTACACAGGAATATTAAGTACATAAAAATATTATTTTTTATTAACTTTATTTCTGCCTCTGGTACACAGTATTTTCCCTTTATTAAAAACTGCCTTCCTTTGCATGTTATTTATCATTCTCTTTATGGAGCTTAATTGTATCCAAAAAAAAAGGAAAAAACAGAAATTTCAATTTGGAAAGCAGGAATTGATACTTTACTTGTACTCCGTACGTTTTTACAAACTTCCCAGTTTATGCCGCCCTCTTCCCTTCTCTGTCCCTTTTCTCTTTATAGATCTCTGACTGTCCCAGGGCATCACATGCAGGTGCAGAGAAGATAGACAGCGTCTCTTTTTATTTTTTTATCTTCCTCACAACATTCAGAAACATTTTGAGCTTGGGCTCCAGTCTATGCTGTAGTCAGTGAATGAGAAAATTAGACTTCCTCTTTCTGGCTAATGTCAGACCTGTGCTTGTCTGAAGAGAATGTGTTCTTTTAAAGCCAAATTTCCCACAAAAAAAGGGTAGATTGTCTTCATTGGCAAATGCCTCCTGTGAGCTGTCTGCCCGAGGAAATCAGGCAAGAAACGGCGTGAAGGTGATGCGGGGGCATCAGCTTGCCTGGAGGTAAAAAAGGATGCCTGAGAAGCTCTCACATCAATCTGAGCACTGCATGTCTGACCCCCGAATGTTTTTGCTGCAGATGCTTTGAAGGAGGGCTGACATCAAAAAGAACATCAGAAGGGCAGCAGGGCTGAGGGATGTGTGAAGGCAGGCAGGCCATCTCGGATGTGCAGATTTGGGAATGTCGTCATTTCAATTCCGAACACTTCAGAGAGCCCATTCCTGTCTTCTAATTCTTCCCATCTTGACCGGTACAGACCCCAGGGCCAAAACCCTAATCAGGAACCTGCAGGGAAACAGGCCTCCCGATCTGATTTTCTCCCTGCTACACTGAATTTCAGTTATGTGCCCACCAATGTAGGAGTATGATTTTCAGCTAACATCTCACTGAGAATGCCAGGGGACCAGAGGGGCAGAGGAGGGTGCAGAGCCACCCTGATCCTTTGTCACCTACGCAAAAAAATGCACAAAGAAAGATGGAAGTAGCTCAAGGCCTCCTGTCCCTGGAGAAGGCTGAGGGCCTGGGGGTCACACATGCTGCCTGAGAGCAACACGGTGAGAGGGAGGGTTAGGTCTTCCTGCAAAATCCAGCGTCCCGGGAATTCAGAAGGTGCATCAGATGAGCTGTCCTGGAAGCACGACGCAGAGACCAGCTCACAGGACGCAGAGGGCGCTTTGCGACCCTGCAGCGTCAGAGCGGGTTTGAACGTCTGAGCCTCCACAGTTACTGACTGTGGAGGTGTGAAGGCCCCTTCTCTCTACAGTGCCTTTCCCGCTCTTCTGTTGTGAGGAAAGGTACAAAGTTCAAGCCCTGTGGGGTCTCCGAGCACATCGCAAGGGTTAAGATCATGAGTGTGAAGTCAGACAGACATGGGTTCAGGTCCCAGCTCCGCCAATTGCTCGCTCAGTGAGCTGTGTCAGGATGTTCAACCAGCCCGCCTCTCGGCTTCTTCCATGTGGCTTCCCACCCTGTAGGAAAATTACATCTTTTGGCAATAGAACTAAGCCTGGTGGGTAAATCTGTACGCGTTTTAGAGACATGTGACAACCTGCTTTGTGCTCTTTGGAACTGTGACTAGGAAATATGGGCTGAAGCTGAGGAGTCAGCTCAGGGTTCAGATCACACCCTGGCTAGTTAACGTCATTTTTCTGTTCCTATGAGTATAGGATCGAAGGCAGCAGAGTGGAATGATTTGAAACAGATCCTAGTGTGAGCCCTGCATGAACAGGAGAACCATTCCTCTGTGCTCTTTACACACGTTCCCTTTGAGGAATAATTGTCACCTTCACCAGAATTTGTTGGCCCTGCTACGTCCAGGGCAATGGGCTGGGTGGTCAGCCCTCTTCAGGGTCAGCCAAGAGCTGGACATCTAATTAGCTCTGAGCTACAGCCCGACCTCCTTCCTGCACACATGCACAAAGAATTTTTTTTTATGTGTAGTGTGGTAAGATCAGCTTTCATTGATAGTGTTATAAGATCCCTAAGACATTTGTTTACTTGTGAGAATGCTGTTAACTAACTCATGAAGTGTTCCTTTTACAAAGCCCCAAGGATAAAACTCTGCCTTCCTATAGTTTAAAGAATAGTTGTAATTCTCTTAAGCAATTGATTTGATTTTTTCCACTGGATGTGTGACTCCTGTTAAGTGACAAGATTCCATGTGTGCAGTTTGGTTTCTGGAAAATACATCACTAAACCATGGTCCATCAAGGTGCATGGTAGGCCACGATAACATGCATGTTAACATCTTGTTAAAATACATGTATTTTTGCAAATTTCCTGAAGTATTTTATGAAATAATGAGAGGTGCAAATAAATACCAAACCCACTGCTTATGAACCATTTCCACCACATGGCCTAGGAGAGAGACTGCTGGCACTCTCGCTGAGCTAAAGGAGGTACTGTCTGCATGTGAGGGTCAACCTGGAGAGCAATCTGTGCCCCATCGCATTCCTCTGCTCTTACACCGCGATGCTATCCCAGCATTCCTTAGAAGACAAGGAAGGAAGAGGGAAAATGTGCTGTCAGTCACAGAGTCACCTTGGAAAGCTTGTGGAGGTCCATGCCCAGCTTTTAGACGCACAGCTCTGGGAACCGAAGCCATCCCGTGTTTGTCAGCTGGGGACGGGCCAGGCACAGGACGGCAGATGAGCTCGCCCTGTGCCTCCATGCGGGTTCCAGTTCCTTCCGGCTGTGAACTGTGCCCCGGTCATCTTTCCCTGAATTTCATTTGTATTTGATAAAGTCAAGTTATTTAGCACAAAACAATTAGAGGCAATGGCTGTAATAGCATTTTCAAACTACATTTCTGAGATACAGTTTCACAGGAGCTGTTAAGGGATGATCCTCAAATTGAAAAAAGTATATTTAGAATATTTTAGGCTGATCAAAGGTTTTTAAAAATGTGTTTGTTTTGCTTTGCTTTATAATTTATTTTAATGTGCTTTGTAAATATTCAGGGGAAAAGTATAATAGGATGAGTCATTTCCCCAAATTATTTGCCCACAGGACACACTTTTTCTTAAGAGCTATCAAATCTCATGGATCTAGGGTACTATGGAATACAATTTTTAAAATAATGGCTCTGGTAAGAATAGTAGAGTCCTTTGAAGTTTGAATGAACTACAGGAAATTCAGTATTTCTGACAAATTTAAAATGCATCATTTTAAAACTTAAAATCATTAAACTCTAAGGTTGGACTATTATATGACAAACCCTATTTCCCTCTAAATTTAGAAGTTATTTTGAAAGAAATATTTGTATTTCAAGCAAAATAATTGGTACCACTATATCATATGACCTCCCCTAAAAACACACACACAGATCTACACACACACACACACACACACACACACACACACACACACACACAGTGTGTCAACATTCAAATGAGAATGTGTTCACAATACTTTAAAATATACCAGAAGACTTGATAAGACTTGTGCTCAAGGAACAGTATTAATTATAATTAAGTAGCTTCAATAAAGTGACTCCATTTGTAATAAAGTTTAAATTCAGAGAACAAAACAAAGTATAATGCACATAGTTTCAAAAATACATTTTCAAAAAGTTTCATTTTCTTGTCCGTGTGCTCAAGAGCCTCGGTAACAGTGGCTTTTAAATACAGTGGACAGCAGACACCCCTCGGGAAGTCTTCTGATTCAAGACGCCAAATCACGTTCACCTATTTGCCTCCTCTTCCTCCCAGAACCATGGGAAAGTGATCATAAAATAATGTAAAACGGTTCACCAGACAACAGACATGAAGAAAACAGAAGAGGACTATCAGCGGGGGAGGCGAGTCTAGTAAGTTTCTGGTGGACATGTTGGCACAGGCAGAACAATGTCTGCAGTGCCCGCCGCACCCCAGCCCCGCACAGGGGCGTGTCTGTAGCCCACATGGCAGAGGTGCGCTGCCCTACAGATCCCGGCTAGGGAGACAATTCTGGGTTATCGAGGCCGCCCTGTCTGACCACGTGGGGCCTGAAAAGCAAAGAACCTTTCCTACGTTGGTCCAGAGAGAGAGAGACGCAGCACCGCCGGCCTTGGAGATGCAGGAAGGGTCCTGGCGGCCTCTAGAAGGTGGGAGACGTCAGGAAGTGGGTTTCCCTCTAGGGCCTCCGGAGAGGACGGGATCCCTGCTGCCCCCTAATTTCAGTTCCGCGAGACGTGAGCTGGGCTTCTGAGCTCCGGAACCGCGAGACAGTAAATTTGTGTTGTTTTAGGCTACTACGTGCGGGGAATGTCTTACAAAGGCAACAGGAAACCAATCACAACGTTTGGAGGGACATTGGTGGGTGACGCAGGCTGAGGGACGCCGTAGTCCAGCTTTGCCAGGGTGGACGGCGGCCGAGGAGGGCACAGAAGGAGGAAAGATCACACTTTAGAGGATCAGTAAAATGTCCTGACACCAAACTACATGAAGTTCCAACAAGGGGAGCACAGGAAACACAGAAGTCAGCAAGGGAACCGTGTCAGGGCAGCTGCCAGGGCGGCAGGAGGGCGTGTGGGCCCAGGGGGCATGGTGAGTGCACGGGTGAGGGCCCTCCGGGCACATCACCGGGCAACGTCCGAGTGACCGCAGAGGCGAGGACGGAGGCTGAACCTCTCAGAGGAGAAAACAGGTGGCCTTTGGAAAGCAGAGAAAATAAGGGTGCCAAGCAGAAGCCACAGCACGTCCTGGAGGACAGTGGAGAACGCACTCCAGGTCCGGAGGGAAATTATTTTCATCCTTGAATTTTGTACAAAGGCCAAATCACCGAACAAGTGGAGGGACGGACAGCCCTCCGGCTGGCGGAGCTCCAGCAGCTTCTCCGGGTGTTCTCTCAGGAAGCCCCGGACGGTGCGGCAGGAAAACACGAACAGAAGCCCCAGGACAGGCACCGACTCAGGAAACAGGGCCTCTGCTGGGAGGGCCGCGCCGCAGACCCGGCTGATCGCCCTGGCGGGAGGCCCCCAAAAGCAGGCGTCTGGGCAGGACGTTTCTGGGAAGATCCAGCCACGCAGTGACCACCCGTGTGGCTTCCCTCAGGCCGCATGGTTGCCACCAGCTCATGTCTGGATGGGGCCAGATGACGTCTTAAAGGAAACAAAACCAACCCTCGTGCACACAGTAATCTCACTGTGCTCCGAGGAGGCCGGCAGGGAGACGGACCGTGTCTGTGGGTGTCAGGGCTCCTGTCACGGCAAGAATTACTTTTTAAATGCAGATATCTGGGCTCAATGCCAAAGGTTCTGATTTTAGTACATGTGATGTGGAGTCTAGAAAAATGCCATTGGCTTTCGTAGGGGAGGACAGTCTTGCATTTATTTTTTGTTTTCAATTAATATTGAGTAAACTGGACTTTCTGATGCATGGTTCTATGAATTTTGACACACACATAGGAGTGGAGGGGGGATGTGACTGTGAAAGGGTAGCACCAGGGAGGGCTTTGGGCCGATGGAATGGTCCTATATTCTGACTGTGGTGGCATTACAGAAACGTGCCATCTTAAGGCACATGCCACAGTCTTGGGCAGGTGGTCTCTCTTAGTTCTTTCATGTTGTCATTTCTGTGCCAAATCCAAGCGCTTCTGCCTCGTCCATAAATCCCCACCACCAAGCGCACCCACCTGTCCTCTGCGCTGCCTCCCTGCTGGACGCACAGCAGGCTCTCAGGAGATGCGCTGACCAGCCCCGCCTCCTCCATGATGCCTCCTGTCCTGCAGCGCCACTTTGCCTGGCACCCGGGCTGTGGTTTGGTGGCCACGCCGTGCTGGCAGAGCTGCTAGCTGGTCTCCCACCTCCTGCTGCAATGCCCTGATGTTGCTCTGCACAGTCGTCGCCACCCAGTGTCAGGCCAGGTGCCCCAGGTGGGGCTCCCCAGCTGCTCCCCGGGTGAGGGTATAGCTCAGGCCTATCAGCTCTGAGCATGCAGTTCTCTAGGTGCAGTGACTGGGGTAGGAACGGGCATGCGAGGGACTCCAGGGCAGCGAGATGCAAGGAAACTTGTTTGCAGAAATATCGGAGGAGAGATGCTTCATCTTCCCTGCTGTCTCGAGCCTGGAAGGATGTAAGCCTGAAGCTCCTCGCAGCCTCCCTGCCACCATGTGGACCCAGGGAAAGAAGCCACACGAAAGGGATCAGGCTGGGGTCAGGGTCTGGACAGCATGGCTTCTGAGCCTGGGAACCCTCCTTGCCTGGAGCTAACCCACCCCCTGAAGTTGAAATGAGGTCTTTCGGATGGGCCCTAATCCAATATGGTTTCTGTGCTTGAAAGAAGGGGAAATATAGACACAGAGAAGCACACAGGGAAGACGATGTGCAGAGACACAGAGAAGACAGCTGCCTACAGGCTGAGGAGAGAGGCCAGGAACAGACTCCCCCTCAGGGCCCTCTATGGAAGTGATGTGGCAGCACCTTGACCCAGGACTTCCCGCCTGCAGAGCTGTGAGACAATAAGTCCCTGCTGCTGAGGCTGCCCAGTGTGCGGCACTTCATGACAGAAACTCCTGCCCGTTGATAGAGTCGAGTCATTCCTCCTTGGCTTGGGCCTCCGAGATGGAGTGAGAAGCTGCCTGAGGTGGAGCCCAGCCCAGCACGGTGCCAGGGCAGCACAGCCTCCTCAGACTCACGGCAAGGGACATGACCCGGCTTGCGACGCCGTGAACATCAGAGAATTGTGGACTCTTCCCCGTCTGCTGCAGGGAGAGGACAGAGGAGGATCCGGGGGGAGAGCTTACTCCAGAGACCTTCCCCAGTAAGAGCATCCGTTCTTCAGTAAGAAACAATAAACTCTGTATATTTTTGCTCAGCTTATAATGTTTCAATCCCAGTAAATTCACATGACTGGGATTCAGAGAAAGCAAACTTGAAGACTTACTTCCCTTGTAGTCACAGCCTCACAGGCAGTTCTTCTGTGAGGGCCCAGGTCTGGGGCTGGGGAGCGCTGAGCTACGCTGACCGGACGGTTCTAGAAAACCTGCTTCTGGTTCCAAGCCAGCCTTTAAAAGCTGAGCTGCCCTGGCAGATTGGTTTACTGCTGTGCACTTCAGTCGCTGCATTAGCAAAGAGCACAAACCCTCGGGAAGGCCTCTTCCAGCTGGGAAATTGTATGACTCTGGATCGTTTTTCACTGCATGACAAGGATTTGTTATCACGGAGAAAGCAAAATTTGCATTAGCATTTCACTGAATGTTGTTTTAAAGTTTGCATCCACTACTCCTCCAACCTGCTGCATCTTTGAATCGTCATCTGCCACCTTAGTTCATTCTTAGCATCTGTGGTCCACTTTATGTGCCCCACTGGCCCTGCAAACTGGAATGTCCTCCGGCTCTTACAGTTCCAGGCTCCTGACTAAGGCTTGAAACCAGAGGGCCAACTGGGGCAAACCGGGCAGGACCTTTGACCGCAGTCTGCTGTCCACTAAACTCTCCACAAAGAGCACACATTAACTTCACGTCTGAGTGTGCTGAAGGTCCCTCTGAAACCTGCCAGGAACAGCTCCTCGCAGATCAAAGCCCCTGCAGGTAGTGATGGCCCCCTAGAGTGATCGCATCACAGAGACGCAGGGCTTTTGTAACACCCACACACCGCGTATTTTAGGCCTCAGGTGGCATTTTAAGCCTCCACTTACAAAGAGCTGTTGTGAAGCTCAGAGGTCGGATGCACTGAATAAAATTACATCAGTTTAATGGGAACTAGTGTTTGAAATACTTTCCTACTTTAGGAAATTCTCTGAGCCCTGTAAGAGCCTGTAACGGGTCCAATAGAACAACCTCTTTAAACCATCAGGAGCTCGTTTACACACACCTTGAAACTGATCCTTTAGTTCAAGCCTTCTTTGAGCAGTTGCTTTCTTTGTACTGAGCTTCAGAGCATTCACTCTATCAAAGCAACTTAAAAGGTCTAACATTTCTGAGAAAATCAAACGCAGAAATCTCTCTGCTGACTTCATGGTCAATATTCTGCTTGAAAATGGCAGAAGGCTTATCAGTGGGATGGGAAAGTTTCGCCTCCTATGGGAGACCAAGGAACAGAGTCATTTATCTTTATGTTACCCAGGCATCCGCATCTATCCGCAGACTTGATGGCAGACGGAGAAACGCCCATAAACCCGGCGTGCGGTTCTCCATCCGGCCTCCCTTCCGCCCCCGGGGCTCTCTGACGAACGCGCTCCAACGCGCCTTCCTTCCCGGGCCGTCGGTGGCACGTATTCCGGGTGAAGCTTAAAGGGGGAGCGATGGGCACGTGGGGGCCTCCTCCGGGCATCAAAGCCCCAGGACCCCCTGTTCCATCTGGCTCTCCCTGTGCTCTGTGCAGCTTGATTCTGACGCTTGGTTTCCTTTCTCCTTCTGGGATTTTCCCCCAGGGAACCTGTCGCGGAAGGACACGCTCCAGCTCCAGCCCGCTGGGTCCGCAGCCCCAGGGTGGGGGCCCCTCGGGTGGCATGTGACCTGTGCCATCCCCGCGGCGGAGCGGGTCCAGCCCGGTGTGCGCAGGACAGCATCCCCGGGCGCCGTCTGTTCGGGAGCCCCGTCCCCCCCGTGTCCACTTCCTTGCCCAGCCCCCCTCGGGGCCTGATGAGCGTCGGGCTGGAGCACCGGCATTGCCTCCGAGTGCGGGGGTCTGAGCAGAGGCGGCTCCCTACCCTGCAGCCTGCGCGTCACTGCGGTGGGCACCGGCGGGCGCTGGCATCTCAGCTCCGACTCCGCCTCGGCCTGGGGTCTCCCCTGCAGCTGGAGGAGGCTGCCCCACCCGGGGTACCTTCCACCCAGGGGCGCCCGGGACCCTGTGACTGGGGGCCTTAGCGCTCTGGGCCCGAGCAGCTCCCAAGGCCTGCCCCAGCCCCAGGCCACACCACGCTCGCTCTCCACCCCTCCTGCGCCCCATTTCAGCCCCGCCTCCGCCCCGGCCTGTTTCCTGTGCCCCTCAAAGGTGTTCCCTGGGGACAGCACTCTGATAAAACCGGCAGGCGGACCTCTTTATCGGAACTGCTCCTAAGTCAGGGGGGATCTGTTCTTGCAATTTAATGTCCGTCTGGGCCCCAAAGCCACGTTTCTGAAAACAGCCATTTCAGCGAATCACAGCATCTTAATGTAAATCCATGTGTCGGTGTCACAACAATGGATTAAACATCCCCACGCCCATGAGCATCTCATGTTGATAAGCAAACAGGACTGGAAAGCAGCTGTGTTTACGTGCTTTAAGTAATAATAAGACTACAGAGGACTATATATAAGCTGCATAGTCCTTTGTCAACATCAATATAAATGCTTTGTGAATGGGTCTCTGTAGGAGATCTCTTAAAACATCGAACATCTTCAGTTTCCCATAACCGAACATCCTCAGTTTCCCCATAAAAACACACCAAGAAGAACATGTTAACAGTTGGTAGACTAAGTGCAAAAAGCAAGACCCTTGTCAGTCCTCACCACGTATGAGTAACCTTCTCTTTGCACAGCTGAGAACCTGGCTGGACACAATAAGGAATTGGATTGGCATATAGATACATTATCTCAAACTGATTTTTAAACTTCATGCTGTATTTGGAGAATATGTGTGTACGTTTGCAGCAAGTATTGAGGATCAGGTATAGGACATTTTCAAGGTAATAGTTTCATGCTCTCTCAGTTTCATAAATTCTAAAGCAGATATAAGTACATCATAACTACCACACACACCAAGTTAAAGCTCCTTCTAATTGTGCCTGTGGAGGACTTGTCTCTTTCAGTTTGCCTATCTGTAAAACACAGATAACAATGTTTCCTTCTTCATAGGGGTGTTGAGATGATGATTTTCCCAATGTGCGTAATGGGCTTTGAAGATGAAAAGCTTCATGTAAATGCTGACTGTTATTGTGCATAAATTAAGAGGTATCATAGGTGCACACTTCTGACGAATACATTAAAGCTAAAATTCATGAATAATCTCTGAGTTGTAAACCTGAATTCAGCCTAAAGGTAAAGGACAACCTTCCAAACATTAAGCACAGATGTTCCTGATTCTGTTCAGATCTTCCTTGTGTGTGGCTTGGTTGTGTCTTACAATGAGACAAAGAGCTAAGCAGGCATAAGTGAACTTTTAAAAATCATGAGATATCAGGCTTTCAAAGCTTTGTTCATTCCCACTAAGATCCTTGATTCCACAAGTGTGACAAACGGGCACCTCTTTCAATTCTTGGTGACTTTGGGAATCAATGGGTGGGCAGCATTAAGATTTCATGTCAGTGTATCAACAGTGAAATTTTGGCTAAAGGGCATATGGTTATAATATTTTTGATCCTTAAATGCTCTCCTCATTGCCAATAAAAGGTATAATTTTGCTCAATATGCTCCTCTGCCTCAGGAAAAACAAATCCCATTACTATGGTGAAGCCTTGTTGAAATTCTCTCAGGTTCATAACCAAAGTAACGTGTCCATTTCCTGACCTTGTGCTGTAGTAACAAGGGCAGACAAGTGTGCGTGTTTGCTTAACTTTTGACTTTTTATCCCCAGACATCTTTTGCTTGGGGTAGTGTCTGTTTCTCCTTGGCTGTGTCCACAAATGCTCAGGGACCTGGGCTCAAACACCAAAGCGTGAACCCGACATGAACACAAGAGGCGGCTTCTGCTGGCTCGTTCCGCCATCTGGGCAGGGCCTGGGCTCGCCTCTCATTCGCCCCAAGAGAGTTGAGCAGTTGAAGAGAGGAAAGACATGTGTTTTTCTTTAACTTTCATTTTTGGCTGTTTTGAATGCAGGTTTTTAGGGAAGGAGGGGGGCGTGCTGCAGGTAGGGCAAAGACCCTGGTGCCCACTGCAGGAGTGACACCGTCACCTGCTTCATTCCCTTCTGTAAGGGGCTGTCATTATTTGTGACCAGTTTCCAGTCCTGAGGATGGTCAGACCAGTGCTGAGTAGCCCGGACGAACATGAGCGGCGCTCATTCTCTATGAGCGTGGGGAGGCTGGCTGGACCACAGACAGGGCCGTTCGCTGAGCTGCGGATTCATCGCCTTGACAGCTGATGCATGTCTGCGAAGGATGGAGTTGGCTTCCTGAGTGCTTAAAGCTTCAGTTCTTTAATATAAAGCAACAAAAAAGAAGTTCAGATGAGGGTGACCAAAGCTGAAGGCTTTCTCAGATACAGAAAGTGCCGGTTTGCCTAGGGACACAGCTCTCGACACTGAGGCCGCTTCTGCAGCAAGATCGGAGGTGGGCTTCCCTTCCCTCCTGCACCAGCTGGTTTACACTGAGGTCCTGTGTCAGGGCTGTGACCCAGGAGGGAGGCAAGCAGGACAGTGAAGCCCCTGCTCTCCCAGCATGTGCAGCGGAAGGGGTCAAGTGGCTGAGGCAGGAGAGGAAGCTCGGGCCCGTTCACAATGCAGGTCACCCCGTGTCTCCCTGGGAGCAGCTGGAGAGAAGGAAGCAGAGAGCGAGACCCCTGGGCTGGGAAGGGAGAGGAAGTATGGGAGGATAAATGGGGTGATGTCTCTAGATGCACAGCAAATCTCGGTAACAACCACAACAGAAGACGATTTAACTCCTATAAGCTCAAGACGGGTGCCGGAGATTCCCAGGCGCCCATGTCTCGGGCTTCTGACCCCACCCCCACCCCCTTGGGCTGAGGGGCCCCAGCTGCTGCCTGTCCTGATTCACACTCTTGGGGGTCACCTGAAGTTGGTGGGGATCCGATTCTAAGAGAAACTTTGAGACAGATCTAATTCAAAACAAATATTATTACAGGACATTTTTTGCAAACCAAGATACTTTTTTATACAGGTATTTCCTTTACATTGAAGAAATGAGAACTAATTTAAAAGAATCCTATATATTTTCTCTAACTTAATAGGATCAAATGTTACTCTTGTTTTTTAAGAACATCAAAAATGAGCAGCATAAACAGGCCACATTATCGAGCACCTACCGATGAGACAACCAGTTTGGAGGAGAAATGTTTGTCAGATAGCATAATTTTGGTTTCCTATGTATTTCCCTCTATTTAAAAATGGAAATGCCAAAAATAAGGGGCCATGCATCCTATGGCTGTTTCGCTTGGAAACCTATCCACACCTAGAGGTGGGCAGTGGACGAAGAGGCCGTAAGAACAGTTCATCAGTCCTCGCCCTGCCATGCAATCTCCCCGTCGGAGGTCTAGCCCCCGCAGGCCTCCCCTTCCCCTACTACATCCATGCTCCACGCCAGCGAGCCTCCAGGTCCCCGTCCTCACTGCCCAGTGGAATCGGGCGAGGAGCTTTTAAAAACATGTAATTCCTGGGGTCCCACCCCAATGTTTTAGGTCCGGTTTATTTTGTGCGTGGCCCAGGTGATTGCAGGTGATTCTAAAACGTAGCCCAGGTTGGAAACCACTGCCCCAGTCCCTCCAGGCACCACCACGAATCCCCCAGTCCCGCACTGCTTTGGGAGTTCCCTTCCTCTGACTCTGCCTACCCTGTCACCAGACCTACCCTCTCTGCAGATTACTCGCACCAGCAGGGGTGACATTCGAATGTCAGCGTGAGGCTGAGCACTGGTTAGTCATTGTGGACGCGACCGAACTGGGTTTCCAGGTCAGCATTAAATCAGCGTGTCCAGTGTCACTCGCCGTCACGAGTGCCTCCCCTTGTCAGCACAGCCCCCCGGGGCGCACCCTCCTCTCTGCTGCTTTCTACTGCTGACCTCCTCACACTGCTGTTCCCACTTACCATCCTGCGTCCCATTGGTTGTGTGCCTTCTCCAGCCTGCTGTCGCCTCACCACTCCAGGAAAACATGTCTCATCAGGCCCCCGGCGTTCACACTGCCAGGAGGGCGTCAGCCTCAGCCTCCAGCTACCTGAACACCTCCGCAGCTTTTGACGTCATTCTCTGTTCCTTGAAAACTTGTGTAGTGAAATTATGATGAAACTGATATTTTTGCACTTAGTAAACCTAAGTTTTCCGTACCAACATCATAATCCTTGTCTTTTAATAATGATTAACATGACTGGTTCAAAACATAAAAGAATGTTTGAAAACCTCTGCAAAATGTCAAACCATGACTAAATGCTTTTTATGAAGTTATGTTGGTTAAGGCATAGCAGATTGATTTCATTACTGAAACAAATAGGTGCAAAAATATGGTAGGACCAAGAATGTGTCAAATAGCTAGGACATTTTTTTCCCTTTGTGGTTCAGAAAGTCATGAAATGTCTAACTGTCTAGACTGATGAGAATAAAAATTTAAGTATGTCTCAGAACAAAATACAGAATGAATCTACCATAATTCAACTTAGGATACATTAAACATTTTCCACAAAAGGGAAATAGTTGGACACTATAAACAGGGCAACCAGAATACATTAAATTATTGTGTGTTTCCTAAAAAGATACATTACAGAAAACCTGGGCCTTGAAAATCCTGGAAGAATTTAAAAAATGAAAATCCTTAGTTATATTAAAGCAAACACAGAAGTTAGTTATGTAATGGTGCCCCTGTGTTAGTTCCTATTTTTAAAAATCTATCCAGGCAAACTGTGCAAAGTCATGATATTTAAAGTTTTTACTATGGCTGAAATGGAAAACCTGGTCTTCAGTAGCAAGGAGATAAGCTAAACTCTGTTAGACATATGCAGCCCAGAAGGGACTGGCCCTGGCAGCTGTTTCTCTTCATTCTCTGCTCCTGTCTTAAAGGTGGCTTTGCACTTCAAAGCAGTTCGGAGACCAGATCCAATTTGATATGCATTAGAAAGAGGCAGTTATTTCCCTGGAGGTTCCGTAAGGACAGGAGGAAAAGGAGTCTCATCTTGTCTCTCACAGCAGGACTTAACAAAGTCTCCTTTTGAATGTCTCCCTTGATTCGCAGACAGTGACTCTTCCCGGCCAGTCCCCTCATTTCTTCTCTCTTCTGCCCCAACCACGGGTTTCCAAAGCCCTTTCTGGCTCTGCTCTCGCCCTCGTGTACAGAACAAACGCCCAGGGACAGCCCAGCAGTGGCCATGCTCTCACACTGCCAGCCTCCCTGTCAGGGCTTTGTTGCTGTCCCCAGGGGCTCCTTAAGGGACAGAAATGAAAATCTGCCAAGAAAACGAGTTTATCTTATAACATTATACTGCAACATTGTAGTTTGTGCTAAATTGCTGACATTTTAAACACTTAAGAAAGTGGGCTTTCTTCACCTAAAAGGCTCAATAAGTCTAGCAAGGTTTTCTGTGTCCCGCGGCGTGAAGGGGCTCCTCCCTGCGGGGCGGCCTGAGTCTATGCCCGGCCCTGTTGGTGCAGAACGACGCAGACCTGACTGCCCGCGTCCGGTCGCAGTGCGCAGACTGTAGCGGATCTCATTTCTGTCTTCAGACCTTGGAAGCGCTTCTAAAATGTACTTTATGCCCACTTTTCTGCCAATGCCTTCTCTAAAAGCCATGTCCTATGTTTTACTGTAGAGATGAGCATTAGGGAAGTGGGTGGGTGATTGTTAAAAAAAGCAAAGAAAAAGTAGTAAGATCTTCATCTAGAATGACAGTGGTCGTTGTGTCGTGTCCTCTGTCTTGGAAGATCTAATTTTAGTTGTTTTGATCCTTTCTTACTTTGCACCGATGTTTTTATCTCCCTGGTTTCAGCTAAGTGGGGAGAGCTCTGGACCGGGAACCGTTTGTCCGGTGTCGGCTGGAGGGGGCTGCTGAGGGGGGCCTGGACGGCTGATCCTTAAAACAGCTTTTTCATCGACTCACTCCCTGACATTTCTCATTTCCTGAGACCCACGCCGTGTCACTCACCTCCCTGTCCCGTGTCCTCTCTCACTTCCTGTCTCCTCCACTCCATTATTCGCCTGTGAAACGTGGTGCTCTGGCGTGGTGCCCCGGTGTGCACGCCTGCACTCTGCTCCCCTGATGGTGTGAGGCCGTGCGGTCCGGCTGCCTGAGTCTGACGTGGCAGTTCCACTCCTAAGGATTTGTGCCGGGGAAACTAGCCCGTACGGATTTGTGCAGACACTGTGGACACCGTGTGTAAGGGACTAAGCCCTGGTACTGGCCTCCTGGACTTGCATTTCAAAGCTTACGATTCTTTGACTTTGCGACACTGACGTGAAATCCCTTGCCCCCAGTTTTCTCATTTACAAAATGGAACAACTAGTACTTACCCCAAAGGATTGTGTGAAGAGCAGATAGGAGAACACGCAAAGCTTAGTGGGGAGTCTGGCCCCTGGGAAGGTCTGTGTGTGCGACTGTGGCTGGCGAACGCCACCGGCATTACATGATCAGATATGGTGCGTGTATGCGCCTACGTGTGTGCACATGTGACGGGGGCCTGTGCAATATTCATTTTCATTTAAATATGGAAAATTATCCAACAACAAATAGTAATAAACTGTGGTAAATGTATTCCTGGGTGTGGCCATTAAGAATAATGATCTTGAAGAATATTAGTGTAAGAAAGTGTTCTCAGATATAAAGGGAAAAGAGTAGAATAAAAAGGTGTACAGTGGTCTTATAAAGGAACACTGGAAAAACAGCAAATTGTCAGCTGTTTGGTACAGGTGATTTTTATTTCCATCTTTCATTCTACTGAAAATGTTGAAAAGAGATAAAATAAAGTTGTATTTAAAGTGTAAATGTTTAGGTATTTTCCATTAGTCTTGTAAATAAAAGTACATGTAAAAATCCAAAAATTAAGACTGTATGTGCTTTCAAAAGAGTTATTTTGCTGATAATATTAAAAATTATTAATTTCTGCTGAATGGAAATAGTTCCACCTTAATTAATAAACACTGATCTTTAAAAGACATGACTTAAATAAATACAAAAGCTTAATGTAAAAATGTATTTAAATTTTGTTAAATATTTTAATGAAATTATTTCCATTTCGAGTGCTCAATATCCATTTAGTTGCAATGAGAAGAACTGACGTCAAGACAGACCTGTACTTTATCCAAACCTGAGGGAATTTTTAGTTCTTTAAGCGAGCAGACTTCGGAATGGAAAAGAAAACAAGAAAATGATCCTTAGCACAACTGGGAAATGGAATATTGTTTTGCAAGAAACTGTTGAACTAATGCTGAATTAAGTATTTTTCCCCATCACCTAAACACTCTGCTGTTCAGACCCTCCAACGCTCCATAGTAGGGCTCCTCATGAACATTCGTGACATTTGAGAGTCGCCTTTTATTTTGAGGGCACAGGGCAAGAGACATTGAGAAATGTTCTCTTAAAGACGGAGCAGTGTCGACCAGAAGAGGAATGTTGCAGGTCCTCGGGGCAGCAGGGCCTCATGGAGTGCAGACACCCCTGGGCGGAAGTTTATGTCCTTGACTCGGACGTGTGGATGTGTGTGTGTGTGTGTGTGTGTGTGTCTGTGTCTGTGTGATCTATGGGGTCCCCTAAAGCACAGGGTTGTGAGCAAGGGGTCATTCCAGCCTAGTCATAGGGAACCACTGCTTGCTTAATCCATCTTCTCCAAACCAGTGTTGACCGCAAATGTTGGTTGGATTTACCTATGGAAATTATGCTCCTAACTATCTGTAGCATACTAAGAATGTCAACAAAACATATATATATATTAAAAATAATTATAGAAATGTCTACATACATAAACAAATATTAATCTGTATATACACGTGAATGCATTTTATTAATTAGGATTAGATTTGGCTGTATGAGGCAGAAAAGCCAAGCTAACAGTGGCTCAAAGACAATGAGGGCAATTCCTCACTCAGACAAGGTCCAGAGGTGAGCCGTGACCTGGGGCCACTGTGGCAGCTGTGTGCCTCACAACGTGTCCAAACACAGGGCCTCGCCAGGTCACCACCCTGCCCACTGTAGTGTGACCCTTGGCGGGGTCCAGGACGGAGGTGTCTGTACTCCAGGGGTCAGGGAGAAGGCCACTCTGGAAAGGGTACATGGCGGGGAGGGGGCCCCGACTTCATCTGAGAATTTCCCAGCAGCTCCAAGTACACTTCCATTGAAATCCCATCGGCCAGAGCAAGTCATGTGGCCACACCTCGCTGCAGGGAGAGCTCCATGCCGGGCAGCAGGAATCCCCGTGGCATAGAGGAAAGGGTGGCAGTGCCTGAAGGATTAGTGTCCCTTTAGCCACTTATTTTACATACATAGATTTTTTATAACATATAATGCATAGTAGTGCAAAATAATTTGTCCACGATTCCTCTTCTCTAGGATGTTTATAAACCTTTTGCTGAGAATATCTGAAATCTTAGTCCAGGTATTTTCTGTCCCACCTTTATCATGCTCAGTGGCTGGGTGCACTTACCTATCTGCACGTCGATGCCAGTTTATTCAGGATCAGCCAGTTTCTTTATTCAGCACTGATTAGCGCATGAAATGTAAGGAAGTTCATTTCTAGATTTGCAGTTGTGCCAGGCTGACATTTACGGCTGTTCTGTTCCATTTCGCGGAGGCGTCACTGCTTTGGGAGTAGAAAGCCCCTTGTCTTCCGTGAGCAGCAGGCTGCATGGCGGCGGCAGGGGCTCCAGGGTCTGCTTTAGGGCACAAACTGTGTCTGGTTTGATTACTGCCTGAAAGATTTTGCCAGCACTAGATGCCCTTCCTCTGAGACCAGTTCTCATCATTCATGAATGAGTACCTGCATCCTCAACAGCTTCAGCCCTTAGGGCTAAAATTGTTATTGTTTGATTCTTTTTTAGATTTTACTATTTTGATTAATACTTACCACATTTGTTTATTTGATTATGTTTGGTGATTGCTGATGAATTTTTGTCTATCTTTCCGGAACCTAAATCAAATATCAGAAAAGTGCCTAACACCGTGTTTGGAACAAAGGAACTCAAAAATGTGTATTTAATTTTATTAATTACTGATTTCTACTGCATGTGCATTTACAACAAAAAAGTTGTGCTACCATTAGAAGAAAAGTTTTTGTTTCAAAAATCTTTTATCAGTTTTTATCAAATCAGAAAGAATCAAATAAGGCAGTGGAACTGAAATGCTGTATCCATTAACTATACTTGTAAATAATCATCTCTTTATTCCCAATTTAGCTCAAAATGGTAAAAAAAAACTCAGCGCAAGTGGAGAAAGTATAAGTTTCTGACACATATTTTGGGTAAACACTGGCGTTGAAATTCAACTGAGGGCAAAACATGATAATCTGTAAAAATCTTCAAGAGAACAATATACAGCTATCATTTTAAAGTGGCCCTTTTTGCTTTGGAATATGTCAAAAAGTACAGAAGTCTCTTCCAGCCTTGTGATTCTATTAGTCTCTGGAGGCATCACCTCATATCTAGGGTGCATCAGACACTTGAGATATGAGGAAACCCTAAATATCTGGGGGCAGGTAACAACCTACATCAGGTACCAAGATCATTTTTTCTATAGAGAGTGATAGAAATATTTGCATTTAGCAATTCCATTGTGCATTTCATACCCCATTCTATTTGTTTTCAACCTCCTCACCCAAATTTCCTGTATCAGGGAGGAAACATTTTCCTGTACCCTTCAAGGTTCTTCTAGCTGTCCAAGACACAAACTGATATGAGACAGGTTAACAAAACAAAAAGCAGAGTTCAATTACATGCGCATAGAGGCCTAATAATCCGATTCAGACCTAAAGAAATGACCGGGGTACGCAGCTTTTATACATTCTAGACCAAAAGACAATAAATCTGTGTGGAATTGATGGAATAAAGAAAACTTCTGTTTGGGAGCTTCAGTTCATAAGGAATTCTAAAGAGCATTTGGGCTGGGGCAGTAAATTAGTGAAAAGTAGCAAGATTTGTGTATGCAGGTTTCTCAGCTCTCAATTTCCTGACTCTGGTGATAAGGACGACTTTGTCCAGGTGCAGCGAGGGGCCTGTCTCCTGGGAGGTTTAGGGGTGGGGGTGGGGTCACAGACTAACCCTCCTGCACCAGCTGTTTCTTCAATGGCTTTAATTCAAAGTAATCAGTAGCCCGTCATGGCACATTTTGGAGTGGCCTGGCCATGGCCTCTACACCTGCAGGTATATTTTGGCAAAGGGCAGAGGAAATAATTCTGTGTGCCTCCAATCTTGAGTTTGCCTGTGGTTGACATGCCACAGTGTGTGTCTATCCATGGATCTAGTCTGAGGTATGTCTGTGTTGCTGTCTCTTTTCCTCGGCTTATGAAGCCTGGATTTCCTAATGACCGGTACAAGGAGTTGTGGCTATATTAGTAAGTATGGATAAAGGAACATCTATGTTGAACTGGGCTGTGAAATGTATGGGATTTACACATTAACAGCTATTGCACACACTTTTACTACATAGATTTAGGGAATAAATGGAATAAAGTACGGGGGTAACTCGTTTTCCCAATTGTTATAAAATTTTTCCAAGGGTAAATGCCTATCTGTGTTTCTCATTTCCTTGAGAAACTAAAATCCAGAAGATCAGATTTCCTCTCCCCAGTTTATCTGGACTCAGTTTCCCTACAAATTTACTAGTTACTCATAGGTAATGGTATAAAAAAAGTCTTGAAGGTTTTTTATGAAATACGAATTCTACCCAGACTACCAGATTTTTCTGTCGTGTAATTGTGTATATCCTATTTTCATACTTAGAAATTTGATTTGTTTAAAATAATGAGAAAATGATTTGCAACTCCTTGCTACGAAAGGCCCTTGGAAAATTTATTAGTATTCTGCAAATAACAGAAATAACAGTTTCTGTGAAATGAGGTTTTGATTTGAACAAAGACAATATACATAGACCTACTCGATCTTCCAAGGGCTTTCAGAACATTTGTTGGTTAATGTTAGTTTTTGAGGATAACATCTATTAGAGGTAGTTGCTGATGTATTAAGGAATCTGCATTTGTATATGTGTATACTCATTACAGGCAGATACTTTAAAAAAATGTATTAATGTGGCATATATTTAAATAATCAAGTGCCTATTATGATTTAAAATTTTGTCAGTGTTTTAGTTTAGAGAAGTTTTTACTTTAAGCTTCTTACAATTATGCCTTAGAGTCTTGCCACATTATTGGGTGTTGAGCAAAGAAGCCAGAACAAAAGTGGGCTAAATCATCCTCAAAGTCACATAAGTATTAGAACTGTTATAAAAGCAAAAGCCAATTACCTGTGTGATTGATTGATAACAATGTACCAAAAATCAAGTTAGCTGAAAAGATCAGCGTTTGACTTTTCAGGAGACTTATAAAAGGAAGTCCCAGGCACACAACTGATAATCAATGTCAAGATTTATCCAAATCTGCCAACCGAGTTTTCTTTCATGGTCTCCAGACAGTCAGGAAATGTGATTAAAACAAGTGGCAGCGCGGGCCCCGCCTCGCCCACGGGCACCGGCCCTGAGCCCGCCTGGGCAGAAGGCAGGGACGTGCTGGCCACCCCGCTCGGTGACGGTGACAGGGTCCGCACAGCCGCCCGGCCTCGCTGGTGCCCGGGGCCTCTCGAGCTTGACTCCCAGAGGTGAACGGGAGACGCCAGGGGGAAGGAGTTACAATGAATCTGGGTGAACAGAAGGTGTCTGGGTGTGTCTGAAGCGAGGCGGCGGCTTCAAGCAGCCCAGCCGGAGCCTGCAGAGGGCACACCCGGTGGCGGGGCCCACTTGGAAAAACACATTGCCCTCTAATCGGAGGAGGGTTTGTTAGAGAACTTTATCAAATACTCATTTTCTCCATGCAAAGGATTTCAAATGGAGCTGAAAAACTGGGTGACATTTTGACTCTTTATTAAAGAGGAAATTTTAAGGAAGTGAAGGTGTGATATGTCACCAAAGGGCCACTAGGACCGTCAGTACTGAGGCTGACTTGTCTGTAAGCGTGTCTGGGGAGGTGATTCTGGGATTCAAACCCAAGGAGCAGACGTAAGTCGATACTCCGACGCTGGGTATTTCTAGGGCTGGAAAGAAAAGCCCCAGTAATAAATTGCTAGGGGCAGACATTTTTAAAGGAGGTAAACCTCTTTAGGATTACAATTGACGAACAAATTATCTGCCTTTTAGAGGCACTCCGTGTGGTTGCAGATTTAGAAACAGGTGATTTTCTGCAAATACTAATAAAGGCTGTAAAAGAGGGAAACAGCAGGTGCATGTACACGGGGAGGGCACCACGTGGGCACACAGAGGAGCGGCTCAGGCTGAGTGGAGACACTTCCCTGCCACCTTTGGCCAAAAGTTCTCACTATGACATTAATGAGAGGGAGTTGGAAATTAGCATCAACAGTCTGCTGTTACTCATTGAAACTTACACATTTTTACATTGGATTATTCATACACTGTTGTCATTCTATCTTTAATTGCAACTGATTTCATATTGTCTTTCTAAAGAACCCAAATTAAAGAATCTCTGAAAGTGGGGTTCAAGGTAGGCCTCTAGACTCAATTAGATTTTACCTATTACAGTAAAATTCCTGAGTTTTAATTCATAAAGAACATATGATCAACTCTCTCGAAGATGTTGACGTGCATTCACCTAAGTCAGGCATAACAGAGTTAAATTTACACGTGAATATGGATATGGGCTTATGCGCAGCAAGGGAAAATTATAAATAATTGGTGGAATGAGGTTTGGGACCGATTAACTTTCCCTTTTATAATACTTACATTGTAGTCCTTTTATATATTATTGTGTCTCATGAAAAAGTAAGAATAATAACAATACAATATGTGAAATATTTTTTAATTTAGTTACCACAGTAACATCTTATTGATATGTCTGTTATCAACCAAAATCATGAATTTTAGCTACTCTTTTCTGTTCCATGGCATCAGTGCCCTTCAGCCCAAAACCACCAGGAACACGCCTGTTGAACAGGTGGCCCTACTAGCCTTGCAGTGAAGGAGACACACCCCGTGGGCAACTGTGAACACCGCACTAGGAGGTTAGAAAGGGGTCACTCTAGGGTTCGGGGGCTGATGGCTGAGTAAGTCGGGGGAGAGTCCAGGGAAGCGGGGCTCCATCCTGTGTCAGGTGCTGTCAGGACGCTGAGGTGGCCCTATGATAGGGTAAGTCAGTGATCTTATCTGGGCTAAAGGGCGAAGCTGTAACTGATAAAGAGCAGCCGTCACTCGTGTCAACGGAAAGGGGGGATGTTTCACATGCGCTGGTAGCAGAGACCAAGTGAGAGACTGTTTATACCTCACTTCGTGGTGACCTCAGAGTGAGCTTGTCCAAGGCTGTGCGCTGAGGCCGCTTGCACCCAGTGGGGGAAGGTGGGCGAACCGTGGGCACCCGACAGGCTCGCAGGTGTTGGGTGCTGCTTGGGTTTTGCTGTGTGGTCTCGTTTTTCTTTCTCAGTGTTAATGTCATATTCCGAGACGTCACCATCACGTCTGTTTTCACGAGCTTTGGTGTTTGTCTGAGAGCTTTGGCTGGGTCTGGCCAAAGCCTACCATCTCTGGACAATAAGCTCTAAAAAATGAAATAAGCAAATGACATACTTACTAGCTGATCCTTCCTAGACGGCGCCCACTTCCCTTGGAGAAATACGTGCCCATGTCACTGCGGGTGTGTCTCTTGTTGAAGAGCCAGAGGCGTCCTTTATCTGGACACCCGCTCTGACTCTGATTTTCCCACTTGAGGGACACAAGCCTCAGGTGGGCTGGGAGGAGGCATTTCGTGTGGATTGGGAGTAGACTGCATGTTTCTGTGGGCTGTACCAAGGAGGAGGAAAATTCTGGTGAAATCGCCCAGACAGGGCAGGGGAGGGTTGTCATTGCAGAAGAGCAGAGTCAGGTCACAGGTCAGCTCTGCAGGGAACAGAAATGGGTCTGCCAGGCAGCAGGGCCCAGCCGATGGGTCAGGCAGGGGACAGGAATGAGGTGCATGGAGGCAGGTCCGTGAAGAGGCCCTCCCCTGCCAACGAGGCCGCCTCTGGGAGCTGTCTGCTCTGCCCTATTTCACAGGTGAACCCCATCTGCTGGAAGTGCCTGGGTCTCCAGGTAGTCGCCTGACCCCAAGGTGCAAAGGAGAGAGACACACACATATCCAGGAGTGATTTGAACAGAAAACACAAGGACCCTGTTAAAGATGTTCACGTAAAGCTGACACAGTTGGTATGTATTCACAAAAGACGATTTTCCAAAGCCTTAAATATTGAAAGAAATAAAACACCTTCAGAAGCATGGTGGACTGCCCACATGTCTGACCTTGGTGTCCAGCCTCTGCAGAGGCCCACACCTTGAGCCCCAAGGTCTCCATCTTAAATCACTATCTGGTCAGTCGGTCTAGGGCCTCCAAGTCCACAAAGACACTTACCAAGCAGGACATTCCGAGGCTTAGAGATGACCTCCCAGGAGCCAGTCCATTCTTTGGGCAGAATTGATCCCTTACTGCACAGACAGCTTCCTAATGTAGGGTGTGGAGCATTTGAGAGGGAATACATTTATGTTGTTTAACGACTGAAACTTAAAGGCGATGCTAGCACACTGAAGCTTGAAAGAGTATGTAATACCAGCAATTCTTTGGAAGGGGCCTTAGGGAGACAGGATTGACGGAGGGGCTTTGTCACGAGAGACTCTCACCCATCTGTAACCGTGCTATCGAGATGGCACAGAGAACCCTTCCGCTGTCAGTATGCTGAGGTATGTGTTCACCTATTCTTTTAGTCATTGGTTTACATCTGTTGGATGCAGCCATAGTCTGGAAATATTCCGGCACTTGGGATTCACCAGTGAGCAAAGGACACGCGCCGTTGTGGAAGTCTCTCACACATGGGCTGAAGGGAAGGAGGGACTTGCACACAGCGCATGAGTGCGGCGAGTTAGTGAGTGTGCAGAAAGCCACCGCTGCTGAGCGCTTCCTGAAGGAAGGGGCGGGGTAAGCAGGACAGCAGGGACCACGTGCCTGGTGCTCATCACAGTGGCTGAGCACCGTGATACGTGCACAGAGCTGAGATGGGAGTGTTGTCGTTGCAGTGGGCTCCGGTTTGGTGGAAATAATGAGACATCAGAGCATCAGAGGCCAAGTGACGGGTGGTGCCCTTCACCAAAGAGAAGGTGGCAGCAGAGCAGAGGCCAAGGTTCTCACCAGGAAGCAGCCCTAGGAGAGGATGCCAGAACTAAAGTCAATAGACACCCTTCCAAGACCCTGCCTCTCTCTGTACCTGGAAAAGTTAGTTATGAGCTAGGGAGGCATGGCCCTCACTCACGTCCAGACCTTAGTCCGCAGTAATGGACCCACTGCCCTGTCACAAAGGACTGAGCAGCAGGAACCCGTGGTCTTCCTTTGAATCCTGCCCAGATCTACTTGGGACCATCTTCCAGAACAGTACTGCAGTGGAGGGAGGGAAATACCTTAGGAGCACTTGTTGACGGGACTCCGGATCGGAGATGGCACTGACTTCTGTAATACAGACACCACTGTCCTCCACCAGACGGAATGGGAGTTTATAGGACTGAACGATCAGGTAGGAATGAAAATGAGTGCATGTAACAGTATGATCAGTGAATTAGTAAACTCAGTGTTATTTTCTTAATTCCTAAGTGTATAATTCAAGAAGATATGCTTAGCAATGCTCAGAAACTCTGTTCCATGGAGGCATGCCCAGGGTGATGTGGAGAGTCCATGAACAGAACATTCTTACTATGATAAGTACTAAAGAGTCACTAATTTCCTCATTGCTTTGAAATGCCATTTTTAATATATAATAAATTCCCATGTTTACATGGACACCCTCAATCATGCATTGATAATATTTCACTATTATTCTGCTTTAATTACTATAGTTACATAACATGTTTTTTCTTCTAGTAAAGCAAAGCTATCTCCCTCTTTTTTCCCCTAAAAATTGTCTTTGTTGTTCTTAGATTCTTTTTATTTTATAATCAGTACATCAAATTTTGTGAAAAAGTTTTACTGGGATTTGAAGGTATTGTATATAGTTTTAACCATAGTTTGGAAAGAGTGTGACCACACTGCTGCATTCCCATGCCTGGTGTGGTGTACGTCCACACTTTTTGGCACACCCTTTTGTCCTATGTTTTGGTAACTCTTGGAAAAGATTTCCTATTATTCTGTTCTTTCAACATCATGTAGTAAAAGCTGGGGTACCTGCATATTTCACCTTCCCATGACCGAGGGCCAGGCCATGTTGTGAGATGGATTCTTGGGTGTCGTCTTCTAGGTCCCAGTCTGTCCCGTCCCAGTGGGTGTCACCACCTGGGAGCAGCCAGCCCTGCTTTGTCTCTGTGATCCAAGCCTCTGCACTCACTGCTCCCACTTAGAGGCAGACCCCTGTTTGTTTCTCTCTAACCCGAGATTAGTGCCCATACCAAAGGCGACCTGCCTGCTCCTTCTGTGGCATCTCAGGTGCTTGTCCTGTGGCAGCCCCCTGGCCCCTTCCTGCCCCTGGCACCCATTCCGCAGTGGGGAACATCTGAACAGAGCACCCCCTTCTGCGTTAACACTTTGCTGTTGCTGGTTTTGTGTTTTGATTATCCTTTTTAAAAAATATATTTGGCATATAACATTGTATAAATTTAAGGAGTAGGACGTTGGTTTGACACATTTGCATACTGTAATATGACTGTCATTGTAGCAATAGCGTCTCTTTCACATCACATCAATATCATTTCTGTTTGTGGTGGAATAACTTAGATCTGGTCTCTCAGCAGGTTTGGTGATATCAATACAAACTGTTGTCTATATTCTAATACAGATCTCCAGGACTTATATACCTACTAGTTGTAAGTTTTTACCCCTAAATAACATCTCTTCTGTCCCCCCTCCCATTCCCAGCCCCTGGTGTCCACTCTGTTTTCACAAGTTTGGCTTTTTTAGGTTCCACACATACATTCCATCGTACAGTGCGTGTCTTTCTCCGTCTGACTTATCGCACTTGGCGTAACGTCCTCAGGTCCATCGTGCTGCCGGCAGTGGCAGGACTTCCTTCCCTCTGATGGCTGAATAATACTCCAGCGTGTATATTGATTGTGTCTGCTTTACCCACCCATCCATCGGTGGGCAGTCTTTAACTGGATCTTACTCAATTTTTTTCCTAAAGTAATTCCTTAACTCCTTTAGTTCATCAAAGGGTTCCACTTTTGTTTTCCTATTTGTTGCAGAATTTTAAAGTTGATATTATTTTAAAGTTTTTCTTTAATTTTATGGATTTAAGAAATAAAAGAAAGGCTGTTCTCCATTAGACTTTTTGAAAACAGAAGTCGTGATCTCTTCATCTGCGTGCTTACAAAGTTTGCGCCTCCCTGTAACCTAAACATTAGAAACTAAGGAAAGAATAGTAATTCATCCTAATGTTTTTAAAATAGAAATTATTTCTCTTTACAAAGGTACGATGTGCTCAATGCAAAAAATCTTGAAAAACATGAAAACTCAGTAATCATAACACTTAAATGTTATCATTGTCATTAATCCCTTTCTCCATATGCATATAAATACATGTGTCATATCTGTGTACAAATGTGCCACACACACACACACACCTCTCTGTATCTTAAATGCATGATATCGCCAATGAATATAACATGTATATTTGTGTCAATATCCTTTATGAGATAATTTAAATTGTTGTATAGTATTCCATTATCAACATACAATATAATCTCTTTAACCAATTCCTTGTTATAAGAAGGGCATTTAGGTATTTCCAGGTTTTTTTTTGCAAATATAAATACAATAGCTCTGAACTTTTCTATTCATAACTCATCTGCACAGAATTTTGATGAATTCCCTAAGAAAACATCTTAAGTAGTGATATTAGTGAGTTCAAAAGAATTCACATTGTGACGTTTAATACATGCTTTCAACAGTGTCCTCCAAAGAGGTTGTACCAGCTGACTCCTTAGCATTAAAGGAAAGAGGCAGTTTCTAAATATTTTACCAATACTGGGTATTAATATTCTTTCTAATCATTGACAATATAAAAGGAAAAAATGTTTTTCTCATATGGTTTAATCTGTGATTAGTAAGGAGTTGGACACGTACCTTATTACCATCTGCTTTTGAATTTTGGGGAGAAGTTCCTGTTTATCCATTTTTCCATTCTGGGAATCTTTCTTTTCCAATTGATTTTTCAAATCTTCTAAGAATATCACAAATTGTGCCATATGTTATAAACATTTTTCACAGTTTGTGCTTTGTCTCTTAGCTTTATTCACAAATTAAATTTCTATTCTAACCTAGTTATTGTTTTGTTATAATTTCTGCCTGTGGAAGCAAAGGAGAAGGCATAAGAACTCACACATTCACCCAGGAGATGGTGTTTCGTTGCTGTTTAGTAGTTTATTTTCACATTCTGAATTAGTTAAGAACATAATAGAATAAGGTAGAGAGATAGGAGATCAGACTTCAGGTATCTCAGTGGAAAGACCACCCTAGTTTAACTTCTTGCGCACAGGGAACTACAAAAGCATGTGCTGAATGGATGAATGTTGGATGGACAGAGGAGTGATCCTGGGAACTGGTCCAGGAGCTGTGGACGACAACTCCGTCTCCAGCTGTAGATGTAACTGTGGAATTTAATCAGCATCTTGGTAAAATCTGAGAAAGACCACGGGGGCCTCTACAGACATTGTTCACTGGTAACTAACAGAAATGAATATGTCTGTCTGTACTTAAGGATATGTAAATAGTGGGAAAACGTTTTTTGTGGCACAATGCACAGAATTTCACCTGAATCACTGGTCTTGTGCCCATTAGCCCATAAACATGCCTCAGGACTTCTGTCTTCAATATGCTCTTGCATGACCTCTCTGCAGACTTCTCCAAAGTGACAGCCATTAGCAATGACTCCAATCAGATCCACTCACCTCGAACCCCTGGGGCCCGAGTCCTGCCTCCTACCACGGTCCTCGCCTCGGCTGAGAACAATCTCTGGCGCGGTCCGCACGGCCGGGCCCAGCAGCTGCGCTTCTGTCCTCAGTGCGTTCGCCCTCTCAGAGCATCTAAGTGGTCTGAAGCCGTCTTCTTGGGTTTTGTAAATCTCTTAGCCTTAAATAATCATTAAAACCTGTTGGAATTTAATTAAACTCACAAATTAGTTTTAGAGAATTGTAGATTTCCAAATTTCTGCATAATTATTTGTTATATTAGTGGTTATGATGAAATACAGCATTTTTATCAAGTCTTCATTACTAAATATTAAAAGCCCACGTTAGCCAGTTGGTTCCTTATTTTGGCTATCTAAGGAACAGATGTGCAAATATTTATTTGAAAAATGTGTAGCCATGTGGGAAAAAGAAGCTGTGAATGGGGAAGCAGAGAGGCACCCGGAGACTCCAGCCTCCCTCCCCAAGGAAACGTGAGCAGGAGTTGCTATAAATTTGCTTTTTGATATCAGCTTTCTAAGAGTGAAAGAGCTCTTTGTTAAGCACAGATTTACGGCTGTTAACTGACCCATAAGAAGATAAAGATCAGAATTAGGGATCAATAATTGACTTTTAAAAATCATAACAAGAGCTACTGCCTCTAATGCTTGGAGGCCCCGCCTGTATTCTGAGGCAGCACCTGTTCCAGACCCTCTGCGCCTGCCTCCCGGTCCAGCCGGTGGACGCGGTGCCTCTCTCTTGGGGAGCCCACCTGCTTGCTTCTGTTTTCTCTTTTCAATGGAGAATTCTTTCACACAAAGAAATAAAGCATCGCCTTAGCTGGTTGGTCCCATTCCCTAAGCCCATCTCTGCCAGTAGCAATTTGGGTGGCACGCTCTTAGAGCAACAGTTAACACCCGACTGGCTTTTATGACAAATAAGAGAAAGTAGAACTCTTCTCAGTTTGCTCATTTTAGTTGTTCATTTGTTGTTGCAGTAATAGATCTGAAACTCTCTTTTCCATATTCTGTTTTCAGCCCTTTTTTTTCAGGCTTTTCTCCCCATTTTGTCCTTCAAAGTGTTTTACTCCCTGCGTCTGTCCTGGGCGTAATTTGCATCTCATTTCAGGCCTCATTGTTGCAATCTCATCCATCTGCTCTGCTGTCTCTGGTTTGCAGCGTCTCCAGTCAGCGTTTCAAATCCCGTCTCTTCCCTCCCCAAATCCCTACCGCACAGCCCTCCCTGAGCTGACCACTCATCTAAGTCAGTGTGTTCGCGATGCAGAAAACAGCACCAGATTCCTCAGAAATGCAGCCCTCTGCTGGTGTTCTGTCCCTCGTCAATGACAACGGCCATTCTCCGGTTGTTCAGGCCCGAACACTGAGCATCTGCCACAACTGTGTACTTTTCTTCCACTCCAGCATCCAAGAAATTAGAAGTCTTGTCCAATCCATCTTCTTTTGTTCTCAGATTGGCTTAGCTTTTTCCGCACAGTGACCACCTGGATTTAAATCAATATTGTCTCCCACTTGGATTATTGCAAGGACATCTAAATTTATCTGACTTCCCTCTAATCTGTTGTCTAAGCTCTGATTATGTCGCTCCCCAAATAAAGTCCATGTGTGATTCCACCTTGCATTTAAATGACCCCATCATCAAGGCTCAGGATTTCTTTCATGACCCCCGGAGCTCTGGGGTCTGTGCCTGCTATCCCTCACCTTGCATATCTGGAGAAGCTAGGCTGAATCATTTCGAAGTTTCCAAATGTGCCATGACTTTTTTTCTCACTTCTAGGCTTTTGTTCTAGGCTATTCTTCTTTAATCTTAGAACATTCCTCCCCAGTCCCAGTTTGCACAAAATGTTACACATTCTTCAAGTTTCAGGTACGGTGTTACCTCTTTCAGAAAACCTTCCCTCAAACTGTTACCAACCTCGGGTCCTAAACTGCGCCTGCTGGAAGAATTAGCATCGGACTTTCACTTTGTTTTGCATGAGGCTTTATCGGTCCTTGTTCCGGAGCCCAGAGGGAAGAGTCCTCAGACTGGCTGTCCTAGAAGAGGTGGGGGAGGGCTTTTAGATGTTGGTGGAAAAGGGTGACATAGGCGGAGGGTTACAGGCGGCTGGACGTGCAGTCGCAGCCGACAGAATAGCATCTTTCTTCTGCAGGTAGCGCCCTCCCTCCCCGTTCGTAAGGCGTGCCACTCGGGAGGCATACGGCCTAGCTCTCCTTTATGGAGTGCCCAGGAGTTTGTGGTTGGGGTCAGGGGTGAATGCAAATACAAAGAGGGCAGGGTCCTTTACTGTCTCAAGACCACCCCCAGGGGCACCCTGCCTGTGTTCAGTCCAAAGCCTTCCATCTGGGATCCATGGGCAAGTCAACCTCTCTCCCTGGACTTCTCATCTGTCGTATCTGAGAAGGTATCTCTTAGGCTTGTTTTAAGGATTAGCAAATACGTTGCATATAAGGAATTTAGTAGAGAACTTAGAAATCATACATGTTATTTTATTATTTCAGTGGTTATAAATACCTCTAAGCTTTTCTACTCAGTAAGATTGTACTCAGTCTTAGCAAAGAATCTGATGTTTTATGATTGCATGCTTTCCATGTAAGAGCAGAAACTCAAAAATAATGGTAGGATATGAATGGACAAGTAGATGTGAAATGACAGAGATAAAAGATCTGAAAAATATCTCCTCATTTTCTGATTTTATTATTTTTTTTAACCATAAAAGCTCCAATATCATATCATGAATATAAATTGAGGATGAATTTTATAACTTGAACAAGATTTGGGTTTTAAAATATTTTCATGCCTCTCTGCTTCTGACCTTTGATATTTGGGGTCACCTTTAAATTCCACACCTTAATGTCTTTGCAAATTATAAATCTCTGAAAATGGTCCCTCCTTTTGGATGTATTATAAAACATTAAAGTAATAAAAAGCTTAATTACTCCCTTAGAAGCAAACTCCTTAACCACAGATATTGTGGTGCAATTAGGCAAATGAACTAATGTTCTTTATTGTCCATAGTCATGGACTCCCCCCAACCCCACCGGCGTCCCTAGAATACTCCTGAATTCTTTCTGTTGGATTGTGCGTGTGCACAGAAAAGAGCTATTGCTTTCGGCACATTCTCAAAGGCTGTCAGAATTCAGATCCGGCACAGTGGAGCCACTCGTGGCTTAGCGTTCAGGGGAAGCCTAGCCCGTCGGCAGTCAGTCCCTTCTCGACCAGGGGTTGTGTTGTCGGTTTTAAATTTTTAATGATTGAACTATTTGCACTTACAGTCTTGGTAAACACAAGTGCAAGCCCCAAAATTCTTGTTAAAAAATGAACAATTTGATGAATTTTTAGATCTAAGAAATGTAATAACAAGAGAATTGATACCCCAATAACTTGAGATAATATGACTAGAGAGAAAAGTGAGGATAATGGCCTTAAAGATAAGCGAATAAGAAAAGGCAGATTTGAAAAATGACTCAATATAACTGGAAATGAAAAATAAAATTCTTAAAGTTGAAAGCTCAGTGATGGGTTAAAGAGCAGATTAACCTCAGATGAAGAGGCAGAAATAAACTAAGATACAGAGCTGAGAAGGTCACCCAGAATGAAACATGCAGTGGAGTATGGATATAAGATCTGGAGACGAGGTGTCGATAATAGAGTGCTCAGCTTCGGAGAAGAAATTAGAATGGAGAGGAGGAGATGGTAAGAATTTTACAGAATTGATGAAAGACTTTTTATTCAGAATGAAGAAACATACTTAGAAGCATGATGAATAAAGAGAAATCCCCAGCTGGACATATAGACAAACTAGTGAAAATGCAAGCGTGCACACGCACACACACACATGCACACACACGCACAACCTCAGAGAAGGCAGCTGAATGTTCGAGGCGGTCCCTGGCTCAGGCGCGCGAGTGCCAGTTCTTCCACTGGCCCTAAACTGGAGCCTGAAAGATGAACCTGCTTGAAAATGTAAAATCTGAGCAGCAAACCATGGGGATTGCCCACAGTTTACCAGGCTGGGTTGCACACAGAGCCTTTTATTTAAGGATCTCACATATTATGTACTTGCTCTTAAAATATCTCGGAGAACATGTTCAATTTTTGTCAGTGTGTCTGACTCCAGGTTCCTATGGAAATACACCCAGACACAGACACTTTCCTGCTGAAAGGGGGCCTTACTCTCCTGCTCCCCTAGATCTGAGCTGACAAATGTATAGATGCTCTGTTTTGCATTTCAAGTGGTTCCACCCACGCTTGGCCCTGAGTGGCTCCTTCTAAGATGCTGGTGCTGAGGAGCACCCCTCTGGGTGGCTGGACAAGTGGCATTTCATTTGTGATGGCACAGATTTTTGGCAGAGGCTAGTAAAGAGTTGTCATAAAATGCAGTTCACTCTTTCAGTTTGTAAAGCTTTGTAAAACAATAAATTATTTGGTCAGTTTGCTTTTTAATTATTTGTTTAATAAATTAGTGAGCACTAATTTAATCTCCCAACACTCATCAAAGTAGGTTATCTTTATAAGGGAGTCTTTTATTCTGATAAAAATTATCTGTCTCTTCATCCATCCATGCATCCAGTTATCTAGATATCTGGAAATCATCCTTAGGGAACAAAGATACATTTATTCAGGAACACCTACTAAGTCTGAGCAAGGATGGTGGAAATCTGTGGCATTTGTGGTACCCCACTCAGCATGATGAAGGTCCACTCGGAGGGGGTGAGCCCAAGAAGGTGGGGCTCCCCTCCCCCAGCTCCCGGTCCGGAGGTGCAGTATCTGCTCAGAAGGGAGAGGATACCAAGCTTCGTCCTTCCCTGCCTTCCCCACACCCTTTGTGCTGTGGAAGATCTATTCCAGGCACCAGCCCCGGGGAGTCTAGTCTGGGGCACTCCTCCCCTGCCCAACCCCGATGCGTAGCGTGGAAACCTTAACCCAAGTGTGGGAGGCAACGAATACTGGGCCCCCGTGAGTCTTACTGCAGCTCTTCTGCAGGGCAGGGAGGCCTGCTGGGGCCACAGCAGAGAAGATCAGGGGCTACGCCCCCGGCGTCCTCCTCCCACAGCTCAGTTGGGGTATCCCCGGAAGGCGTGGGCCCCGGTCCTTGTCCCCAGCCCCTAAGAAGCGGCTCTGCGGCTTTTCCCAGGGTCCCGGGCAGGCTGCAGAAACAGCCCCGAAGCTCTCTTCAAGGGAACTGACTTTATTCAGAATGTGGGGAAGGTCAAGCGTAGAGGCAGCCTGGAAAACAATGAAATTTTGGTAAATAAGAGGAAGCTGGCAGCTCTCTGAGAGTAGCAAGCTGACTGTACACCAAGTGCAGGTTCATCAGAGAATCAGAGCAAAGCAGCTAAGAAGCCCTTTGCAGGAACCCACCTTTTAACTGGATGAAAATGTAGCGTGTTTATGCCCCGGAGCATTGCAGAAACAGTGGAGCAGCCACCCGGCACAGAGGGGCTGACAGCCCTGGGGGGCACCCGCAGAGGCGGGCGGGGGAGAGCCGGGGGCCCTGCCGGCTCACGGCCACCGCCACCGGGCCCAGAACTACTGCAGCGTCAGAGGCCGCGGGCTGCAAAGGCAGGAGTCAGAGCTGCTCCTTCCGAGTCTCCTAGCAGACAAGCAAGTGCAGCCCAGGGAGCGCGGGCAGGGAACAGCGGTCCCAGGTTGCTATTGTCTTAAAATGTCCAGTTTTCAGACGATGCAAATAAGCAGCGAAGTGTGACGCATCCAGGTAAAACCACCAGAAATCGCCTTTGAGGACTGAGAGGTCGGAGGTCAGATGCCTATAGACACCAGTCTATACGTTGTTTTAAAAACTAAAGAAAACTATGCTGAAAGAAAGAAAATGAAGGTATGATAACAATGTCTCAAAATAGAGAATATTTATATAAAAATTATAAAAACAGAATCAAATATAGGAAAAACAAAAGTCAAATGAATCAGGTGGATAAGCAGGATAACTCTAAAACATAGGGCATGCATCATTTTTCTAGAGAGCTTTTCCAGTATATTAAATGCAACACTGACATTTTCTGCATTTCCTAAGATAATTGCCTCACTCCCCACCTCATATTGAAAACCTTGAGTAAAGAAACAGTGTTTTACAAAGTCAGCTAATCAGTATTAATATTAGGAATCAGAACTGTTTGTCATAACATTATTTTTTGAGTGTTTTGTTTTTTCTGTAAGAATGTGCATTTACATTTCAGAAACCAAATTAATCAATTTATCACTGCCTTTGATATTCAAATTATCTAATGAAATAATATTTCTAGATAAAAATTAATCTTGTTATTGTTTCCAAATTTGCACAGTTTTTAAACAATGTAAATATGCATTCTTGATACAATAACTTTTTTGTATTACTTCATTTATTTCATGGTCTTTGTCAGAGCAGCTTAAAATTAACAAAAATAAAAGCATAAAATTTTGAATATATATTTGACACCCCAGAATTTAATGGACAGTAAGTTCTACCCTTTTCTTCTATGAAGCACAGATCTGATATGAAAATATATGCAGTAATGAATACGATTGTACTCACGGGCTCCTACAGTGAAAAAAGAGAGGGAGCAGGTCTTTACCCCTTGGTGTCTATAAGATCTTATGTATAAAGTGGAAAGAGTGAAGCCACCTTAGTTCATTTAGCATCCCTCGTTCCTTCACTCTGCGAAGAGCTTTTCCATGTGGTCATTCTAGTCAGTTTGGAGTAATTGGCATCACTATTCTTTTTAAATCTAGTGAGTGATATGTACTTAGAGATGTGTCACACACTACCTACAAGTCTATTCAAAGCATTAGCCTACACTGGTTCTTTTATTCATGGCTCAATGTATTTTATAACAGAATGAATTTATTTTAGCAGTTATGGACACTTTGGAGGCAGATTCAAGGCTGGCGTCAAACTGTGACTCGATGTTCTATCTTTGTGTCTCAGTTTTCTCACCTACCAAGTGGAGATAATAGTCCTTATCTCACAGAGTTATTACGAGAATCACTGTTTAGCATGTTTCAACAATTACTGGTGTACTGTTGGCTACTTTTTTTTCTTAAAACACAGGTTCATGCCTGATATTCAAGTGTACCTTGGTTTAATATCAGGATAATTTTAATGATACACTGAGATATATATACACACATACATACACACAGTATAGGAAAGGAATTCTGTGGTTGGAAGGCATCTTCTCTACTGATAAGAACATCCTCTGATAAGTTCGCCTCCCATCGTGGAGGCAAGCTAGGCTTCCTCGGTCAGCTCTCATTTTTTGATGGCTCTTCAAAACAATTTTGAAAATTTTTGGTTCATTTTTATTCTCAGGCTTCAAGTCATGTAAAATGTGGAGCCATATTAAAGACAGGGTAATAACAAAAACCGTGTTTTTGGTTGTTCTACACTATTGCGACCAGCACGATTGTAAGGAGAGGGAGAGCTTCCTCCTCGCCGGGCAGGTCCTCCCAGCTCCCCCGACTCACCCACATGAGGGGAGGAGCTGGGCTCCACGCCAAGGAGGTGGGGGGAAAAGGGCAGGGCTGGAGCCATCCCTGGTGACGCGACACCCAGATGCGCATTAACGTGTTTGCGTTTCGGTTTATGTTGCGTTTTAGAGTCATCCTCACCATCCAGCCTGACTTCTGTTCCTCTGTTAGAGGCAGTCCGCGTGTCTGTCTGCTGGAAGTGAGCGTGGGCATCTGCGTGACCTGCTGCTTCTGGCGCTCGCGGCCTGGGTGACTGTCTAAGCTGGACCTCCTGCATCATTTCCCTCATTCTTAGGCTGCACTGTTACACTTTGCACATTATTATGTGGACGTGATGCAGTATTGTGAATATCATACTGTTGAAGACTGTTTACTTCTTCCTGGGTTTTAAAAAGAAGCATGTGTAATATTTACTGTCAGGAGAAATGATTGACTGATTGTTGATGAATAGCCCCCGTGTGTCCTAAGACTGCACCCCTGAAAATCACAGGGCTGCACCCATAAGCTGCTGATGGCTCGGGGGAACCTTGGGTGCAGGTTTGGCATTAAGAATCCTGGTCACCGTCTCTAGCAGACAGGAGGAAGTCTCTGGGTGAACAACAGGAGGCTGTTCTTTCTGAGTGTGCCGTTGTACTAGGTTGAGACAGCCTCTGTGCAAACCCAAGGGGCGTGAACACTGCAGGCCTTCCTCCGCTTACAGGGGGGTCACGCCCCGATAAACCCACCGTAAGTCGGAGGTGCATTCGATACACCCCACCTACCGCACGTCGCAGCGCAGCCTGCAGCTGGGCGGCATCCCGCACGGAGCCTGTTTCCCGGTCAAGCGCTGACTGTCCCGGGCCCCTAACTGAATGCTGCGCTGACAGCGCCACACAGGACGGCTGAGAGACCACAGGTGGTCCTGAGTGTGGGCGAGGCGGGCGGGCGCTGTGCTCGCTGCCCCACCCAGCTCGGGGAGCGGCTCCCTCCGCACTTCACATGACAGAAGGTCAAAATTCCAAGTTCAAAAGTACATTTTCCACTGAACGCTTACCGCTTTCCCACCATTATGAAGTTGAAAAGCTGTTAAGTCAAACCCTCATAAGTCAGGGACCCTTTGTAGTTTGCGGACTTGACAAAGTGATCATCTTAGAGCTGGTGCGTTACTCCGGTAATGATAGATGAGTATCTCTGCAGCCCTATCTCATGTATTGAGACTTCAAATAACCTCTTCTCTGGAAACCATAGATTCCTCATCCCTCATTCCGTGAAGATACAAAAAATGAGAGGTTAGATATAAACAGGCTTATAATCTTATATTCAGACAGTTGACCTTCGATGGATTATGGAAAGATTTTGATGTTACTCTCCTTAGTTCTACTCTACATCCTGATTGTTCTTTATAGATGATAGTATTTGTTGTACTATTTTAATATAAAATATTTCATTGCAAAATCTAACTGGATGACTGCTGAATTTTGGAAGTGAAGAGAGACCCGTCCTGGAAGAAGGGTGCTGAGGGGCAGGAGAAATGAGGACCTGGTGCCCCTCCCCCGAGAAAAGTCTGCCCCGGGGGCACCCCTGGGGGCAAGAGGGTGTGCGCTCAGGACTCTGGGCAGCCAGAGGCTAAGTAAGCGTCAGGAAGAAGCCGCTGCCATTCAGAGCTTTCATTCAGTGATGAGACAGGATTGGCGGGAAGGGCACAAAAGAGGGAGGCCCCAGTCTCCACGGGGAACAGAGGGATGGTTTCTCTGAGGGCCTGTGAAGCCCCGCGGCCCTGGGTTTAAATGCCCTAGAGAAGCTCTCACACTGGGAGGGAGGGCAAGTATAGGAACGGACAAGTCAAAGGCTCTCTGCGCAAGGAAGAGTCTGCTCTGTCCAGCCAGACTGGCTCCACCGTTTTCCGAAAGAGAAGAGTAGACGTCCGGTGGCTGGCCAGTGTGATGGGCTGATTGAGCAGGAACCTACTTAGAGAGTTAAGCCTCTGGCTTTAGTGGTAATCTGAATCTGGAGAAACTTTAGCCAGTTTTTCCCCATTTTTAATAAGATGCCAATATCAATCACCCACCAGAAGACAATATCTTGGACATTTGGAAGAAGGTGCACTTCTCAGGTGACGTGCCTAGTCGGGCCGGGGTCGTACTTGGTGTGAGCGCATCCCAAACACAAAGCCCCAGGACCTAAGAGCCAGGAGGATTAAGTCTACTCAGCAGTAAAATTCAGTGGGATGAATATAATGAGGCCCAAATGCAGAAAATGTTGTCTATAAATATATATATATATATTTTTAGATAATTATTTTTTATTGAAGGGTAGTTGACGCACAGTATTACATTACATTAGTTTCAAGTGTACAACACAGTGATAAAACATTTATATACATAATTCTAGGTTCCAGCTATCACCCTACCAAGCTGTTACAATATCTTGACTATATTCCTTATGCTATACATTACATCCCGGTTACTTATTTATTTTACCATTGGAAGTCTGTCCTCTTTTTTTTTTTTTTTGTGAGGGCATCTCTCATATTTATTGATCAAATGGTTGTTAACGACAATAAAATTCTGTATAGGGGAGTCAATGCTCAATGAACAATCATTAATCCACCCCAAGCCTAATTTTCGTCAGTCTCCAATCTTCTGAGGCATAACAAACAAGTTCTTACATGGAGAACAAATTCTTACATAGTGAATAAGTTACATGGTGAACAGTACAAGGGCAGTCATCACAGAAACCTTCGGTTTTGCTCATGCATTATGAACTATAAACAGTCAGTTCAAATATGAATACTCATTTGATTTTTATACTTGATTTATATGTGGATACCACATTTCTCTCTTTATTATTATTATTTTTAATAAAATGCTGAAGTGGTAGGTAGATACAAGATAAAGGTAGAAAACAAAGTTTAGTGTTGTAAGAGAGCAAATGTAGATGATCAGGTGTGTGCCTGTAGACTATGTGTTAATCCAAGCTAGACCAGGGCAATAAAACATCCACGTATGCAGAAGATTTCTCTCAGAACAGGGGGGGTGAGGTTCTAAGCCTCACCTCTGTTGATCCCCAATTTCTCACCTGATGACCCCCCTGCGACTGTGCCTGTCTTAGGTTGTTCCTCCCTTGAGGAATCTTACCCGTCTCTGGCTAACCAGTCATCTTCCGGGGCCATACAGGGAAATGTGAAGTTGGTAAGTGAGAGAGAAGCCTTATTGTTTGAAAAGGTTAGCTTTTTATTTCTTTGCATATTTATGCCCTGTAGCTTCTATGTCCAGCATTTGTCTTGAGGTATCTTTACCACTTGGAAGAATTATGATACTTGGTAAATTTGATATGAGGCACGAATTCTATTTCAGGGTTGTAATTAGGAAGGAAGAAGAAAAGCTATAGAAGTAGCAGGCAGAAGAAAACATGGGAAGATTGATTATTTCTTTGACATATCTTCTTGTAGAATAACTTCAGCATGTATAGGTTTTAAGCTACTACTTAAATTGCGCACACACATTAACATAATAGGAGTATAGTTACATAACCAAAGCATACCTGTAATTACCAGCCATCTCCAGTGAAACAAAGAAAACCAGTTAGGCACCTTAGGCATTTGTGAAAACTTATCTATGATATGGTGGATATTGTCCAACTGAACTTGAACAGTCTGAGAGAAATCAGACAAATTAAAACAACCCATTCCTGGGGAATGTTCACATCCGTTATGTTCTTTTAACAGTAAATAGTCTGTAGTTGTAAGATTTTGGAGCGCTACAATTTGCACTTCTCCTAATTCTTGGTTGAGTTCCAACAGTATAGATCCAGTCAAATTTGTTGTTTTACTGTATGCACAGGCCAGCTTAGATATCTCCTTCATTCCCATGGCAAGTCCAGGAGCTGGTGGGATGAGTGAATCTACAGCTGTAGCAGTGTGTGGATCTTTGATGGAGTTTTTTGATGATCATCTTCTGGCATGAGTCTTCCCGAGAGTGCTGATGTTGGAAGTTCTCTTTCATATCGTATCTTAGTTCATTTTCGGGGTAGCCCAATTAGGCTTTGATCTTCTGTATAAATGCAAACAGACCCTTTGCCTACACTTTTATATGCCCTTTATACCCTTGTGTAGAACTCATTGGAGGTTACCACACAGGAACTGCCCTTTTTTTTCATTTTGTTTTGTTTTGTTTTGTTTTGTTTTTGGTATCACTAATCTACACTTACATGACGAATATTATGACGAATATTATGTTTACGAGGCTCTCCCCTATACCAGGTCACCCCTATAAACCCCTTTACAGTCACTGTGCATCAGCATAGCAAAATGTTGCAGAATCACTACTTGCCTTCTCTGTGTTGTATAGCCCTCCCTTTTCTCCTACCCCCCCATGCATGCTAATCTTAATACCCCCCTACTTCTCCCCCCCTTATCCCTCCCTACCCACCCATCCTCCCCAGTCCCTTTCCCTTTGGTACCTGTTAGTCCATTCTTGAGTTCTGTGATTCTGCTGCTGTTTTGTTCCTTCAGTTTTTACTTTGTTCTTATATTCCACAGATAAGAGAAATCATTTGGTATTTCTCTTTCTCCGCTTGGCTTGTTTCACTGAGCATAATGCCCTCCAGCTCCATCCATGTTGCTGCAAATGATTGGATTTGCCTTTTTCTTATGGCTGAGTAGTATTCCATTGTGTATATGTACCACATCTTCTTTATCCATTCATCTATTGATGGACATTTAGGTTGCTTCCAATTCTTGGCTATTGTAAATAGTGCTGCGATAAACATAGGGGTGCACTGATCTTTCTCATACTTGATTGCTGCATTCTTAGGGTAAATTCCTAGGAGTGCAATTCCTGGGTCAAATGGTAAGTCTGTTTTGAGCATTTTGATGTACCTCCATACTGCTTTCCACAATGGTTGAACTAACTTACATTCCCACCAGCAGTGTAGGAGGGTTCCCCTTTCTCCACAGCCTCGCCAACATTTGTTGTTGTTTGTCTTTTGGATGGCAGCCATCCTTACTGGTGTGAGGTGATACCTCATTGTAGTTTTAATTTGCATTTCTCTGATAATTAGCGATGTGGAGCATCTTTTCATGTGTCTGTTGGCCATCTGTATTTCTTTTTTGGAGAACTGTCTGTTCAGTTCCTCTGCCCATTTTTTAATTGGGTTATTTGTTTTTTGTTTGTTGAGGCGTGTGAGCTCTTTATATATTCTGGACGTCAAGCCTTTATCGGATGTGTCATTTTCAAATATATTCTCCCATACTGTAGGATTCCTTTTTGTTCTATTGATGGTGTCTTTTGCTGTACAGAAGCTTTTCAGCTTAATATAGTCCCACTTTCTCATTTTTGCTGTTGTTTTCCTTGCCCGGGGAGATATGTTCAAGAAGAGGTCACTCATGTTTATGTCTAAGAGGTTTTTGCCTATGTTTTCTTCCAAGAGTTTAATGGTTTCATGACTTACATTCAGGTCTTTGATCCATTTTGAGTTTACTTTTGTATATGGGGTTAGACAATGGTCCAGTTTCATTCTCCTACATGTAGCTGTCCAGTTTTGCCACCACCATCTGTTGAAGAGACTGTCATTTCGCCATTGTATGTCTATGGCTCCTTTATCAAATATTAATTGACCATATATGTCTGGGTTAATGTCTGGATTCTCTAGTCTGTCCCATTGGTCTGTGGCTCTGCTCTTGTGCCAGTACCAAATTGTCTTGATTACTATGGCTTTATAGTAGAGCTTGAAGTTGGGGAGTGAGATCCCCCCTACTTTATTCTTCTTTCTCAGGATTGCTTTGGCTATTCGGGGTCTTTGGTGTTTCCATATGAATTTTTGAATTATTTGTTCCAGTTCATTGAAGAATGTTGCTGGTAGTTTCATAGGGATTGCATCAAATCTGTATATTGCTTTGGGCAGGATGGCCATTTTGACGATATTAATTCTTCCTAGCCATGAGCATGGGATGAGTTTCCATCTGTTAGTGTCCCCTTTAATTTCTCTTAAGAGTGACTTGTAGTTTTCAGAGTATAAGTCTTTCACTTCTTTGGTTAGGTTTATTCCTAGGTATTTTATTTTTTTTGATGCAATTGTGAATGGAGTTGTTTTCCTGATTTCTCTTTCTGTTGGTTCATTGCTAGTATATAGGAAAGCCACAGATTTCTGTGTGTTGATTTTGTATCCTGCAACTTTGCTGTATTCCGATATCAGTTCTAGTAGTTTTTGGGGTGGAGTCTTTAGGGTATTTTATGTACAGTATCATGTCATCTGCAAATAGTGACAGTTTAACTTCTTCTTTACCAATCTGGATTCCTTGTATTTCTTTGTTTTGTCTGATTGCCGTGGCTAGGACCTCCAGCACTATGTTGAATAACAGTGGGGAGAGTGGGCATCCCTGTCTAGTTCCTGATCTCAGAGGAAATGCTTTCAGCTTCTCGCTATTCAATATAATGTTGGCTGTGGGTTTACCATAGATGGCCTTTATTATGTTGAGGTACTTGCCCTCTATTCCCATTTTGCTGAGAGTTTTTATCATGAATGGATGTTGAACTTTGTCAAATGCTTTCTCAGTATCTATGGAGATGATCATGTGGTTTTTGTCTTTCTTTTTGTTGATGTGGTGGATGATGTTGTTGGACTTTCGAATGTTGTACCATCCTTGCATCCCTGGGATGAATCCCACTTGGTCATGGTGTATGATCCTTTTGATGTATTTTTGAATTCAGTTTGCTAATATTTTGTTGAGTATTTTTGCATCTACGTTCATCAGGGATATTGGTCTGTAGTTTTCTTTTTTGGTGGGGTCTTTGCCTGGTTTTGGTATTAGGGTGATGTTAGCTTCATAGAATGAGTTTGGGAGTATCCGCTCCTCCTCTATTTTTTGGAAAACTTTAAGGAGAATGGTTATTATGTCTTCCCTGTATGTCTGATAAAATTCCAAGGTAAATCCATCTGGCCCGGGGGTTTTGTTCTTTGGTAGTTTTTTGATTACCGCTTCAATTTCGTTGCTGGTAATTGGTCTGTTTAGATTTTCTGTTTCTTCCTGGGTCAATCTTGGAAGGTTGTATTTTTCTAGGAAGTTGTCCATTTCTCCTAGGTTTCCCAGCTTGTTAGCATATAGGTTTTCATAGTATTCTCTAATAATTCTTTGTATTTCTGTGGGGTCCGTCGTGATTTTTCCTTTCTCGTTTCTGATATTGTTGATTTGTGTTGAATCTCTTTTCTTCTTAATAAGTCTGGCTAGAGGCTTATCTATTTTGTTTATTTTCTTGAAGAACCAGCTCTTGGTTTCATTGATTTTTGCTATTGTTTTATTCTTTTCAATTTTATTTATTTCTTCTCTGATCTTTATTATGTCCCTCCTTCTGCTGACCTTAGGCCTCATCTGTTCTTCTTTTTCCAATTTCCATAATTGTGACATTAGACCATTCACTTGGGATTGCTCTTCCTTTTTTAAATATGCTTGGATTGCTATATACTTTCCTCTTAAGACTGCTTTTGCTGTGTCCCACAGAAGTTGGGGCTTAGTGTTGTTGTTGTCATTTGTTTCCATATATTGCTGGATCTCCATTTTGATTTGGTCATTGATCCATTGATTATTTAGGAGCGTGTTGTTAAGCCTCCATGTGTTTGTGAGCCTCTTTGCTTTCTTTGTACAGTTTATTTCTAGTTTTATGCCCTTAGTTAGTTGGTAGGATTTCAATCTTTTGGAATTTTCTGAGGCTCTTTTTGTGGCCTAGTATGTGGTCTATTCTGGAGAATTTTCCATGTGCACTTGAGAAGAATGTGTATCCTGTTGCTTTTGGATGTAGAGTTCTGTAGATGTCTATTAGGTCCATCTGCTCTACTGTGTTGTTCAGTGCTTCCGTGTCCTTACTTATTTTCTGCCCGGTGGATCTATCCTTTGGGGTGAGTGGTGTGTTGAAGTCTCCTAGAATGAATGCATTGCAGTCTATTTCCCCCTTTAGTTCTGTTAGTATTTGTTTCACATATGCTGGGGCTCCTGTGTTGTGTGCATATATATTTAGAATGGTTATATCCTCTTGTTTGACTGAGCCCTTTATCATTATGTAGTGTCCTTCTTTATCTCTTGTTACTTTCTTTGTTTTGAAGTCTATTTTGTCTGATATTAGTACTGCAACCCCTGCTTTCTTCTCACTGTTGTTTGCTTGAAATATGTTTTTCCATCCCTTGACTTTTAGTCTGTACATGTCTTTGGGTTTGAGGTGAGTTTCTTGTAAGCAGCATATAGATGGGTCTTGCTTTTTTATCCATTCTATTACTCTGTGTCTTTTGATGGGTGCATTCAGCCCATTAACATTTAGGGTGACTATTGAAAGATATGTACTTATTGCCATTGCAGGCTTTAAATTCGTGGTTACCAAAGGTTCAAGGTTAGCCTCTTTAGTATCTTACTGCCTAACTTAGCTCGCTTATTGAGCTGTTATATACACTGTCTGGAGATTCTTTTCTTCTCTCCCTTCTTGTTCCTCCTCCTCGATTCTTCATATGTTGGGTGTTTTGTGCTGTGCTCTTTCTAGGAGTGCTCCCATCTAGAGCAGTTCTTGTAAGATGTTCTGTAGAGGTGGTTTGTGGAAAGCAAATTCCCTCAGCTTTTGTTTGTCTGGGAATTGTTTAATCCCACCATCATATTTGAATGATAGTCGTGCTGGATACAGTATCCTTGGTTCAAGGCCCTTCTGTTTCATTGTATTAAATATATCATGCCATTCTCTTCTGGCCTGTGGGGTTTCTGTCGAGAAGTCTGATGTTAGCATGATGGGTTTTCCTTTATAGGTGACCTTTTTCTCTCTAGCTGCCTTTAAAACTCTTTCCTTGTCCTTGATCTTTGCCATTTTAATTATTATGTGTCTTGGTGTTGCCCTTCTTGGATCCTTTCTGTTGGGGGTTCTGTGTATTTCCGTGGTCTGTTCGATTACTTCCTCCCCCAGTGTGGGGAAGTTTTCAGCAATTATTTCTTCTAAGATACTTTCCATCTCTTTTCCTCTCTCTTCTTCTTCTGGGACCCCTATAATACGGATATTGTTCCTTTTGGATTGGACACACAGTTCTCTTAATATTGTTTCATTCCTGGAGATCCTTTTATCTCTCTCTATGTCAGCTTCTATGCGTTCCTGTTCTCTGATTTCAATTCCATCAATGGCCTTTTGCATTCTATCCATTCTGCTTATAAACCCTTCCAGAGTTTGTTTCATTTCTGCGATCTCCTTTCTGGCATCTGTGATCTCCTTCCGGACTTCATCCCATTTCTCTTGCGTATTTCTCTGCATCTCTGTCAGCATGTTTATGATTCTTATTTTGAATTCTTTGTCAGGAAGACTGGTTAGGTCTGTCTCCTTCTCTGGTGTTGTCTCTGTGATCTTTGTCTGCCTGTAGCTTTGCCTTTTCATGGTGATAGGAATAGTCTGCAGAACTGGGAGGAGTGACGGCTGGAAGGACTTCCTTTCTTGTTGGTTTGTGGCCCTCCTCTCCTGGGAGAACAGCGGCCTCTAGTGGCTTGTGCTGCGCAGCTGCGCGCAGACAGGGCTTCTGCTTCCTGCCCGGCTGCTATGGAGTTAATCTCCGCTGTTGCTGTGGGCGTGGCCTGGCTCGGGCAGCTGCTCCAAAGTGGTGGAGTCGCTTTGGAGCAGGAGCTGCTGGGAGGCTATTTGTCTCCCTAAGGGGCCTCCCTGCTCCCTGCAGCCCAGGGTTTAGGGTTCCCAGAGATCCCGGATTCCCTACCTCTGGATTAAGTGACCCGCCCTGCCCCTTTAAGACTTCCAAAAAGCACCCGCCAAAACAAAACAAGGACCACCAAAAAAAAAAAAAAAAGTTTTTTTAATTAAAAAAAAAGGTGTTCGCTCGTTTTTCTTTATTCTCCAGTGCCAGCCTCAGGCCTCTGCTCACCAGTCTTGCTGCCCTGTTTCCCTAGTATTGGGGTCCCTATCCCTTTAAGACTACCAAAAAGCACTTGCCAAAACAAAACAGCAAAAAAAAAAAAAAAAAAATGGTCGCTAGCTTTTCTGGTGTTCTCCTGCGCCAGGCTACCGGTGCCCGCTCACTGTTCTTGCTGCCCTGTTTCCCTAGTATTGGCGTCCCTATCCCTTTAAGGCTTCCAAAAAGCACTCGCCGAAACAAAACAGCAAAAAGGCAAAAAAAAAAAAAAAAAATGGTCGCGCGCTTTTCTTATGTCCTCCGTCACCCGGCCTCCAATGCCCGCTCACTGTTCTTGCTGCCCTGTTTTCCCAGTATCGAGGGCCCTGCGCTCTGGCCCGGATGGCTGGGGCTGGGTGTTCGGCAGCCCTGGGCTCCGTCTCCCTCCCGCTCTGCCTGCTCTTCTCCCGCCGGGAGCTGGGGGGAGGGGCGCTCGGCTCCCGCGGGGCCGGGGCTTGTATCTTACCCCCTTCGCGAGGCGCTGGGTTCTCTCAGGTGCGGATGTGGTCTGGATATTGTCCTGTGTCCTCTGGTCTTTATTCTAGGAAGGGTTGTCTTTGTTATATTTTCATGGATATATGTGGTTTTGGGAGGAGATTTCCGCTGCTCTACTCACGCCGCCATCTTCCGCCCCTCTCGTCTATAAATATTTTATAAATTATTACCGGCTTTGGTTCTAAGAAGTTATGATTTCTTAAATTAGGGGTATCCAAAGTAAGTTCTCATTCAAGTGCAGGGAATTCCTTTGTCTAAAGGCCCAAGTGAGCACCCTCTTCACAGTTTATATGTGAGTCACTGGACCCTGAGTGAATCAGTCTCCACAGAAGTATGTCTGTACCAGAAATAACATAAGATTTCCTGTGGTTATTATTTATTAGGGTTCCAATAGTCTATCCCAAACATTGGCTGTATAGCTTTGATGAGAAGTGTAATCTATTAGACTCTAAAAGATAGGAGGAAACAGCAGGGTTTGGGATAGAGATTTAGGTAAAACTGTCCGGGGACCAAGGGACCCTCAGGCTTCACTAAAAAGTATATCCAGAGGTCATGTTTTGCAGATGTTTGAACTCCTTCTTTTGATGTGTTCAGGGATTCTTATGATTTTAATTTAATGGTATTATAAAGACATTGAAATTTTGCTTTAAAATGTGCTGAACGTTTCAAAACAATACTGAACTGTTATTAAAGGAAATCACATTAGGTGAGAAAGCTGAGGAATTGGTTCAAATGACAGATCCTGTTGCATTTCAGAGTTTCTACAAAGTGACCTAAAGGGTCATCAAATGTAAGGAAAGTTACTGTAGGAAAACTCATGGCTGATATTTCAAAGCTGGGACATAACTACCTCAACAACAGCTCGGAGTCTGTGTCTGGGAGTCAGATGCAGGGAAAGTCTATGAAATCTGGCATTTTCCTGTTCTGCTGAGACTCCACAGGGAGCTGCTTATGCAGCAGTGGATGTGCTGTGAGAGAGCAGCCCTTGTGCTAAGGACTGTAAAAATGCCTGAAAGGAACAGAGAAAATGCTGGCTTTTTGGAATTGGGAGTCTTCATTTCAGTCAAGTGGTACTAGACGCAGGAAAAGAGCTGGGCGTCTGTGCCCGGTCAGTCATCTGCACAGTGCCCCTCAGCCCCTTGGTACCCAGTTAGCAATGAACAGAGTACAGGTAAGTAGGTAACAGTATTTATGGAACACACACAATATTGGAGGCAGCGTGTCAACTGCTACAGGAAATATAAACAAGCATGAACTTAAATCCCTCCAAAGAATTTACCAGTCTATTGTAAGATAACTTATAAATACGTGACTTCTAAGGAAGTGTAATTCATTGAATGCTGGGAACTCCACAGAGTGTAAATAAGAAGGAATTTTATCTTTCTCCCACTATGACTTTCCTTATGTTTGATGAACCCTTATGGTCACTTTTGTAGAAACTGAAACCCTTCATTTTCAGGTATTAAAAAGTCTAGTCTTTGCCCTGCCGAGCAGTGATGGAGCAGCTCCTTCAGCTGCTGATGTTGTAGACGGCTCTACGTGACCCCTGTCTGCGTTCATGCCTCCAGTTCCCGAGGACACACACGGGCTTCTCCTCGGAAGCCCATGCTCACCTCCAGTAACACACAGGCCCGGCCCAGCCAGGACAGAAGATTCCTGACTCTCCAACCTTTGGGATCCTCCTCCACTCGTGCTGGGTGGTGAGGAAGCCCACAGAACTCTCTGGCCCTGCAAATTTCATCCAAGAACCTCCATAATACATCTCCATCCTAGTCTTGTGAAAGTTAGACTTGGGTGTGAGATAAAGTGGCAGAGAGGCCTGGACACCCGGGGTCCGACTTAGTAAAGCCCGACGAATGTATCTAGAAACTCAGCATTTAGGTAATTTATCATCCCCTGCCCTTGGCTTTGAGGGGTTAGCCACAATTCTGGGATAGCATTTTGCTCCATTGCATCGCCTTTTATAGTAGCAGTGAGTAAGGGATCTAGCTTCCTTGAGCTATACCATGGGGCTGACTTACCTCGGAGCTTAATGAAGCGTATCTGTAAGACCTCAGGACAGCTCTTTTATCGTGAGGTTCTCTACTTCATTTCCCATTTATAATTGTGTATTCTTTCCCTTAAAGTGCTCCCTCCCAAATGTGTAAGCTCCAGGCCTTGCAAAACTTGGAGTTACTCCTGAGAGCTCATGATTAAAGAGTGTTGAGTTCTCAGACTTGAGAGGGGGCAAAGTCAGTAGGTGGCGCTTTCTGGGGAGGCCTCCTAGAGAAGGATCTTAAAGATTTCTATTGCGTCAACGGAACCAACCATCATGAAGCTTAAGGGAGACCTTGTTTAAAGGAATTAGCCCTTTCTTCAGATCCTGTCCACCCCAGAACTTCACAGGACTCCTGGAAATAGCAGAATGTCTAAAGACAAACCTAGCTGTCTCCTGTTGCCAATGTATCTTCACATGAGGTCAACGTTCCACTTCTAGAACAGGCCATCATAGTCTATTTCCACGTGTCGCATGTAACACCACCCCTCACTGCATGTCATTCAGGAGTTTTATATGATTCTTAGGCCTAAAGGTCACTTAGGAATCTTTTGTATCACACAGAAGCCAAGAGATCCCCTCTTCATACTGAATTTGCTCTTAATTTCAAATGCATCAAGTACCTGTGAATCTTTTCCACACGTTTTTTGACATCTCAGCTTATGACCTCATTGATACCACCCGACTTTCTTCATGCATGAGCTATTTCTCCTATTCTTTCCACTGTTCAAGTTTGATCTCATTGTTCTAGCCTTTTCTTTCTGTAGCAGTTCAGAAACATACAAAACTTCAAAAGCCATTTTGGTCCTGGTTTTACTTCTCCACTTTTCCCTCCTGGACATTACTATGTGTTTAGATAACTTTCAATTTGGTTGAAATGCTTCCCTTTCATGTTGAACACTTCTGTCAAAAAAGAAAATAACAATAATTTGGTTCAGTTCTGTGTTTGTTTGGAAAGTACGGTTGCAGGGCAGTAAAGTCTGAGCCAAACGGGACTGGCTGGCAGGTTCTGTGTTCACAGGGGTGTGAGACACCTTCCTCGTGAGAAGGCTGGCCTGCAGTGTGGGGCTGCTCGCCCAGCCCCTGCAGGGAGTAAGACAGCTGCTGCTGAAGCACACAAACCTCAGCTGTCCCTGCCCCTCTGTCCCTGAGGTGCTGTCCCCCTGTGCCCACCAAGAAGATGCTGCTGCCGCCTGCTTTTCCTCTCCCACCATTTCCACAATGTTTTTTTTACCATTTATACCCAAGAAATAATGACACGCCATGATTTTGCTGTCTAGAGGCAGCCAGGATTTCAAGAAATTAGGATCAGTGGAGTTAAAAAGAAAAAGACTGTCATAATCATCATCAAAATACAGTATTATTCTAGCTGCATATCTGGGGACCCAAAGAGACTCATACAAACAGCTCTGGGATGGGAAGGTGGTCGTTCACCATTAATGTGCATTAAGGCAATGGAGCATTTCTTGGGTTTCTCTAACAAATTCTGCCTCTAAAATATAGTTTTGTTTCTCATATTTTAATAGAACATATATTTTGAAACGTGTATATGTGCTGGTAACAATACAATATACATTGCATACATTAGATGAGATATTTATTATACATTGAGATATTTATACATTATAAGACATTTATTACACATTAAATTAGATATTTGTTTTTTTCCTCAGATTAAAAAATAATGAGAAAATTGACTGAAAATTCTTTTATCTGATTCCAAAAAGCCAACATTTATTGGTTGGCACTCAGTCATTGAGGGACTGACTTCATGACTCCCTTATGAAGATCTGAGGATAGAAAATATATATTTTCTTTATTCTAAAATACATTCACTTTGTCTAGACTCTGTTTTATTGTGTCACATCTGAAGGGTGCATTCAGTGTCCGAGGGCCGGTGTCAAACCCAGTCAAAGCAGGTAGTGAACGTGACATTACTGCCTAAAAGCACGTGAACAGCAGCAGACACCTCGGGTGAACTAGTTCTCAGATCTCATGTAGCATTTTAATTTTGTCTCTGCTCCTGCTCCAGTTTCTGCAGACACAGAACATTTTGAAATTATTGGAGATCTTTTTCATAGCAAATAACTAAGCACTGGTGCCTCTAGAGAGCGTGATACCACAGAGCGTCTCCTAGCCGCGGATCGGCGGTGTGTTGTCTGTGTGTCTCCCCTTTAATTGAACGCCTGAAAGCAGCTGTCGCCGGCCTGTAAATCTGATTTATTAAGATGGCAATAATGGAATTAGCGGTGAATGCGCGGATGAAAATTCATCCTCTAAATGAAGAATAATCATCCATGCTGGAAAATTAACAGAAACAACTTGGAGCTTCTCTAATAACATACCAGATAATTTGTTACACTCAACATAGTTGCAAATATTTACCACTTATCTAATTCCTGTAAAATTCAATACAGACTACAAGTAGGATTAGTGAGAGAATATGAATGTTATATTAAAAATCATATTAAAGTTACTTTAGAGTTGAAATGAACTTAGTGATACTCTAGTCAAACCGTCTCATTTTATTTATAGAGTAAACCAAGTCCTGAAGAGGTTAAAAAATTAAGGAAAATAGTATATTAATTGTCTGTGGCACTGGCAAGATGAGAAGCCAACTCACCTAGCCGCGGCCCGCGTACCTTGGAAACAGAGCCCGGGGCTGGTGACCAGGCGAGGTGAGAGGTCAGGGGTCGGGAAGCTGAGGGGTGGAGGCCTGCTCGCAGAGGAAGGCGGCTTCTGTTGCGTTTTTTTCTCCGTTCCTAGAATAAGCCCTTCATCTAAAAAGAAGAGCATATTGTTCATCAAAACATACAAATTACCATGACTTGCCTGTGCTCTTTTCTGAGGTTGTCAAAACTTTTGTGAATTACGCAATCGCTGTTTACCCTTCCCCTCACTGAAAGCCATCTGAATGTCCAGTTGCTACGGACAATGGATTTATCGGGGTGCTGGAGCCACTGGCCCTGCTGTGGGTCAGGATGCCCAGCAGCTCCGCCATTCTCTTCCCCGTGTACGTGTCCCCCACACACTCATGCGCACGGGCACCAGGGGGAGGGCTCAGGACGCTGCTAGCAGCCTTATCTGTGGCAGTCGTCAGGGCAAAACAGCCCAAAGGATCGGTACCTTGAACACTGTAGACCAATTCTGGTTTTTCATGAGCTGGAGCAGTCAGAGCAATGCAGCGAACGAACCCCCTTAGGCCCCGCAGCCCTGATGTAGACCCCGCGCTTGCTGCCCAGCAGATGGCCAAGGACGAATGCTGTGCGCCCCTGCCCCCGTCGTGGTGCCACGGGCAGCAGGGAGGTCACGGCCTGGGACTGGGCGAGGGGACTGTCTGCTGGGTGGCAGTGCGGCTTCCTCCGCGTGGGGCAGCCCCCCAGGGCGCCGCCCCTCAGGCTGGGGTCACTTCAGCGTCATGGGAGCATCTCTAAAATGCTGTGGAAGAATGTACAGCGGTGACAGGACGTAAACACGACATTTTTACATCACAAAAACAATTTTAATCATTAAAAAAGACAGCTCTTAATCGTATGATGAAATATTGGCATATATTAATAAACATGTTACAGTTATCTCTGAGTAACAAAATTACAGATGGATTTATTTTTCCCCTTCTTCCTTCTTCACATTTTGATTAATTTGTGCATGTTTCTCTTCCACCACGGGGCTGCCTCCATCAGGTCAGAGACCTTGGTGGCCCCCGTGTCCCCAGCAGCAGCACATGGCAGGCGCTCAATAGCTGTCAGATGAGTCAATAAACGTGGGCATTTGTGTGTGTCCCTCCTGACCGCGAGGGCCCTGGGGCTCCTTTGCCTGAGGCTGCCCAGACCCCGGGCGTCCTGGGGACCCTTGTCTCCCACCATCCTCGCTGACGTTTGTCCGGTACCTCCTCCTGGGAGGCCTGCCTGGTGCTCTCCCAGCCTGGTCAGGCTGCCCTCCTCTGGTGGTCCCCAGACTCACCTGCCTACCTTGCTCATTGACAAAAGAAGGTGTGTGTGTGTACATATATATATATAAGGAAAACCTTAATGAAAAAGTGTTATAACAGCCCCATAATTTACACTTCAGGGTATTTTTTAAGAACAGAATGAAACTGCTTCAACATTTTTTCAGCTGAACAGGGGAATTCATGCACTGGGAAGGTATATATTGCTTCATCTCTTCAATTGTTGAAGTTCTTTTAGGCTCTATTGAATTCTACTTTATTTTAAGTAAGATCTAGCAGGATGGACTCAGGTAAACCAGGTGGACCACGGGAGGTGTGGAATGCAGCCCTGGCCGGTGCACTGCCGCGCTGTCCGCAGTGACTTGGGTTAGAGCACCGACTCCAAAGAGGGGTCGTTCAGAGGCTTCTGACTTTAGCCTTAGCCGGGTATCCAGAGAATCGATGTGGCATTTGCTCAATTTCTGTTCTGGACTGAACAGTGCAGGGCAGAGGCCAAGCCATTTGATTTTCAAGATGTGTTGGCATGAGGAATCCCACTTCCTGTCAGTGTCCCTTTGAAAAGGAGAATGTGAGAGTGAAATCCTAGGACTTTGGAACCTATGTTGACGCAGAACAAAGGCACCACAAAAGGACAGATGGAAAAGGCTAGATTCATTCCTGTTCGTGCAGGTTCCAGAAAGTGGAAAGACCCTGAAATTTATCATAACATAACTGACTTGAAGTCTAGCACAAAATGCCGTCCCACAACATCCGTCCCAGGGAGTGGATGGTGAAGCTCCTTTTTAGGTCATCAATGCCCAGGACTCCACACTGGACACTTGACAGACTATTCTCTCCTGGATGGAGCGCAAGATAGATCAGATATAGGACTGACATCACCCCCACGTGGGCCAGGTCCCCCCGTCCGTGCACTTCTGACTGATAGGCCACATTAAGTAGCCCACGTGTTAGAATCAGAGTCTAAGCCTAGTATTTAATCCTCTGTTCTCATGTCAGCAGTTCTAGTCTCTTACCCAAATCAGGTAACTCCTCAGGTGTTTTAATCTCTAAACTATGAACATTTATTTGGAACAGTGGTTCCAAACCAACCTGGTGGCTAGAATCACGGGGCTGCATTTTAAACATGGAGAGCCCTCGTTGGGGGTGAGAGCCAGTGGTCACAGCTGTGAAGAGCAGGCCCGGCTGGAGACCAAGGGTCTATGGGGTCCCCGTGGTGGTTTCCGGCCTTAAATGTCAGTGCTGTGCTCAGCGCTGCAAGAGCTCAGAAAACGCTGTGCTGTTCCTGCTCTAGTGGTGCTGCCAAGGGGTCTCTGGGCTCCTCTCTGTGCTATTGTCTTTCAAAATGCAAATGTGCCACTCTGTGAGCACAAAGAGGAGAGGCCCTCACTACACTAACTGTAACACTGCATTTTCAGATTTAAAACAAAATAAAAAAGTAAAGTAAAAAAAGAGATGGTGGCACCCTCATCCCTGACGTGTCCCGTGCATGCTGTGCTCCCTCATGGTGTCACCAGGTTTCTAGGAAGCCTCTCCCCTGGAACTTTGGTAAATACTTATAAACTACGGACATTATGAATGTTTAAGCACATATGTTCCATACCTTTCCTCTTTCCAAATTTTCATTTCTTTGTGATTTTACCACTCAGAATTGTTAACTTCAATCTCTCTCGCTCTAGTCAGTGGCCAAGTGTTTTCCATGTACCTACTAATTGTTTTCCACCTTCCTTGCCAGCCACCCACCCTCGTTGCCCAACAGGAAATGTCAATGGACTCCCACTGGTCAGCTTCAAATCTCTCAGTAAAAGCTTCCAGTGATCTCTGAATAGTAGAAGAATTCATTATGGCATTAAATGGCATATAGGCAGAGAAGAGGTCTTATAAAGAATAATTTTATAATATTTATAAAACCTAATTAAAACTTTACTTTCAGTTATATACAATAAAAACAAACATGTAATGCTCCAGGGGGAACAATTTCCTATTCTCCTACAGGGAAAAACACTCCAAAGTCAAGAGTATATATAGGGACTTATTAGATGAATTTCCTACTGCTGAAAAGAATACTTACGATAAAAACAAGGGGAACTGGAGTGAAAAGATGGGTGTTTCTAGGGAGATAAGAAAATGGTACCAAAGAGGAATTTAAGGCAAATCGTATACATTTTGCCTACATCATTATTTTCTGTAGGCTTGGCTCTGGACATCCAAGTTCTAACAGTTATATAAAAGGTTTTAAATTATTAGCAAAATAAGCCTACAGGCCACAAAGATCTATTTTTAATTAAATTAAAATGAGGCACAGAATGATTATTTTTAATATTCCTCAAAAATTCCTCCATATTCAGTGGGAATTTGGGGCATTTGTGGTCCATTCTATTCATTCCCCATTTGAAACTGGCTAATATCTTATTCCCACTTTTCAAGAATGAAATCTTGGCCGGATGATTCATTCAACCAATATTTTTAAACACCTTGTAGTTAACAAGCATTGCTCTAGGCCACAGGAGAAGGTGGTGAGTAAGATAAAATCTCATAGCTCACTGATAATCACTGTGGCTAGAGGGTGGGATAGGGGGTGACAGGCAAGCAGAAATGAATAGAATACTTGCAGAGACCCATCAGTGCATCCAGTGAGTTCATGGAATATGAACGACCAGTCTGGGAGGGAAGGAATCCTTTAGATAGAGGCATATTTGAGGAATTTTATGAGATGCGAATGATTAGAAGGAAAAAAAATTTAGAATTCTGGAAAAGAGCATGCCAAACAGAGGGGGCAGCGATTGGCAAAATCCCTGAGGAAGAAATGGTATTAATGTGATGCGGAAACAGGGGAGGCTGATGTGGGCAAGCAGCCTGGTGGACAGGCAGACAGCAACCTGCTCGGGCACTTTCTAAAAGGCTTACTGGTTTCAGAGGAACTGAGAGGACAGTACAGAGATTTCCCATATTCTCTGCCCGCCCCCCACATGCACAGCCTCCCCCATGAGCAGCATGCCCAGCAGAGGGGGACGCTGCTTAGAACTGATGAGCCTGCGCTGACACATCATGATCACCGGTGCTCACGGGTCACACCAGGGTTGCTCTGGGGGGCGCACGTTCTGTGGGTTTGGGCAAATGTGTGATGGCTTGTACCCGTCCTGGTCCCACACAGACGGTGTTCACTCTGTGCTCTGCTTGTGTGCCCCCCACTCAGACCCTGGCAGCCACTGAGTTCTGTAGCATCTCCACAGTTTGCCTTTTCTAGAATGTCCAGAATGTCATATACAGTCTGTAGCCCTTCCAGATTGGCTTCTTTCACTTGGTAACATGCATTTAAATTGTCTCCATGTCTTTTTGAGGATTGAGAGCTCATTTCTTTTTTTAGTGCCAAGTAATACTCTACTTTTTGGAATACTGACAGAGTTTTTTCATTCCCCTGCTGAAGGACATCTTGGTTGCCTCCAAGTTCTGGCAATCATGAGTAAAGTTGCTATAAACATCCATCCACAGGAAGGGGCAGATGTCAGGTTGCAGCCAGGTTATATGAAATCATGTCTTAAATCTTCATTATTTTTAGTTCCCAGTGAGAATTGCAAGTAAGATGACAGGAAACATCACATTTCATTTAGGGTCAGAACCTCATGCACTCCCTTGGTGTTCAGATTATTGAAGTCAGGATAGTGGCCCTGTGGTCAGTGTGATGTGATCCACTACGAGGAGAATCCAGAGGCAAGAGGAACAAACCCCGGAGGGTGGGAGGAAAGGCTGGAGCCGGAGTGCTGAATGACCGTCAGGGATGCAGGGTGACCCGGAGGCAGCACTGGAGCAGGCCAGGAAAAAGATGAGGAGGGTTTGGGGAACTGCTTCATCTTTAGCTGACTTTATTGGTTCAAGCACCTGATATGTGGCTACCTGCCACGTGATAGAGATGAGTTACAAGGAGAGATGAGTTGGCTTTATGTGTGAGCTTGACTAGACTGTGGTGCCCAGTAGTTTGTTCAACATAGTTTAGATATTGTTTTGCACGCATTCTGTAGATGTTCAGTAGACTTCAAGAAGAGGGGACTACCCTACTGAATGTGGGCAGATCTTATGCGATCAGATGATACCTCAAGAGCAAAATCTGAGCTTCCTCCAACAAGGGATTCTGTGTCGAGACTGTAACATAGACGTCTCCCCTGAGTGTCCAGCCTGCCAGCAGATTCACCAGCACCCGCAGTAGCATGAACCAATTCCAAAGTCTCTCACTCTCTTCATATGTATCTCTGAACCACCATAATAACTATTAACAAACAAGGGTTACTGATAAACTGTCCTGAGAATTTTAGGATTCTTTCCATTGTGCCCATTTCTGCTAAAGTTCTTACTAATTCTTAGGTCAGCACCCCTGGCCTCAAGAAGAAAGGTAACACTCTGTCTGATGTTCTTTCTTGAAGATAATGTTAAATCCTCTGGAAAATAACAAATTGCTTTTTTTTTAAAAAACAACCATTTGGGCATACACAAAGTGACATTTTAGGGTAAAAGAATCCATGTTCCAGGCTTTTTCATTTAATAAGTGCAACATCCAAATTAAATGCTTTTCCTGACTTAAAAGTTTTCCTAAAAGTCAGTTAACATTATATTATTTCTGGTTATTATATTACCTACAGAGTAAGGATTTTAAGAAAGCCAGACATTTTCCAAAGAAAACAGAGCAAATGTAATTTGTAGTCATAGTGACAGCTTAATTAAATTTTGTCTTGTATATATAATATTCAGACTTACGATTATTTACAAAATCACATTATTGATTATTTTAAGAAGGCAATGAATGTTTTTGTAAATGAAGGCAAATTGTGTTCTCCTCACACAGCACTGGGTTACATTTAACTACCAGGAGGCTGATGGAGCTTGTGGGAAACTCAGATTCAAACACTTCATCAGAATGTTCATTAGGAACACAGATGGTCTTAAGAATTTGATTATTAAATCACTTCATTTTTAATAGTACTTATTCAAGTCATTTAACGAGAATTCATTGTCGCAGGAGAGACAAAGGTGATACACGGCAGGCGCAGGAGGCACGCTGGGGACCAGGACCCACCCAGCGTGGCTTCAAGGTGCTCGCCTGGCAGTGCAGAGACGCAGAGGCCGCAGGGAGGGAGGGAGAGGCAGGGGGCGGAGCTAAGTGGCTGCAGTCGGTGAGGACTGACCTCACCGGTAAAAACAACAGCAGCAAAGAATGCCGATGAGTACCGTGGGGATGTCCCCACAGACCCGTCAGGCGTCACAAGGACACAGAACACTCTACTGGGCAGTCAGGAACTCCATACAGGGAATAGAGGGTACACCACTGCGGGCCCACAGCAGGGGGCTGGAGGATTATTTCGCAGTCATTGTAAGTCGTCAGGCAGGTGCCCTGCAGCACCGGCCCGGGGACCATGTGAAAGCTTCCAGGGCCGCTGGGAACAAAGAACACCCAGCCACCGGGGTAAGAGGCAGCGGGGGTCGGTGTAGAGGTCTGGGCAAAGCTGTCGCCTGTGCAGGGTCATTGCCCCTGTGAGCTCACAGCCGGCGCGTCCAGGGCCTGGGGGCTCCTGTTCAGCAGGGTGAACAATTGGAAGGTGAGGCGAGTTCAGAGAAGGGAATTTGCGTGAGGATAACCTGGACCCTCGGCGCCTCCACGCGTGACTTGCCCTGCCTCCGACGAGGATGGCCTGGAGGGAGGGAGGCCCTGCTCCCTGTGCGGATCCCACGCACGCTTCTCCTGGGCCGGATCCAGCCGGAACCGTGCAGGGCGGATGATTCCGAGAGATGCGGTTCCGGATCAGTCAGGCTGGTATTATGTAAATGCTCCTATTACGGATAAACTCATAAGCAAAAATAATTACTTTTGGAAACAGAGCTAAAATCAACGTCAGTCAGTAAAAAGCTATGACGGTATGAAGTCCCTTTGTGGCTCCTTGGGGACTCGGCGTGCTGCTCATCCTCTGGGCGCTTTTCACTTGGCAAAGATCATTTCCGATTTTTATGAAATCCCCACAGAGTGGTGGTGATGCACTTTTCTGAAAGAGAGGAAGTGAAGCAAGGACAACTGTGGCAGCTGATGCAGTGTCCACATGGGGTGAGTCCCCCACGATGCCGGCCGCTGGCTGCTCCGCACACTGGTCCAAGTGGGGAGGATGGAGTTCTCGGGCCCAGGAGGTCAGAACAGGCGTCCAGGGCGGGAGGGCATCAGCTGGTGTGCGAGTGTAGTGCTTTCCTGTCCCCTAAATGCATGGGCTGGATCCGTGCAATTCAGAGCATTTTTCTGGAGAGCGTTAAGGACTGGCTACCACATCCGAAAGTCCAGCAATCTTCACAGCATGAAAATAACTCACTTCAAACTGAAAGAGTGGGCTTGTGCTTAATTTAATGAATGTGATTTTAGGGTGTTTCAATATGAATTCATTTTATTTTAGTAATTCTCTAGAGCCCACCATGCCATTGATATTTTTTCATGCTCTAGTAATCAATAGAGTCAACCGATTTGATTTTTTAACATGATTCATCTGTTATATTTAGACAGTACCTATAAAAACACAAGGTGATTTGAATTGGTGAAGTATTTGATATTGAAGGAAAAGCCTTAAAACAGATTTGTAGTTAATATAAACAGACTTATTAATATTTCCAAATGTAATATCAGAGTCCTGTAAATAATAATCATATCAATGGACCACTTTGAATTGACAATTGCTGTAAAATTCAGATGGAGTATGCAGTGTTTGCTTCAAAAGAATTACTACCTAAGTTCAGGCTAGATACATTTTTTTCCTCTACATCTTTCCAGTGGATTCAGAGAGTTGTCATAAAATGAAAGTAACCTACATACACCATCTTTAGAAATGGCTGGGAAAATGCCTAAAGTGGAGGTAAGTTGTATATCAGAGTAGCCAATTTTACTAAAACGTGGGGCTTTAAGTAAAAGGGTGTTTTCACAAACCTGCTAGTTAGGTATTCTATTCTCTCTAGCAGTTGGAAATCAGTATTCATTATGCTAGCATTAAAATCTCTGCAGGATGTGGGCAGTGACCCTTCCTGGAGTGAAAAATAATCTACACAATGGTTGTCTCTGATATACATTACTTATTAAGAAAAATGTGTATTTGGAAGAGTTTAATATGGAAGTGAGCACGCCAGAGAAAAGAAAGCTGTCAATGACCAAGTTTATTGGTCTTTTTATGGTAAAGCATCTGTCTCCCAGTTACAGTGACAGAATCCACAGTGGCACTGCTGATAAGAGGTATTCATTAATACCAAAGAAACCTGAGTTGGATTAATCTGTTAAGCAACTATTTGAAAATTGTGTCAGATTTACTTTCTTTATCCATAAACACGGACTGTGTTAATTCTAAGAGTTGTGAAAACTGAATGAGATGAACCATGAGAAAATATCTACATCTGTTCATACACAGCATGTGTGCCCCAAAGGGTGATTTTCTTCCCTCTTTCTTGAGCTTTACTTAGTATGGCATGCGTTACAAGGTCAATTTGCTTGCTTGCTTCAAAGGATTCACTGAAGGATAAAGGGGGCGATAGGAACGCTGAGAACACATGTGGGATTGCCTTACACACAACCCAGGGTTGCTCCTGACATACCATCTCTTTTCCTTCCTGGAGCAGAAAAGCTCACTTTCACTGGTTGGAAGTAGTATCACTGCCCCCAAGACCTGTGCTGCCTACTAACTCCTGCCAGAATACTGACACCTGATGTTATTTGGTGGAATAGACCCATGATCCATCTATCCCAGTGTTACCTCCACGTCTCTCGGCACCTTCTTCACTCACTGCTGATCACCATCCCTAACACTCCCCTCACCTCAACTCATCTTCAGACAGGCTTCTTCCTGACAATCGGCCCCTGACCTCCTTTTCCTTACACCATTTCCCTAAGAAATCTCTCACTGCAAATTCTTTGAAAGGTACATAAATCCTCTCCCAGCCTCTTAACTAGTTTTAGGACCAGGTAAGGGTCTGGCTGCCATCTCTGAAATGTGATCATCAGGAAAATGGCACCCCATCTCCAGTGGGAGGAAACCAGCCTAGCTTGGTTAAACACACATGGCTTAATCACAAAGAAAAACATTCACCAATTTAGGAGTGACTCAGTGTGCCAGACATGTGCCTTTGACCAGCCCCACCTGCAGTGTCCTGGCACATTCCCGCCGGCTCACTCTGGAGCCTGGGATCCCACCCCCCGTGTCAGGGAGCTGAGCTCAACCTCTTGCCCCATAGCAAGAGTCCTGACTGATGTCTTCCTAGCCCATCTCACAGTCCGGAGCAATTTCTCTTTGGCAGTTTCCTCTTTACCAGGTACATTCTGTGGTTCATCATTGAAAGAACCCCATTGCCAGTATCCTCAGCTCATTTTTTGCTCTGGTCCAAACCTCAGATCTGCACACACAACCTCTGTGGTGCTTTTGCTGGGGAAGAGCACACAGCCGCTGGCCGCCTCACTCCCGCTGCGGGCTTGGAGCTGCAGCGCACTCCTTCACCCTTTCGCTTACGTGAAAGCCCTGTCCTTCCTGACCCACGCCTGTTTTCAGTAGACGACACTACTGCCTTTTCTACAGAGAAAACAGAAGCCCTTGGGAGAAACGTCCCCCAGCCTCACCTCCAAGCCAGCTACCCTCCTGCCTCTGGGACCTTCTCCTCTGCCCCCCCGGTGTCACTGTGGGCAGGCTGGCTGTGAGTAGCACCGGGCAGCCCTTCACTGAGTCCTGGGTCCCATTCTGCCCCCATGACTCGGGCCCCTGCCCGTGGAGACGTCCCCCTCACTCGCAGTCAGTCCCACCACCCTGCAACATTTTAGGTGTTCCCATCATAAAATCAGAATACAAATGACCCTCTCTTAACCCTGAACCCCTCACATCAGTTTTCTGCTCCCTTTCAGCAGGTCTTAACATGTTTACAATTCCTCTCTTCCCAGCCTCTTTTAAAAGTCCTCTCCTCAGGCTTTAGCTTCCACCCACCAATACGTTTATTGTCTAGATCACAAATAAACTTTCCAGTCCAATTCTAAGCCCTCAGTTTATTTGACTTGTCAGCAGCATTTGGCATGATTGATAATTCCCACGCTTTCATCAGCTCGCTCCAAGAACATTAACCTATTTAGTTTTCCTCTTCAATAACTGGTGCATCTCTCTTGCATCCTTTACTGATTCTTTCCATCTTTCCACCCCTTAGTGTGACTGGAAGCTCAGTTCTCTTCCTTAAGTGAACTTCCTCCCTAAGGGATCTCATCCAGTTTAATGGCATTAAATACTGTCTTGGTGCAAATGGTGCCCCACTTTTTATCCCCATCTCAGATTTCTCCTCAAACTCCAGTTACTCAACAGCCTAGGAGACATGTGCGCTTGGCTGCCCGTTGGAAGTCACAAACATGCCCAAGGCCAGGTGCCCGATCGCTACCCCAGCCCTGTGGCTGCAGGGTCTCCGCCATCTGTGTTAATGTCGGTTTGCTGGGATTAAGGGCGAGGCCGCGCTGTGGGGATTAACCTGGGTTCCTGTCTTTGTCTCACAGTGATGCTTTAAAATGAAGATAGCACCCTTTGTACACCAGGGCTTCCTGCTCCTTTGGGGTGAAGGCCAGAGCCCTCACCGGGCCCCAAGGTCTTACCCGGTCACCTCTCGTTACCTCCCTCAGCTCAAATCCTATTGCTGTCTGGGCTGTGCATGCGGTCCCCTTGCTGTCCCCCCAGTGTGATGGGCTGGACCTGCGTACGACACTCAGACTGGTCCTCCGGTGGCCTGAACGCTGTCCTGGGGTCTTTACGGCTCACTCTCCCTTCTGCGCTGCTCCCCACCCACCCTGGCCATAATGCAGCTGCACCCCTGCCCCATTCCCGCACTCTACCTCCTTGCCTGCGCTATTTTTCTCCAGAACCTTTCCTACCACTTGATAGGTTAATGTATGTATGTATGTGTTTATTATTGGTTTCTCCCAGTTTAACATAAGCCTGAATGAGAGCAGAGATTTTTGTTTTCTTAATTCCTAGAAAAGTACCTGACATATAAATATTTAAGGAGGGAGGAAGGACATTAATTCAGTTCTATGCTATTAAGAATCAGTCACCTGTGTGGTAATCGCAGGGTGCTTGTCCTCCTGGCCTTCTGTTTGAGGTCCCGCTGCATATTTGTTAACCTTAGGACTTAGAAGGTGGGACCTTGGCTTGAACGTCAGATCCAGCGGTGGATATGAAGACACCTCCCTCTTTGTCCCGCTGCGGCTTCGCGTACAGCCTGACACGATCCCACAGCCCCCACCCGCGTGCTCTGTGCGGTGCTAGAAAGGGGCCCGTGTGAGTGAATGAAGGGTCATCCTTGCTTGCTGCTCCCACGGCCACGAGGGAATTAGGCCGGCCGGCCAGGGTGACTTTACTGCAAGATCCACTTCTTAATAGAATCCCTGGGTAAGGATCTGCTTCTCAGGGCTCAGGATTCCAAATCTTGAAATCGTTTTATTAAAATAACAACCTCCGGAAGATACTTGTAAAGGCCCATTAGTGGACAACAAGGAGCGTAGCTCTCCGCTCAACCTCTCACCGCGCCTCCATCACGATCTTCTGTCAAGAGCTGTGACAGTAAAGCTGGTAAATCCTCTATACCTCCCAGATTAAGCCCCAAATCCCGACAGTGATACAATGATCATTAAATATCCAATCTCAGAATGACTTAATTTTCTTTAATTCAACCTGATGATCTCGTAGGTGAAACCTCAGCCCCTTCTGGGTCACCGCCCCCTCCTGGGACGTCTCAGTCCTGGGGTCCTGTCCGCAGTGCGACAGCGACCACGTCACCCCAGTCGGTGTGGCTGCCCGCGGCTCCCGGGCCTGACCGCTCCATGCCGCATGGCGCACGGGGTGTCTCAGAGGGACTGTCCAGGGCTCCGTCTTCCTGGGCGGACCGCGCCCCCCTCCCTGGGAACTGGCTGGTCCCTGTGGGCCTCCAGACGCTGTCCTGTCCACAGACCCACCCGGCCCCTCCCCTCACCCGCCCCACCTGCGGCTCTTCTTTCCCATCCCCCTCCAGCCTCTATCTTCTTTTCCTTCCCGTCGTCCCCATAGATAAAGGGATCTTGCTAAGTTGAGGGGTTGTAGATGGGGGTCTCATTCTCTTCTCTGCTCCTCCCAACACACTGTCTGTGCCAGGAAGCCTCCCCTGGCCGATGCGCGTGGGCGCTGGGAATAGAGCTGCAGGGACGGGCGGGTCCGGGCCTGGCTTGTCTCTGCAGCACACCTCCCCCCGGCAGTGAACCCGCGACCCTCACCTGCCAGGGATTCCACGGAGGCTTGACCAGGGTCCTCCCAGGAGGCCTGGGTGCCGGCCGTTCCCACCCCTTAGCTTGTATCCCAGCCCGGCCCAGCTTCCTAACGCCTCCTGCTTTGGGCAAACGCTGCTCTGCCTGCCTCTCTGCAGCATCCTCCCCACCGCGGCCAGCGAGCAGCGCGGAGCCCGGGGAGCCGTCTCTGGGCGCCCACTGGTCCTCCCTCCCTGGCCGGGGTTCGGGCCCGTGACAGAGGCACTTCCCTGTGACGGCCATTCTTTAATTGCTTTATTATCTCTTTATTTAATGGCTTTTCCATAAGATAGTAAGGTTTTTTGCATAGGTTAGGGACTTGCAAAGAGAAACCATTCAGCGAATGCTTGCTGAATAAATTAAAGAATGGAAGTCCGATTTTGCAAGCTTTTCTTTTTTCTGTTTTTTACATGTATTACATGTGAAAAGTGAAATTATCTTTTAAAAAATCAGAATCTCATTAGCACCATGATGTGCTAATATATATATAAATGCAATAGAAAACATATATTTTTGTTATATATATGTATATATGTATAACATATACAAAAATATAATTTAGAAAAGATTGATGGGTTGAATAAAATGGAAATTAGATCTTTTGATGATTTAATATTTTAAAATTCAAAAATAAGATGCTGTGTAAGGTTTCCTTTCTCTGAAATTCTCAACTTCTTATTTAGAGATCTTGCTAGTGTTCTACATTCGCTACAAAGCTGCAACAGAATTTATAAGGCAGGCAGGTTTAAATACTAAGCTTATTAATTCCCTGAATTAGAACAGCTCTTAAAGGAAAAACAGCTAAATTGCAGCCAGCATAAAGAAATTGAAGTCAAGAACGACTGCTATTTTTAAAGTGTGCAACCTCGCTTTATTCTGTCGTATGCCTGAGGGCATAGAAGGCACCATAAATTAATTCTGGGGGCCATGCAGTGATGTTCCCCCCTTTAATCACAGAAACCAAGAGCAATATGCCCTTCGGTGCTCTGCTATCGTGCTTTTAATCTTCACAACATGATTCTCTAATGTGTCCTATTTATAGAAAAATTCTGTGAATTTTTTCAGAGCTATTTAAAAAAAATAAACTTGGCAATGATATGCACTCCTTCATACTTCCTCCCAATACTTCTCTGAAATAAGGGAAAAACGCTTTGCGTCATAGGTTCAGTCAACCTGCCTGCTCCCCGCGTTTAAGATGCCCTTCAGGGTTCCCAGTAACAGACAGGCAGCGACGTGCGTGCATCTTGCAGATCCTGACATGGCTTCAAAATGGGAGGAACTTAAATAGAGCTTAACATGTGCCAAGAACTGACATTTCCACCATCACCCTTTATATGTCACCCGTCACTTTGTAGGTAAGGAAACTGAGTCTTAGAGAAGTTCAGTGATTTATCCACAGTCAGTTAGCTGGTAAGTAACGGGAATATGATTTAATAGCGCTGAGTTTAGAGAAACACAGATGATTTCCTATCTTTACCTTCCTCATACAAATCCAGCCATTTTTTAATAATTAAAAAGTTATTATACCTGTTCCACAGGTGCTCCTTTCCTGCAAGACTCTGGAGTCGGTGGCCCGTCCTCTCCTCTAGGGGCCCCTTACCTGTGCTTCCCTGCTCCCCCCTGTGACGCCCCATCGCTGTGGGAGTCTCAGGACCTTTCTGTGAAGTGGGCCAGACACTCTCTGAGGATGGGGACACTGGGATACGCGTTACACGAGCTGTTCAGAGTCACCACTATAGCCCAACCATGGCTTTAACGTCGAGACAGTGATTGCCAGGGTCCCTGCTCCAGTCATGACCAGCGCTCAGGTGCTGCTGCTGCCGTCCAGTCATTCATACTCTGGAGGCTGAAAGGCAAACGCCCCCGAGGTCACACTGAGAGACCAGGAAAGTGCCACCGTGCTGGAGAGCAGAGAAGACACTTCAGAATTGAACTTCACTGAATCTCTTGGTATCAGTTTTATTTGGGGACAATACGGACCTTCCACCGAACTACTCAGTGTTACAAGTACCTGAAACTTGACCCCGACCTTCTGTTCCCCTGCAGTGATGCCCTTAGGGGATAATGAATGAGGACCACACATTACACGGGGTTTTCTGCAGCGCCGTGGGAGATGTCATATGTGACTAATGGCCCACAATTCGTCTTTCAGTGTAACTTTGAATAACAAGCTAATTTTAATGGGTTTTCTTTATATTCCATTTATCTAAGTTAAGGAAGGATGACAAGGTAACTATGTTCCTAATAAATAGGTTCATAGTCACTTTCTAAAAAACTTTTCATAAAGTTAACTGCAATGGTCTTACTTAAAGATACTTCAAATGCTTTTCAGGCTATTGCCTAACAATACTATAATCTGTATGTGTAACGTGCACGTGTCCACTCCTGCCTGGGGATGTGGCTTCTCAGCTATGTGCGTCCGTCCCGCGGCAGCTGCCCGGAGCCTTTTGGGGGTAACCGCAGAGTGAGTGACGCCCTCCTGCCGCCTGTTGGTTGGTTTCCTGTTTCTCATCCGCGATGCGTTCTGAAAGTACATAAAAAGCTTCTTCGGAATTTCATGGTAAAAGAATCTGGAAGTTTCTGAAGGACCTTGAATCTAATGGCTAAAAATAAAAGCTCATCGTGCGCCCGCCCGGCGGAGCCCCTTCCAGGTCCCAGTCCTCACTGGGGAGAAGCTCCTGGGAGAATTCAGGCCCGTCTGCCAGGTGGACCGACCTCTCGGACGTGCTCAGACGCAAGTCCGCGAGCACCCACCGGGGTGCTGCCCCGGGCCTTGCCAGTGTCAGTGGTGAAGCTCCGGTGTCAGGGGCGTGGCAGCCGTGTGCCCTCAAGCCCCAGCCGGGCGGGCGGCTGCTCCCCCCACGGCCACAGCCCTGGGCGGTCCTAGGAAATCCGTCCTCAGCTCGGGCTGGCGGCGTTTTCCTGACCGTATAAGTGCGGGTCATATTTTAGTGGCTGTCTGCTCTGTTTTTCAAAGAGTGGGAGAAGTTTCTCTAAGAGAAGGTCACAGCTTGTTTATTCTTATTTCTACAAAGGCTTTAAAGATACTCAGGGAGATAAAAATGCGATGCAGTGAAGTTCGCCATAATGTGAGGAATTTTCTTGTGTGGTTTCCCATCAAATGGGCCTCAAATCATGGGGAGAGTGGTTTTGCACAGGCACCTTGCTGCATTTTTTAATCTTATTTATGAATTAATTTTCAAGCCACTGCTGTGATAGAACTTTGGTATTCTGTTCTTTGTTCTTTTGTTTTTCCACTTTCCCAAAGAGGGTTCGTTTGTTTTATAAGGAGAAAAGAAGGGGTTTTAGCATAAAATTTAAAAATTGTCATTATTATTTTAATAAAAAAATACATGACAGAAAAAAAATTTTGAATCATTCAGGGGTTCGGGGCCCAGGCCAGATGCTGCTGTTCTTTAACTCCTCGGCTCTGGCCAAGCCTCCCAAATGTGTGGTTATAATAAAGCACGGCTTTCTCACGCAGTCAGCTGCGAAGATGCATTCTGAAGGTCAGAATCTGTAGGGGACTTTATTAGTCTCTCAGGGCTGTCATACTGCCGTGTTCTGCACGGCTTGAAGCAACAGAAATTCATTTTTTCACAGTTCTGGAGGCCAGCAGTTCAAAATCAAAGTGCCGGCAGGATGCACCCCCTGCAGTGCTCCGGGGATCCCCCTTTGCCTCCCCTCGGTGGTGGCTGTCTCCAAGCAGTCCTCGCGGTGGCAGCCTGGCTCCAACTGCCTCCACCCCCACATGACCCCCTGTGCATGTGTGATTCCATGTCCTCTCCTTATACACCTGCCGCTGGATTCAGGGCCCACCACAGTCCAGGGTGTTCTTGTCTCGAGATGCTGATTCTGCAAAGACGCTTTCCAAATAAAGTCATATTCTTGAGTTCTAGGTAGACTTATCTTTTGGGAACTACTAGTCAGTCCACTATGGAGACTGATCTATGGAGAAGTGGGGAAGGTCTTTTCATATATTTGAAAATCTATCATTTGGAAAGACTATACTTTACTCTTTCAATGTGATAATTAAAAATTAAAAATTATCAACCTATGATATCTAATGAAAGGAGACATTTACATTTTGAGTTGATTGCTAGTCACAGTGAAAGTAAATACGATTTTGTTAGCATGGAACAGATTTTGTTTTAGAGAAAATTGATAGTTCACTATGAAGCCTCTCAGAATCATGAATTGTACATCAGCTTCTTCTGCCGGAATGTTAAAGGAATAACCTTGTACCCCAGAAGTAAAAGTAAAGTCAGAAAATACCAGTGTCATTTTTATAAACTTAGTCTAATGCTTTCATACTTGTCCATAGCTATATTATTACTATTATTACTAAATGATTTTACGTTGTTCCCATTTAGGGTCAATCACAGATCAGTGACCTGATCAGTGAATATGAAGTACAGCCAGGGAATTCTGAAACAACTGGAATTACTCTATAATCTAAAGAGAAAATTGAAGAGAAAAAATGTTCCCTTCAATTTGAGGATTGTTTTCTATATTTCCCAGGAAGGAAACCTAAACAAAAAGTGTCAACCTGTGAATAACAGGAAGCATCTCATTCTTAATGTGATGAGGCGAAAGCAAATTTTAAGTAGAAGAGTGACAGAAGGAGAAAATCATGGCATGTATTATTTTTGTCTTTAAGAGAGCGTGGAGTCCTTGGGTAGAGAGAGAGAGGGGAAGAGAAGGTGGGAGCGGTGCTGGGCAGGCAGAGGGCAGAGGCGGAGGGGGGAGCGCTTTCTCCCACATTCGGAATGTTATGTCTGCCGCTTCCTGTGGAGGCTGGCAGGACATACCTGCGTTTCCTCCCACACAGGAAGAATTAGCTAAAAGGGAGGGAGGCAGTAAAGACCAGAACAGAACTGTTGAGCCTAATTTTTAAGTCTGACTACACTCCTTTTTTCCTTTCTGTTTTTCTGCCAACAATATAAGTCCTACATAATCAAATCTTACCACACATCACAAAATCTGGTAATTAATCTTTGGGAAAGATAATATTGGAAAGCTTCTGCTCTTTCTCAAAGCTGGTTCTTAAAATGTCCAATAACCTAGGTCAACAGAGACACTGATGCTCAGCTAAGATTGCATCTGTCCCCTACGTTTTCCAGTCCCTTTGCTGTGAGAAGGGACTGTGGCTGTTCTGGCCGATGAGAGGTGAGCTGAAGCAGTGTCATTTCCTCTCTGTGGTGGGAATAAGACCCCTCCCAGTGCTCCAGTTCTGCTCTTACCCTTGAGGGTAAGAGTCAAAGCCACATGTTAACGGAGCGCCACAAGTACGAAGCAGCCCTAGAGTCTGAGCCGCCACACTGACTTCAGCACCTGGAAGAGCTCCGAGCCTGCAGCTGCGCTTACACGTCTGAAAATAGACCCTATATTCTACGCCACTGAGGTTGGGGATAGAGTATTACCACAGTATAAATCTGTCCCAATGCGTTTAATATATCTGAGCTGTTTGGGACTTTCTAACATAAGCCTTTAGTAGACGTGAAACAAAATTAAATGCTACAAAGCCCACAGACATCAACCTGTTTTTAAAGACTGGACTCTTTGATGCTTTTGTTACTGTTAAAAGAAAAAGCAATCTTCTGACTCTGGGTTATAGTCACCACTATTTCCAATTTTACAGAAAGGTCTTTGATTGCAAATTCTTCTTATGCTTTTCTTAACCCTCATTAACTTAATTGATTTTTTCCATACAAAGTTGTATGGGAAAGCCTGGAAATCACAAATTTCCTGGTCTCCAATTTTTTCTTCTGGATATTTATAAATGATATACAGCAAACTCCATCATTTGGCATGACTTGATTTGAGTTTTGGCAAAATAAAAATTTTAATGCACATGTTTTTTTTTTTACTTTGATGAATATAATGTTTGGATTTAGAAAACTCACTGAAGCCCTGACCCAGCCATTTAAATAATTCTCCTTTTTATGGAATTGCATGAGGACTGTAGACTATGACCATTGCTAGGCCCTGTGGGCCACCTAAGTGGCTGAATTCCTTCTTTAATAAATTTTTATATCTGCATTGAAGCATCACCTGTTAGTGATCTTGACGTATGACCCACACCTGCCACCTCTAACCCCTCTAACCCGTACAGATTATAAGCTGCTTGTTGTACAAGTTCTCTTAGTAACTACTGGTGACCTCCACTAGTCAGAGACAGTAGTGAGAGCTGTGTGCATCTACCCTGTCAAGATCCCTAACAGGTGGCATGCTTTCATGAATATGTATCTCAGACTAAATTCTCCCAAGAAGGAAGGTAAACAGCCTGTTCTGTAGGTAATGGAATTCCCTCACTCCTGCACACCCATGTAATGCTGTTAAAATAAATCACCACTATGAATGAGAATCAGGATAAGGTACGGCAGGAGACTCTTTTTCACTCCAGCAAAGTTCTTGTGCCCCCTGACAGTTTCTTCCTACTGGTGAAATACCACAAAGACTGAAATGCTATGGATTTGTGCTGTGATCCCAGAAGATAACATCTGGTGCAGGACTGCCTTTTTGCGTGAATGTCAGGAAACAGTAACCATCTTAAGTCAGGAATTAAACAAAGGAGTCAACAGTTAATTATATTTGCACATTTCCAAATTTTACAAATAGGTGTTTTCTAAGAGAGTTTCATTCATCTAAATGAGGATTGAATGGAATCATTGGGAGACACAAGAACTTTCTTCCAAAAAAATATTATTTCTAAAGATAATAGGAAAATATATTAGTAAATCCATATTGTGTGTTCTTACAGCCCCTCAAAAGGTACGTTCCAGGGCCAGATGGATGACTGACCCACCGTTGCCTCTATCTGTGGATCGACCTCTTTGGCAGGAGAATTAAGGCAATATGGTGCTAAAATGAGCAATTAGATTTTAATTAAACTCCTGGGCTGGTAATTAGTAGGCAGCAGTGGTTGTGTGCTCTTCATTATAAACAGGCAGCTGCACATTCATTTATTATAGTTGCCTAGCGCTCTTTGCACAAAGACATAGTAAATAACCTGGGGAAATTAGTAGCCATTTTGATTTTGCCTAAATTAACTCAGGAAGTCAGTTTTATTGTTTAATTTCAGTTGATGCTCAGACTACTTAGGGTGATTTTTAAGAGCAAGGATAGAAGATTTTCCTGCAGAAGATTTAACAAAAGAATAAATCCGAAATGTTTACCGTACTGCTATCTCCATGTCTAGCATGCTCCTGCCCAACCCCATCCCCGCCCTATACACAGACCACCAACAGCGTGAGTTCATTATGACCTGAGCTTCCTTTGCCCCCAAGCTTTCCCTCCCTGAGGAGTGAACGATGGTCCGAGGCCACGAGCACACAAGCAAAGTGCCCTAAATAGCAGCATGTGGTTTGCAGCACGACTCGGCTCTGCTGGTAAAAATGGGCCCTTGGTTGATACAAACCTGAAATACATACATGCACCTTCCCCCGATGTGCCCTCCCCCAGGAACAGAAGATTCCATTCCCTTTAACAGCTCTCGTAAATACTCTTTGAAGGGAGGATCATAGTGCTTTTAAAAAAGAGTCCTTTCTTTCAGTTTCCTTCCCAAATGGCATCTGTTTCTCTTCCTATTACCTGATGGGTCACTGTTTATTAAAAGGATTATATCTACAAAGAAAGAGAAAACTATTATGCTATTTCAGGAGCTGTTCTGGATGGGTCAGGAATGTCATAGTCTAGTATCTTTCCTGCATTTTAACTTGATTCTATACTTCAACTTGAGTCTTCTTGAATCAGTAATAAACTAAACAGACTTTTCTCTATATTCCAAAGAAAAACATTCCAGTTAAGTCCTTTAAGCAATGAATAAAATTATAGGTAGGATATATTTGCATTGTACAAAATATAACACATAAATATGGATTTATATACCTAGGTAGATAGACAGCTATTAACAATTACCTAGTAAAATAAGGTGACTTTGAAAATATGATAACCTATGGACATTAATATAATAAGAAAATAAGAGCTAACATTTTTTGAACTGTTATATACGAATCAACTACAATTTTGGGTGTAGTACATGTACAATTTCATTTAAACTTCAAAATAATGCAATTAGTGGACACTTAATATCTCAGTCTTAAAAGTGAGGGAACAAAGACCCAGCAAGTTTAATTATGTAGTATAGGGTTTAAGGAATACTTATTTTTTATTGAATTAACTACCAGAGATTTAATTAAATATATAATAATTAAGTTTATATTAATATATATAATATAAAATATGTAATATAAATATATATTTCATACATACTATAAATATGTAAGTACATATTTAAATCTCAAGTTGGTAATAGTTAATTCAATAAAAAGTAAGTGCCTGTTAAACTTTATTCTGCTTAATTAACCTTGCTGTGCCTTAGTGTATGAGTAGTGTGTATATAAATACACACATACATATGTGTATAAATATGTATACACACACACACACACAAAGGGAGGGAGAGAGAATTCTCATGTCTGAGTTTCTTGCATTTCTATACATTTTGCAAATGAGACCTTGTTTGCCTCCTTTTGTACTGAACTATTTTCTTTCCAAGGATGCTTATATGATAAACAGCCTTGGAAGATAGAAATGGTTCTTTGGAAAGATCGGCTTCCTTGGCCTTCGGAGAGAAAGCAGTGCTGTCCTTCAGAGCAAAGGACTGGCAGGCCAGCTGCTGTGCAGGAGACCCCGGGGCTCAGGCTCCTCTCCTGTAAGAAGGCCCGTTTGAGCCAGTGTGCCCCCCACTCTCTTCAATCACTGTGGGGTGAGATCTGAGAGCGAAGCATGCATGCTGATGCCCTGATCACCGGTGCATGTGAGTGATGAGTTCCTCTGTTTCTGACCCAGGCATCCTGCGTCTCTGCAGCATCCCCACAACTGTGAGAGGCTGACGTGTTAGCTTCCAAGCGGTGTCCAGCCTCAGACCCGTCCTACCTGCTTCCTGCTCACAGATGTTGCAGATCTACTGTGTCTCCTTTCTGATCCTTCTCAAAGTTCAAAAACCAGCAAAACTCACGTTTATACTTTCATCTCTTTTTATTTCTACCAAATAGCAGAAAGAGCAAGTGGAGAGGACATGAAAGGGGGAACATAACACAGGGCTCAGGAAGCGGCACTTGGTCAAAGGAACACGTCAGCATCGGCTTCGGGACGGTGGTCTGGGCCTGAGGGTCTTACACAGGCTCCTGGAGCGTTTGGGACTCAAAAGACCCATTTCTCCCTAAGCCCGGGTTCTTTATCTAAGAAGGCCCTGAATACTGCCCCATAAAGCATAAGCTGACAGCATGGGTATAATATGGCAATTGAAAAACAGCTCTTTAAAAGAGCTGTTTGTTTGAAAGACAGCCGTTCCCTGGAAACCAGGTAATACACGCCGACTCCTTCAAAGCAGCAAGTGAAACTGATCTCCTTTTAAACCCGTTCTTTCATAATCCTAGATGTATTAGAAAATGATACTCCTGACAGCAATTGCAAATTTTAGGTTTATATCCATAACAGCAAGTGCATTCTCTGATCATATAAATATTACTTTACTAATGCTAAAACTATGATTTTTAAGGGTGATAACAGAATGTAAAAATAATGATAAATATACATAAATCTATTTAGCTGAGGGAAAAAAAATCTTAAAACACTTAGGAAAACTGTATAGGAACTTACATTTATACCCAAGACGCCTTGATTTGGGGTTTGTTTGTCTGGGCTCATCGAACTGCTTTAATGAGAGGCCAGCGCTCAGACCTGCCCTGCCCTCTGCACGCAGAGATTACCCATGATCTGTGAAAATGTCTTGTATTTCTGGAGCCTTGCGTAGCATGTCTTCACCATGTGAGACAGGGCGATGCTTGCTATCTCAACAAACCAACTCCCAAATTTCAATGCCCAAACACAGTAAATGCTTATTTTTCACTGATATAAAGTCCTGTGTGTGCGCTTTTGGCTGGTGGGGTGGAGAATTCTACTTCATATAGTTATCCAGGGACCAAAGAGTTGGAGGTCGTACCACTGTCCACGCCTTCCAAGGCCATCCTGGGCCGACGTGCCCCTGGGAAAGAGGGACAGGATGCTCAAGAGCTCCTGCCACGTCCAAACTGCCTTGGCCCCGGGTGTCCCGACTGCTTTTGCCCGATTCTGTCAGCAGGCGTCAGCCGCAAGGCTCCGCCGGGAGGCAGGGTGACGGCGAGTGTCACCCATGCCAGGGGAGTCACCTCCTCAAAGCAGCTTCGAACCACTGAAGCAGGTCACGAATATCTGGCAGAATGGCCACCCCCGCCTCCCTCACTCTTGGCAATTATTCTCCACGCCACCTTTAGTGACTTTTCAGTATTTTAGTATCATTTTCTTCTCATGAAACACTGAGTCTGAAACTCATTCTGTAGCTGTGTGCAGACGCTGGCGCATGAGCCCATGAAGGGCGGCAGCTCCGGGCCCTGTGGGCCCAGCCAGCCCAACCACGGGGCGGCCAGGCGCACAGAACCGTCGCAGCTGGCTCTGAACGCAGAGAGGTCCGGCTTCGGGGTAGTCGTTACTTTTTTAAAAGCTTTCGTACATTTGAAAATAACATGTATATTTACTATAGCCAAATATCACATTCAGCCCTTCACACATAATTCACACAGTGAAAATACAACCCCTAATATATGCTAAGGTCAACGGGACACACGAGAAACCCAGTAAATGTCAGCTGTGCAAAGTGGAGCTGTTTGGGCAGCTTTCATTTATTTGTGCTTCAGGTCCCACGATGAAGGTATCCGCTGTCACGAGTGTGACTTTTCCAGCTGGTCCTGTTGTGTTTGGGGATCAGGGCCATCCTGTAGTTTCCCTGCCTGCTTGGTTATTATGTTATTATCACAGAATCACACGAGAAAAAGCACTGCTTTGCCTAAATTGGCTTTAAAAAGGTATTTTGTGTTACTTTCCATGCAAACACAGTTAAATAGGAGATAAATAATTATCCCTGCCTTCCCTCTTAGAGACGAGGGTGGGACTGTGGGCTTCCAGAAAGCCCAAGTTAGGAAGACAAATCAGGATGCTTTTGCAGAATCCAGGAGGAAGTTAGTGATGGCAGCGGAGGGGTGAGTAGTGGGTTGTGGATATACTTTAAAGATGAAGCTGATAGATTCATTGAGGAATTAGAGGTGAAGTACATGAGATAAATAGGAATTCAGGAGCCCCCAGTGTTTTCCACATGAATGATGCAAATATGGAACTGCCATGTATCAACACCTTGAGATCAGAACAGATCCCACGGGCAATGTGAAAACACAACTGTGATTGACAGAGGGTGCTGGGGTTAAGGGGTCTTCCAAGTGGAGGTTTCCATAATGCCAGTCTCGTACTCAGACATCTCCAAATGTGGACTTTAAGACTCTGTCTGAATGGTTTAACCCTGACTTCTGAGACACATTGTAGCTTCTGGAAATATTCATCAGGACGTCCTTACCATCTTTCTAGGCAAGGTGAATTGCATGCTTTGTTTCTGAACTTGACGGTAGAGTCAAGTGACTCAGACACGGTGACACTCACCCATTGTTTCTGATTTTCCAAAGGATTGATTTATGAGTGAAGCTGTTCAAATGTTAAATTTCTTGTGATGGTGCCTGAGTTGGGGTTGTTAGGGTCCCAAACACCGTCTTGTTAAAAATCCCTCTAGAGTGGTTAATCATTTTATGTAGGTTTGAAGTTATTCTTTATGACCATTTTGCCAAATACAGCAGAAAAGCATTTGACTAACAGTTAACAAAAAACATATGGAGTCTGGGACATTGATTTAGATTCAACATGTTCTCGTTTTTGTGCCGGCTTCAATACATCTGTGAAAGTCAAAATTTTCTTCCCAAATTAAACTAATTTCAGATGAGAGCTCTATGTTGTTTTATTCCACCCCACCATCTGCCCCACAACCTTGACTTTCTGGAAGCCACCCTCATCTCTAAGAGGGAAAGCTGGTTAATTATTTCTCTCTTATTTAAGGATATTGCCTACTTCCAATAAAACTAAGCCATTCTGTTTTCCTGTTTCCCAAAACCCTTCACACCAACCGGCTAGTCTTAGCAGAATGAAGCCTTCTTCATGGACGCACATTCATTTACTGTTGGAACATGAGTGGGAGACGACATTGTCGATTTTGTAATAGAAAAACAAATCTCTGCCTTTCACAGAAAAAAAAAATGATGTCTTTTATTTTTGTATTGTTTGGACAAAGGAATGCTTTCTTATTTGTTTCTTTTAACTAGATTCAAGACTCAGAGAACCCATTATTTATTCAATCATTCCTACCTTCCTTCTCTAAGCACTTATTGAATGAACATCTAGTATGTGCCTGGAATTTGCTAGATACTGACAACAAAGAATGAATAAGTCAAGGTCTGCCTTTAAGCAATTACAGTAAAAAACAGTAACAACAAAATATAAAATAAGTGCCAGCATTAATTCTCTCTCAGCAAGACTGGTCTCACTCGCTGCCTCGCCTCCTGCCCCCTACAGTCCAGCTTTACATATAATGGCCAGATTAATCTTAAAATGAAGATTGGATCACATAATTCTTGTGTCCAAAACCTTTCTATGTTCTCTTATAACACTTAAAATAAATGCCCAAGTCCTTACTTACATATTAAGGTCAGAACCGAGAAGACCCGACGCGCGTCGGCCCGACCGTCTGGGACCTCTGTCCGCCCCCACGTGCACCTGCTCGCTTCTCTTAGGGCCCCCAACTTGCCCCTGCCGCTGGGCTTCTGCACGCGCTTCTGCCCGACATGACCTCCACGACAGCATCCATGACCCGCCGCCTTACGTCTGTGCTGCAGGGCCGTCTCCTGGGGCCTCCTGCTCCCCCCCTCCTGCAGGAAAGGGGGCTCAGCCAAGCGTCCGTGGGGTTTCACCACTTTAGTTTTCACAGCACTTACCACCACTCGAGAGCACTTTCATTTCTCCGTGGCGCAGTCTGCTCCCTCGGTGGGCTTCTAAGTCCCAAGCAGGAAGGGATGTTCCTGTCGGTTCTGCTTCGGGTGCTCTCCCACCTCTCAGGCGGGCGCGGCACAGAGGGGGCCCCCCGCGAGCCCCAGGTGGACGATCCCACGAGTGACGGCAGCCCGGGGGGCCAGCAGGACAGCTCGGGAGCCGGGGATCCAGGGGAAGCCCACCGAGGTGACGTGAATAGGGGGTAAGAGATCCGCCAGGGACCTGACAGGTGTGGAAGGGAGAAGGGAATTGCACGGACGGTGCGTGTGTGTAAGGCTGGCTCCCGACAACGTGACGAATTCGGGCCCAGCGTGCCTGGGGGGCCCAGGGGGTGCGGTGCGAGGTCGCTGGTGCGCAGGGCAGGGCAGGGGAGCCTGTCTGGGGCTGCGGCCGGGGGAGGCCGGGTCCCATGCTGACAGCGCCCCGCTGTGAAGCAGGCCGTGCTCTCCTGAACTTGGGGCGACAAGATCTCCGCGAGGAGTTCGCACCCAATTGTAATGAGTTCCTGATAGTTAGGCTTTAAGGGGTGAGTCCTCTGTCAGCCCCACTCGCCTCCTCATGGGCAGACGGGGGTCCCTCCTGCGCGTGGGAGTCGGGGGCGCCGCCGCCTCCCGGTCCCGTCCCCCCCACCCGTCCCCGTGCACTGCGCCCCCCGCACGGGCACCCCGCGAGCCGCAAGCGCAGCCGTTTTACATCATTTCCAATCCAACGATGCTAAAGGGACCAGGCGCATTACTAAGCATCTCTACCGAGCTTTTGCAGAAGGAATGAACACATCTTCAGTCTATCCTGGTCGGACGTTCGGGGGGCCTGTGCCTCAGACGCATGTCCTAAGGGTCGGGAAGCCCAGTGGGGGGCCTGCACCCCCGCTCCTCGGGAGGAGCTCCGGGTGTCGAGCTCGGTCTCGGCCGGGGCGCCCTGTCGAGCGGGGCGTACGGTGAGCCCGCCCGCCTCTCCGGCTGCTTCCCGTGGCTTCCTTCCCATTTGCCCCAAGGCGGGCATCACCCAGCCAGCCTTGAGGGGTTATTACAGAGGCGATGCTGCCAGCGGCCGTGGACTCGGTGCATCTAGGGCAGGAGGTGAGCTCAGGAGCTTCCTGCCTCTCCACCTTGAACCAGAACCGGGAAGGAGTTTCCTGACTTCTCAAATATTTTATAATTTATGTAGGGTTAGCATTTCTTCCTAAGAGATACTATGTAAATCATCATATCATTCAAAATAGAAATTGTAAAGGACTATAGCTTTGCTTTATAAAACTGCTTCACAGCAAACTTTGCATTTATTTCATATTGACAGAAGGGTGTATTTATCCCCAGCTGGTTCCCACGTGAGATTCTGATGGAACTTAGTTTAAGCTCTTTGCGTGCCCAAATAAAGCCTTTGCCTAATAACTCAGGTAATACAGAGTCAGAGTGATTGGCCAGTTCACAGGTCAGCTACCGGCCTGAACTGCGGCCAGTCTGTGAGCTGCTTATCTCTGAGTATGAGTGATCAAGTGATCTTAATCAGTCTCAGTGCAAAGCAGGTTTAACCTGAGGTACTTCATACAAAATTTGAAGCTATTCATTAAATGCCTGATTAAATAGACACTATAATGTACAGTTAGATTTCTTTTTTTTTCTTTTCAACTTGGAAAATATAAAGAACTAAGTCCAGTATCTTGCACAGAAGAAACCCTGTTTTCAGGGATTCTGCGCTTTAGCACTGCTGTCATTGTTTTTGTTTCTTTTTCAGCAAAATGAACAGAACTGGATTAATCATAACCCTGGGGCTGTGACCCACTCTCATTGTGGGTCCATTTGTAGCCTTCCTTCCTTCTTTTATTTCATTAGTTATATTTTATAGTTTAATAACCATTTACGAATTTAAAAACCTAGAAAGTCTTTGACAATAACCTATATACGAGCATATCATTTATCTTGGCTGATCCGTTCCCTCGCTTTCTGTGAACGTGAGGTTAACATCATTCTGAATCCTATTTCATTAATTACTATATTAATATTCACATAGTTTATCACATCTATATATATTCATAAAAAATCCTTTTTAATTATTTTTAATTCTGTAAAAAATGGTTTCATGTTATATGTAATCTTTGAGATGGATTCATATTTTCATCCATACTAGTACAGTTCTTTTGTTTAACTGATGGATAATATTCCATTGAAGATAACCCAGTTTGTTCACCCACTTTCTAATTTATGACTATTTGGAATTTTGCTGTTTATTATAAGCACTAATGCTACAAACATTCTTGAATTAATGTACATTCCCTTTTGCGCATCTACAATGGTTTCTTTTGGTCATAGAGTTAGAAGTTACAATTGTTACATCATAGGATAATCAGGATACTCATTTATGTTTGCTATGAATATTTGTCAGTCTTTAGTTTTCAGGATTGAAAACTAAAAAAAGAAAAGAAAAAGAACAGAAAGACTTTCTTCAATGGTGTTTTAAAAAAATCTATATTTGGCTTGAAAAGTTCAGTAGTAAATAAATGTAGAAAAACTTATCTGTAGGCCATTTTGTGCTTTGGGAAGCTCATTTTGTAATGATCTTCGTTTCTTTGTAGTCACTGAGAAGTAAATCATCTTAATTATAAATCAGGTGTCATGCTGACATTTATAAGCCAACATTTGGCAGGTATATGATGCTGTAGGGGGATGGACGAAGGCCAGTTATATCTAGGAATATTTAAAATGTTTCCTCCATTACAAAGAACATCTTTCAGGGAAGCAGACCTCTATTCATCACTATATCACTTCTTGCCTTATTAAATTGAAAAAAATTATTTTCTAGCATTTCAGAGTTTTAATCTTTTCTAAGTCATGTACTAAATGCCTTTGTATTTTCTCTTCCCACTCAATTACCCTCAGAATCGCTAGTACAACAGTCATTTTGTCTGCAAAAATTGAGTTAGTGAAACTTAAATCATATTGAATCTTCTGGTAGCAGGGGTCAAATCTGGTTCCTGATAGATAATTGCCTATTGGGAAGAATACCATCCGTGTAAACACTGGCTCGACAATATATGCATTTTGACATTCGAATGGATTTTCCATATTCCCTCTGAGTAGCAGCCTGACCTGATGACAGCCCTTCAGCCCGTTAATAAATTCTGCCATCACTCTTTGGTTACTGCTAAGCTTCTATTGCCCCATTTTGAGGAGAAAACACAGAAAAAATATTTTCCATATAATCCCTTCGAATTTACATGAACATTTCCTGTGAATTTCCCTTTGTACTGTCAGCAGAAGTGCCCAGGAACAAAAAGGGCCTCTCTGTTCTTGGAGAGATTAAAGGTCTGAGACAGCTGCAGGCGACAGTGATGGTTGAAAGTGAAGCAAAAAGCTGACCCCTCATTTCACGCCCCTCATTTCCACACCCAGTGACCTCCCCCACTTCCGTGACCCCTTCTTCATTCTCGTGGGCTGGCACGGAGAGGGGAGCCCCGAACAACCAGCCCTGGGCTGTGTTGGCTGCCTGGTCCCCTTTTCTTGCCCCTAAAAGCACCTCATAGGAGATAATACATGAAATCCCACCATTTTCAGTCATTCATTTATTCAACAGTCAGAATTTCTTGAGCCAAACACGAAAATCCTCCGTCCTTTCCACCCCGAGCAATGCAGGTAACTTTCTCCAGGCCATCTTTTCCCTAAACGGCAGTTTCTTCCAGATAATAAAGGGGAAGGAGCCCGGGGCGCCCTTCCCTGGTAGCCGTGCACTCCCGCAGAGCCTCGCCCTGGGCACCGGGTGGAAGCCGCGCCGCTGGGGGCCGTCCAGGCGGAGACCCTGACTTTTGCGGGGACGGTCTGTGCATCACTGATGACTTGGGACACAAAACCTCACGGATGGGGAGAACTGGGAGTGGCATGTGTTTCACATGCAAGCTGTGTTGTACGTGGATGTTGCATGTTGTGAGGGTTTTCATCAGGACACAGTCAGCTTAATTCAGGATGAGTCTCATGTGGTCCTATTGTTTGATCTGAGTTACCGACGGTGAGTAATGGGCAAAGATGTTCAGGAAAGGGAATCAGGCGGGGGGGACTGATGGCCACCCCCCGAGAGCGTCGGGGAGCTCCGGACCCGCCGGGAGGTGACCAGGCCGCGGGCAGGAGGCCGGCATGGGAACCGCGCTGGGCGCAGGCGGCACAGTCCCTCCAGGACGCCCAGGCCTGAGGCTGTGGGCCGCAGGTGGCGGCGCCTGTACCTCCCGCGCCCGCTGGATCAGCCTCTGCGCCCGTCGCACTGCTTCTTTTTTACTGTCTCCATTATTTTTATCCCCCAAATCTTAATTGTAACGTTAGACATTAATCAAACCTTAATTGCTACAATATTCATATTCTTAAGTATTGTTAATTCTAGCTTAAATTATTCATTTATTCATTCATTCATTCCCTTTCACCACTTCACTGAAACACAGATACAAATGCCGCATTTCATCTTCTTTGCCAGCAGGAGACTTTGTCCTCAAAACTAAACTCCCTGCACAGTCAGTGCGGCTACAGATGGAAACACAAGATGGTGGGGAGCGTGGTGTCATGTAACTCAAGTCTTTACCAAAAAACAATACCAAGTGCAAAGAAACCGTATTTACATTTCGTACAGTAACGATGATGCCAGCACCTTTCTGTTCTTCTGTAGTGAACACATTTCACAGGCAAATTTTCATTCCTCGGGGCCTTGACGAGCACTGCGCCTGCGGTCGCCCCGTAAAAGGCTCCCTAGGAAGGCGAGTCGCCGACTGCAGCGGGGAAGGGCTGTCGCTGGCGCCCGTCGGGGACTGGGCCTGGTGTCATCAGCGGAAGTGACTTACCCACGTCCCAGGAATCAAGTATTAGAAAACGTCCTCCGCGTGTGGGATCTGGGGCGTCTTGGTGTTTGACCGGTACGTGTGGGCAGCACATTATCTGCCCCAGGGTCCACCCCCTGCTGACCCCGCGCCTCTGCTGCACAGTTTTCCAAGTTCTCCCACTCAGGCCCGCGGGGAGCTCCCTGGACTTGCCCCCTCGGGGCGCTCGGCCGACACACACGGGCAGACGCCAGGGGTCGCTTCCCGGCCCACCTCCTCCCACCGCCACGGCAGAGCTGCTTCCCCTCCACCCGGCTCCCGGAAGGGGCGCCCGCAGCAGCACAGCCCGGGCCACACGGAGCCTGGCCCCGGGGCACCCGCACACTGGGCGGGGCCCTCGTCCCAGCCGGGCGGCTCCCAGGCGCGGGTCCCAGGCGCTCACAGGCATCTGAGAGCGGCCTGCGTGCCACCGTGTGCCACCGGGGCTGTGGCTGTTCGTGGTGTGACAATAGCTGCCTGATGTGTACACTGAATTTCAGCACTATAAAAAAGGCTTTATCGTTTTAGAAAGCTAGTAATTACTCCAAAAATAACTGGCAAATGATACTATTTCATTGTCTTTTTAAACACCAGTGTCACTTAGGAATGGTAATTCATTTCTGAAACAGTATCACACATAATGAAGCGAATTTGTATCATGCTTTAAAAACTATAGGGAAGTACAGCATGTGTGCTCACTGAGCTAGATGGTTATGATTTTAACTGAAATAAAGTGAATGAAACCATGTAACTGGAAACTTCAACCAATACTTTTATTAAGTATAAAGTGTATTTCTGGACAGGTGTTAGAGTTTGTAAATATATCCTTAAACACACATGACTTAACACATTTTAACAATACCAAGAATATTATATATAATCAACAGAATCAAAACAAACATTTGTTGAAAAACAAACACTAAACTAATCAGCACTTTCAAAGGAACTGGACAAATACATTCCTTATATGGAGTTAAAGGCCACTGGTTCACAACTGTTGAAGACTTTTCTCCTTCTGCAGGAGCCCCTCTAAGATGGCACACTATGACAGAAGTGAAGCCACCTAAGACAAAAAAGCTTTAAAAGTCTCCTTTATAACCACTTAAATACTGTGTTGATGAGCAAGAGCTTTTAAGATCTTGTTACCTTTTAATATCCCTTACATATAAATCTTTTAAAATGTAAGTATCTTTCATGAGATACACAATTAATGGCCCATTTTAGAGAGCAGCAGAGCTAGATTATATTGAGTGAAGAGTGTAAGATAGTTGCCTGGGAACCAGGAGGGCACTGCCGGCTGATATTATGGACCTGCGACCCACGGTCTTCTGGAGACACAATTTAAAACTATTAAACTGAGATAATGATTATATTTAGAGATCTATTTAAAATGCTCATTAACTTAAAATTATTCTTGAAAATCTTTTAAGATCTTCATATATTGAACTTTAATATGCTTTTGACATCTGAAAAATTGCTAAGGAAGTGGGTTATTTTCGACAGTTTTTATCTCTATTGAGTTCAGGAGAACGCCCACTCTCCACATGTAAAGAGTAAATAAAGGAAATGCATCAGAAAGTTGGAAGACAGTTTCATCGTGCTTCTGCAGAAACGTCTTGACCTCTTGGTCATCGCACCCGATGCCTGAAGGGTCACCTTCCTCGGTTTCCTTTTGAAGAAGCTGCTCCAGAATCCAGAACAGGGAGAAAATATTTTCATAGCGTGTCACATCGTAACCGGCTTGCACCTACAGATAGATAAGAAACTCCTTTTTAAAAACACTGGCTGTAGTTCAGCTCAGAAAAAGCCAAAGAAAGAGATTAAAATTTCAGACTAAAAATAAGTACCTCACTTATTTATAATACCTTCCCTCTTCCTGCTCCTTTAACTGGATTTGGGGGTGTGTGTGTGGAGAGAGCAAAAGGAGAATTTTTCCTCTTTTTAGAAACTTCACACTATTGGCGAATGGCTTGGCTTTGGCTGACAAGCCCTGAATCCTTTCATGGCACGACTGCTCTGATCTGTGACTTGGAGGGTTGCAGGGCACTTGGCGGGGAGCGTCGCGCACACCACGTCCTGCATGTTGACTCTGCCATCCACCGAAGACCTCGATGCTGATGACAATGTAGGGATCTTTGTGGGTGGGATTTTAGGGACCGTCTCAGGGTACAGCTTAGTGCCAGATCAGTTTAGGGGTGTGATGTGTAAGTGACCAGATGTGACCTCACCCTGAGTCTGCACAGGTCTGGGGAAGCAGGGCTGGGTTGTGTGCAGTCGGTTACATGGTCACGAGTTAAATGTGGGTGCCTCGTGTAAGTTACTTGGCCCAGAGGCATCACCTGAACAGTGGACAGTGGGAAGCACAACACAAGCTTCCCAGCATAAAGACAGAAATTGGATCTATCACTTGCTTATTAAGAAATGTGTTGGAAACACTCACCCAGTTTCTCTGCTGTAATACACAGATGAAGAGATTAAAGTCCCCCCGCAAAGTGGTCCAATAAACAGTATTCTCTTAAAGTACACCAAACACCCCCAAAGCCAAGATTCCATTTCACACCAAGGAAATAAGAAGCAAATACATGCAAATAACTGATACTTTCTTTTTCTTGAAGTAGAAGTCACATAGCATCATATTAGTTTCAGGAGCACAGTGTAATGACTTGATTTCATTTATATTGCTAAATGATAACCAAGTGAGTCCAGTCCACATCTGTCACCGCACATAGTGACAAAGACTTTTTCTTGTGGTGGGAACGTTCAAGAACCACCCTCCTACAGCTACTTTCAAAACAGTACCGTAAACTATAGTCACTGTGCTGTACATTATAGCCCATGACTTACTCATTTTATAGCTGAAAATTTGTACCTTCTGACCCCCTCACCCATTTCACACACCCTCCTACCTCCCACCTCAGGAAACCGCCAATATGTTCTCTATAACAATTGGCTACTTTTTTTTTTAAAGACTCTACATATAAGTGAGATCATACTACATATTTTTCTATTTTGTTTCTTACCATAATTGCCCTCGATGCTGTCCATCCATGACTATCCATTTTGTCACAAGTGGTGGGATTTCATTCTCTTTTCTGGCTGATAATAGTCCCTTGTACATATATATCATATTTTCTTTATCCATTCATCCACCAGGAGACATGTAAGTTTCCACATGTCAGCTTTTAAAAAATGCTGCAATGAACATGGGGTGCATGTATCTTTTTGAATTAGTGTTTTGTTCTTTGGATAAATACCCAGAAGTGGAACTACTGGGTCATAAGATATTTCTATTTTTAATTTTTTTGGTAACCTCCATATAGTTTTCCACAGTGGCTACACCCATTTACTTTCCCACCAGCAGTGTAGGTCTTGTCTTTTGACAAGGTGAGCATTCTAACTGGTGTGAGGTGACATCTCATTGTGGTTTTGATTTGCATCCCCTGATGACTAGCGATGTGGAGCACCTTGTCATGTGCCTGTTGGCCATCTGTGTCTTCTTTGGAAAAATGTCTGTCTGGGGCTGCTAAGGGTCGGGTGGACCTGGACAGACCTCCACCTATTTTTTAATTCAATTGTTTGTGGGTTTTTTTGCTATTGAGTTTTGTAAGTTCTTTATAGATTCTGGATATTAGGTATATGATTTGCTGATATCTTCTCCCATTCAGTAGGCTGCCCTTTCATTTTGCTGATGGTGTCCTTCACCGTGCAGAAGCTTTTTAGTTCGATGTCGTCCTGCTTGTCTACTTTTGCTTCTGGTGCATTTGCTTTGGTGTTAAACCCAAGAATACAATTGTCAAGAGCAGTGTCACGGCACTCGCACTGTGCTTTCTTCTGGGAATTCTATGGTTTCTGGACTTACACGCCAGTCTTCAATCCACTTTGAGTTAATTTGGGTGTGTGATGTAAGAGGGTGTTCCAGTTTCATTCCCTGCCAGGACGCTGTCCACTTTCCCAACACCATGTATTGAAGAGACTCTGTCCCCACTGTGCAGGCTCACCTTGGAGATCTGCAGGTTCAGTTCCAGACCTCAATAAAGGGAATGTCACAGTAAGTCATCACATGAGTTTTTCTCTTCCCAGTGCATATAAACCGTACACTTATACTATGCTGTAGTCTAAGTGTGCATTATATCTAAAAACACAATGGACACTCCATTAAAAATACTTTATTGATAAATATGCTCACCATCCCCCGAGCTTTCAGGTCATAACGTTTCTGCTGGGGGAGGGTCTCCCCTCAGTGTGGACAGCTGCTGACTGATCAGGGTGGGGGCTACTAAGGGTGGGATGACTGACAATTTCTACAAACAAGACAACAATGAAGTCTGCTGCCTCGAATGGCTCTTCCTCTCACAGGTGATTTCTCTGTACCAGGTGATGCTACTTGACAGCATTTTAGCCACAGTAGAACTTCGAAAATTGGAGTCAATCCTCTCAAACCTGCTGCTGCTTTGTCAGCTGAGTTTATGTAATAATCTAAATCCTTTTGCATTTCAGCACTTCCCAGCACCTTCACCAGGAGCAGATTCCATCTCGAGAAGCCACTGTCTTTGCTCGTCCATAAGGAGCAGCTCCTCATCTGTTAATTTGATGATGAGATGCAGCGATTTGGTCCCATCCTCAGGCTCCACTTCTAACTCTAGTTCTCTTGCTCTTTCCACCACATCTGCAGGGACTTCCCCCACTGAAGTCTGGAACCCCTCAAAGCCATACAGGAGGGCTGGAATCAACCTCTTCCAAACTCCTGTTAATGTTGGTATCCCACGAATCAGGACTGTTCTTAACGGCATTTAGAATGGTGAATCCTTCCCAGGCTTTCAATTAACTTTACCCAGATCCATCAGAGGATCACTGTCTGTGGCAGCTGTAGCCTTTACAAAATGTATTTCTTAAAGAATGAGACTTGAAAGTTGACATGACTCCCTGGTCCATGGGCTGCAGAATGGATTGTGTCAGCAGGCATGAAAATGACATTCATCTTGCTGTCCATCCCCATCAGAGCTCTTCATGACCAGGTCATTGTCAGTGAGCAGTCATTCTGAAAGGAATCTTTTTTTCTGAGCATTAGGACTCAACAGTGGGCTTAAGATATTCAGTAAACCCTGTTGTAAACAGATGTGCCGTCATCCAGGCTGTGTTTTTCCACTGACAGAGCACAGGCAGAGTAGATTTAGGACAACTGTTAAGGGCCCTGGGATTTGGGGGATGGTCAAGAGGCATTGGCTTCAACTTAAAGTCCCCAGCTGCATGAGCCCCTAACAGGAGGGTCAGCCTGTCCTGTGAAGCTCTGAAACCAGGCAGACTTCTCCTCTCCAGCTATGAAAGCCCTAGATGGCACCTCCCGATAGAAGGCTGTTTGGTCTACACTGAAAATCTGTTGTTCAGTGCAGCCACCTTCCTGAATTATCTCAGCTGGGTCTTCTGGGTAACTTGCTGCAGCCTCCCCATCAGCACCTGCTGCCTCACCTGCACTTTTCTGTTACAGAGACGCTTCTTTCCTTGGGAGAGTCAGCTTTGATCAAAGTGCCAGGAAAAAGGGGATAAAAAGGGTTCAGTATTGATCCCTCTTGCTCTCCACAGATAATGGCATGGTCATCCTCCTACAGGGAAGCCTAGGGACTAGTTCTAAGGGGCTCACACCTAATTTGTGGTGTGACTTAGATGAAAACACGAACATTTTCAACATAAAAATATTTCACAATGCAAAAAGCATATAGCTCTTGAGTATACACACTGTATATTCCTAACACTCATTAATATTTTCTCTTATTTATTTGAGATTTTGTATTTTTAAAAGCCATTTTGAAACTCTGGAAGTACTGGGAGAGTGTCTCTTGTATGTGTGTGTATAAAAACAGTTTTGTATATATAATTTTCAAATTCAGTATATTTAGGTATTTCTCCCCTTGAATACTTCATTCTTCCTTATAACTCAGCATTATGCTTTCAGAATTTAGCACTGTTAATACATGACCTAATTTCTTTATTTCAACTGTTACAGAACATTCATTTTTGATCTACCACATCCAGCCATCTTTTAGCAATGGACACTGCTTTGCCCAGAAACGGGTCTCCACACGCACCTTCCCTGCCCTGCCTTAGGGGTCGACTTCTTCACGTCTGCTCAGTGTCGAGTTACATCTCTCTACATACTTGCCTACGCCTGGTACTGATGTCACAGGGTGTTCATCATATAATCTTACTATTCACCTTGTTTTATTATAAGTTACGCAGATTTGTTTTGAGAGAACTACCATAAACCTACTTAGCACATCCACAATGAAATACACTTTTATAAAGCAATCTCCTTTCTCAGCTGACTGGTCCACAGACCACCCTCCAGCAGGCATCCAGACTTGAGGGCAAGCCGGGAGGCAGAAGACGAAGTGGGGGCTACTTTCTGGGGACATTCTGAGGAGAAAGAAAAGGAGGCTGATGGCTACACCTATCTCCTCTCAATTAGTGTTTGCTGTTGGGAGGAAATTTTATCACTGAATACCCTCAGGAGAAAGTCCCTTGCTGAAGAATTATTTATCCTAAACAGACTCTATCTCTGAGGCATGGCTCCTTCAAGAGGCTTCATAAGCTGTAAAATTCTCTGGGTTATGAAATGGAGATGTTTAGCAAAGTCACACTCCCTCTGTGTGAGAAACCCACGAAATCTCAGGTGGGGGCCTCATCTGTTATTTGCGGAGAGAGATGGGTCCCAAAGCAGGGACCCGGGAACCGCACAGGATGGCCACGGCTCTCCCTGCTGCATCTGTGCCCTTGGACTGCCCGTGGCTGAAGCTGTCAGTGATGCTGACAGACAGCAGGCGCTCTCTGAGTCACAGGCCCGTCTGACAGCCCAGCCATGCGTCTGCTCCCAAGTGTGGGCGGCTATTCCACCTGGGCAAAGCCGGGGCCTCCACAGAGCTTTTTACCGTCTGCCAGCTCTCTGCCTGTGTCTGGACTCTCTCTGCCTGTCTGGCGTCACTTTACACCATGGAGACTGTCTTCCTATTGCTTTCAGTTCTTCACAAAGTGCTGTCTTTGCCACCTGCCTGTGTGTCCACAGCTCAAGGCCACTGTTGGTAGGGGTCCAGACTGGAGCCGGGGTTCTTCGTGTGACTCTCAGCACACGACAGGCATATCCACTACAGGTGGATGTTCACGCCTCTTTGTCCATGTCACCTTTCCGTGTCCGTTAGAGTGTGAAGATGAAATATACTGATAAATCAGCTCTCAGTAGGATAAAATTTTAGTAATGCCTCATCAGAAAGCTGATTCTATGAAAATCACACACCATCTATATACCCAGAGAAATCTGTAAACTTATTGATAAAATTCTTATTGACAGAAAACTTACTAAAGATGGGCCTACTGTTTTTGTAGAAATATTCATTCTGCTCTCTCTGTAACTATTAGTTCACTGACTGGCTTTTCCTAGATGGCAGCTGCCTGAATTCCATCTGCAAGGAGGGAGAAAGCCGTTCAAGAAGGAGTTAAAAGTTTTCCACCACAAGGTCCCATGGGCATCGTGATTGAGTAACTAAAATCAATGTCTTGAATTTGTTCTCAGTGCTGAACAGCCAAACATTGCAGGACATAGAAAATCATTATGTCCACAGTCTGTGGACTCCCGCAGGAGCCACTTCTTCAATTATTTTCAAAATAAATGGAAAACCAAGGTGGTTATGTCACAAGATGGCAAATATACAGTAATCATGATGCGAACGTTCTGTCACTCCAGAAAGGATGACAGATACTAACTCTTAATTTTAATCAATTAACAAAGGTTAGACCCCAAACAGGGGAATACAGATGATAATTTGTCAAGATATTAGGAAAGTTTATCTCAGTATCATACAAACAGTTCTTTCAAGAACCAAAACCTTCACCCAAATAAACATAGCTACTTACAAAGATGAAAAGACAAGATGACACAAACCGACTTTCTCAAAAGTCTGGTCCACAGTTGATTGTATATGTGGGATATATTACAACTGACACAAATTTATTATCTACTATTAATTTTTTCCTTCTTTACCAACACATTCCTACCTGTCTCTGATTTCTCTTACTTGCACTTAATTCCACCACAGAGGCAGGGGGACTATTAAATGAGCTGACAGGGTGAACACATAACCTACCCATGTCAACGTCCAAGTGTGGGAATGACTGCTGTTCTTTAGACACATTTGTCGGTCGTGGACGGAGTGACAGGGTAAAGGGCCCCGACACTGGTTCCCAGTGGGCTGTGCCCTGAGCCGCCCGGGCAGTCTGGCATTGAGGGCCTACCTCTCAGCCCCGAGGCCTCCACACGGCTTGGCACCGGGGCACTTTAAAGTGAGCCAGATGGTTCTCGTGAACAATCAGGAGGAAGACGTCCTGGCTAGAGGCTGATCTCCTGTCAGCATCCTTGCCCCTCACTCTGCCCACACTACTTCTTAGGAACATGGGGCTGCCTGGGGAGACTGAAGTCCCTTCAGCTGAGCACCCCCTGCTGCCACCAGGGGAACCTTTGCCCATATACACAGTAGAGATGATGTGATGGCAACACTTTGGAAACTATTTTCTGAGCACATCTTTCTGAATTTCAACAGGGAGCAGTAGTATTCACACCCACGAGCAATGAGGTGATGGCTCGGTGTGAGCCTGGTGGGGCGGGGCAGGGAGAGAGGGCGGCGGGGCTTAGGGAGGCACTGGCTGTGACCAGGCCACAGGTCCAGGTTCTCTGTACCTGACTGATGGGACCCAAGTCCTCCGCGAACCTGTTTACTTCTGACAGAAGCAGAGAGATCACAGATTTTCTCAACAAGCGGCAACTTCCCAGGGTGACCAGACTCTGCGAGACGTAAGACTGCACCTGAAACTGAAGGCAGAGTGGGTGAGTGTCTCCTCCCAATGAACCTGGGCACTTTCTAGGCTCCGTGCTGTGTCCACACAATTCTGGGTCAGCCTGAGCAAAACTACAAAAGAGACAAATTATAACAACAATGTAAGGTGTGAAGTTTCCTGTAGCAGTTAACATTTTGAAATGTCTAATGTGCTGAATGGAAGTTTCAGCTGAAGTATCAAAAGATAATGGAATCATTTAGATGATAGACTACATACAGAATGGAAAAAGCAATACACTAGACACAGAGATATAGGTATATTGATACACAGATAAAGACATATAAAAAGGGTGAGAGGAAGAAGTCTGACCGTGTCTTTGGGGAGAGGTATGGTGCATTACTAGTCTCACTTCCATGCTGGACAGGGACAGGGAGGGACTTCTCTAGTCTTCACAAGTCAAAACAGAGGTGTTTTAGGGTGAGGAGAAAAAAAGAAGGACTCAGAATTTTCATCTAGAGAAAGCAAAAGTACTCACCATGAAAGAAGTTTAGAAGGACAGTGGGAGACAACAAATTATATTCTATAGAGTTATTAGGAGAAAAGCCACTTGATTATTGATCACATTAAGGTGTATATAACCCACAGCTGGACTTTAATTAAATCTATCCTTTAATGTATCTGGGAGAATGGAGGCTTCAAGGGGTATCTCAGAACACAGAAACAACATGTACCTTGTTCTACATGAACTTAAAATCACATTGTGGGGAACATTCATTTTAAATATGAAATAGTTAAGTTGCAGTGCTAAATAAATAATGCCATATGAAACTAGGAAATATAACCTGTGTCCTTTAGGATAAACATTTAACGTAGATATTTCTCAGATTGATATTTTAATCATATACTTTAGAAGTTAATCAGTGACAATAAGAAGGTGAATGGATTACAGAGTTCAAAATAAACTTCTATTATAAATCTGGACAGGTAAAACTAGCTCTTAATAATGGTGTTCTAAATCAACTTATCAACTGTCTTGCCAATGGGTTTCAGCCCCAGGCAAGTTTGCTATGGATTCAGTGTGACCAAAGGAATCGACAGCAAAACGTTCTTGGGGTGAAAGGGTTTATTACCCGGCTTGTTCTCTAGTGGTAGGTCGAGCACTAGTGTCTCTGCCTCCGCCCAGAGCACTGGGCCGAGCTCTCTGTACAGCACAATAATAGCTTATTGCCCACAGGTGTGGGAGTGGCAGCCCAGCAACAGGCCAGTTACATCATCAGGGGGTTTAAGTTCAGTGAGGATCCTGGCCATAGGAACCCCAACTTCCCCACATCAACTTAACAGTAACATCACGTGAATTTATTACCATAAGAAGCATAGTTACTTATCGTTGTTATTTCCTGATGACCTAACTGGCTAGGACTCAGACCCTTTGTGACTCTGACATGTTTCAGCCTTTATACAACATCCGTGCCTGCACCTGACAGAAAGAGTGCTCTCACCTGAGCTCTACATGCTCTCTGCTGCTTCAGTCATTTACCTACTCCTTTCTCAATATTTAAGACTCCAGGAAACAGCTTAAAGTGAAGAAAAGATTCACAGTAAAATAAAAGGGCTTCAGAAGTGGGAATGAAATGATGAAGATTCCCTTAGAATTTAATTGACTCAGTGGGGATGAAGGGCAGGGTTGGGTTTGCGGCTCTGGAGTCTGGCACTGCCTGAGCCAATACCAGCTCCGCTGCCTATTAACTAGTACTATTAACTAGTGTTAACAGCTTATTTAACCTTTTATGTTTTGGTTTCCACACCTGCAAAACAGTCATTGTGACAGCTCCCACCTCACGGGAGGTTCAGCACCCCACCAGGCCTTTAGGAGGTGCTCAGTAACTGTCACATGTTCTCATATACAGGGTGAAAATACAAAAATTGTATAAGTGTAATTCACTGCCCTTGGAAAGTTAAATACTAGAATAAAGTCTATATTCTCGAGTTAATATGGTCCCACTGGAGAACACTGCTGAGAAGAAAAGTTGGCCATAAAGGGCTTTTCCATAGTTTAGTTATGAACTAGGACTGTCTCCCCAGCACAGCTGAGGTTCATCTGAGAGCGAAGACTAAGCCCAGACCCATGGGGCTGGCTGAGAATTCTGTGAATGTTCTCATGGAAGTGGCCTTTCTAGCCTTCTGTAGTAACGGGCATGTGCTTTTGCAAATACACTGGGCTTGGAGGGAGGCTGACGGGGAGGCCAGGGGCGAGTCAGCTGGTGCATTTAACTGCCCAGTCCCAGTGCCCCAGCCTGGTCAGCGCCGCCCCGACACCCAGGGAGCAGGTTGGAACTGGGAGTGTTCTTACTGTCCAAACAGGATGAAATGGAGTAGCGTGCATTCACCTGGAGACAACATGCTTCTGTCCTATTTAAGGCTAAGTCACGTTGCTGGGACTGGGTCACTATGCCGCCCACAGGACACCCTGCTGCTGCACAGTGTCGATGAAATGCTGATATGGCCGATGCTCTGAAGGCCCTGGAGAAATAAGTGTGTTCTTGAAAAACCCAAAATTCCAGTGTCTGACACACCTGGGGAGTTTCCAGGTCTGAAGCATGTTTGAATACCACTCCCTAAGTGAAAACCAAGTTGCTTTAGTGTGTATTTATTATCACTAATAAAAAGATAGAACACTTGATGGGCCTTTGTGGATATCTGAGGCAACATACACCCACTTTTTTGCCACTTCAGTGCATATACTGAGTAAATCACAGAGCTGTAAATTTTGAGAAGGGCCCAGAGGAGTACATGAAGTTCTCCAGCTGGTCCAGGTTGGGAAATAAGAAACTGCCACTCGGACCTCCTGCCAGTAGGGTGCAGGGCCTGGAGCTGACCAGTCAGTATACTGCATGATGCGTGCAGCTTGCCCCAGTGAGAAAATCTTTTGGAAGGCACAGAATTACTTGGGGTGGAAAGAAGGTTGAGGGCGTCCCTTCTGAATGTAACACAGTTTGCAGCGATGTAGCCGGGCCCTGGGACAGCAGCGGAGGATGTGTCCCTGAGCCAGGAGTCTCCTGAGGACAGAAGCACTGCAGCTCTGAGACTCACAGTGTGGCCACGTCACCTCCATGGTGCTTCAGTGATGCCAGAAGCGGCAGCTACTCTGACTCCATGGTGTGGTTTACACAGAGGGACTTTAAAACAGACACTGGAACTGTGCTTAATGCCAGTACTGACCGAAAGGACACAGGCTACCCTTGGAGAAAGAAACTAGTAAAAAACCACGTAGAGATGTAAGAGTACATGAAATAAAAACATTCAAGGTGGATAGCTTGAGAGCAGAATGAAGGTGACTGAGGGGAAAGTCTACACACTCACATATAGGTTAACAGAATTTACACAATCCGAGTTATGAGCAGAATCTCAGGGACGTGGGGGACAATACAGAAGGTCTATCATGAGTGTAACTTGAATCCAGGAGAAATAGAGGAGAATAGACAGAAAATGTCTGAAGAAATAATGGCTGAAAACTTCTTGAGTTTGGTGAAAAGACTTAAATGTACACATTCAAGAATCTCACTTGAACGCCAAGCAAAAAAATGAGAAAAATGCCTACATCAGAGCCATACTCCTGCAAATCAGACAAAGAGACAAACTTAAAAGTAGCTAATGACCCCTTTATACAGGGAACATAATTCAAGTTACTGTGGACTTCCCATCAGAGGCTGTAGTGGGTGGGTGGGACTGGAGGCCTAAAAGAAAAAGAAATGTCAACCAGCATTCTATATCCGTACAAATCCTTCAAGAATGCAGGTGAAATATGTATTTTCAGATAAAAAGTAGAATTAAGAAAATATGTAACCAACAGAGTCACAGCTTAAGAAATGCTAAAAGAAATATTTTTTATGCTGAGTGAAAATGATACTAGTGGGAAATTTAAATCTTCAGGAAAAATGAAGGGCGTCAAAAATGGTAACTGTCTGGCTAACTATAAAAGATTATTTTCTCCTTGATTTATTTGAAGTAACTGCAGCTGAAAGAAAATAAAACATAGTATCATCTTGTATGAGGATGTGCTACATATGACAATTACAGGGCATGAGCCAATTAACTTACTGCCTCTCAGCCCCAAGTTCACCTTTCAGTTTATGATCAGCAATAGCACCACTTACATCTCCTATACCCAAGCAACACATTAGGTTTCTCATTAGAGTTTGCTGACAGGTCACTGTAGGAGGAAGAGGCTTGCTTGTTTCTGGAGGCTGCACCGTGTGTGGGCATGACATTGGTTGGAGTTGAGCACCAGCTGCCCATCCAGAATATTAGGGCCCCTGAAGACCTTGCTAGTTCAGCCGGCCTGCTGATCACCCGCTGAGACCCTCTCTGCACAGAAACCGCCACCTTGAAGTCCTCCTGCCCACACCAGCTCCTGGGCGGCTCACCTGCAGCCCCCACTCCCGCTGCAAGCTCTCTCCACTGTGGTCACGGGGACTCAGCCCAGGGAAACAAAGGACTGGCATCTGGGAGGTGTAGCTAACGAAGTTCCTGGTAAGTACAGTCTCAATACATGCGAAGGACAGGGAGAAAAGTCTGAAACTCACCACGTCTTAGTCTCTGCTTTCCAGACGAATTAGGGTAAGTTGGCATTGAGAGCCTCAGAGATTACAACACCCTGCCCCCCATCTACTGGCAATGACTTTAGCCATTTGATCTTCTTAAATTAACAGCTTTGGAGTGTGTGTGTGTGTGTGTGTGTGTGTGTGTGTGTGTGTGTGTGAAAACGGTTGTGTAACCAACACCACGAATTCCACAACTCTGAAAATAAATTCCACCAGCAGTCGGCTCTCTACGCTGTTCCCTGAGCCCCTGGCAAGCACTGAGCTACATCCTGTCTCCGTGATTTGCCTGCACGGACATTTCATACACTGGCAGGTACCACATGTGGCGTTTGTGTCTGACCTCTTTAGTTCAGAATAACTATTTCCTCAGAGGTCATACATTTTGGAGCATGTTCAGTACTTCATGCCTTTTACACCTAAGAGACAGTCCACTGTCCTTACAAGGCTACTTCTGTTTCTTTCTCCTGTCTGTTAGGAATAATGCTGCTGCAGACACTCACGCACAAGTTTTGGGTAGTTACACATTTCCGATTCTCTTGGAGGCTCACCTAGGAGCTGCCTTGCTCAGTGACACAGTAACTCTGTGTTTAACTTTCTGAGGGACGGCAGACTCTTCTCCAAAGCGGCTGGGTCCTTTTATGTTCCCGCTGGCCATGTACAATGGCTCAGATTTTCCCGTATCTCTGTTATATTTTCATCACACAGGTTATTCCTACCCTTTTGATCTTGGCCATCCTATTGGGTAGGAAAGTGGTTTTGATTTTCATTTCTCTAATGACTAATGATTTCATGTATTTATTGGCCATTTATAGGTCTCCTTTACAGAAATATCAGTTCAAATCCTTTGCCCATTTTTCAGTTGGTTATTTATTATTTTTAACTGTTGAACTGTAAGAGGTCTTTTTATAATCTGGATTCAGGTCCCATATCAGATACACGATTTCCAAATATTTTCTCCCATTCTGTGTGATGGATGTGTCAGTTCCCTTGACGGCATCACTAACAGCACGAAGCTTATCTATTTTCTTCTCTGGCAACTCCTGCTTTAGGTGTTGTACATAAGAAACAAATGCCTCACCCCAGATTACAAATATTTACTCCTATGTTTGCTTCTCAGCCTTTACAGTTTTAGCTCTTCAGACCCAAAAGCTATTCTGAGTTAATTCAATATGGCCCATTTGCATGTGGACGTCCAGCTGTTCCAGCACCATTTGTTGAAAACCTGTTTTTACCCCACTGAGTTGTCCTGGTATCCTGTCACTGACTGTAAATAAAAGCCCTTATTGATGGACTGTCAATTCCCCTGCATTAATCTCCGCTCCTCTCCCTTACATCAGCACCAGTGTCTGGACTGCTGTAGATCTGTAGCAAGTTCTTAACTTAGGACACGTGAGTCCCCCAACTCTGTTCTCCTTTTTCAAGACGATTTTTGTTATTCTGGGTCTTTCATTTCCATGTGAACTTTAGCATCAGCTTGTCCATTTCTGCAGAAAAGATGGCTGGGTTTTTGGTAGGGATAGTGGTGAATCTCCAAATCAGTTTGGGAAATATCACCGTCTTAATAACATCAATCTTATAATCCATGAACATGGAATATTTTCCTCGTTAAAAATTTCTTTCAACAATGTTCTATAGTTTTCAGCAAAGATATCCTATACTATTTTTGATAATGTATTCCCAAGTATTTTGTTGCTTTTCTTGATATTACAAATAGAATTATCTTAATTTCTTTTTAGAATCAGTCACTTTTTAAGTTACCTTAGTATATATTCTCTTAAAAACATGTAGTAAGTCTCAACACCTTCCTCCTACAGTAAATGAGATAAATCGACAAGTCCAAGAATTGTGGTTGGGCAGTAAAAATAGATTACATATGGGATCTTCTTCAGTTCCCTTTTTGCTTCTAAAAAAAATTGCCCCTAGCCAGTAAAGACTGGAAATGAATTTGTAACTGAACTATCATCATCAAAATGGTATTGCTTATAGGATTCTCACGGACATTTGGGATACACTAAGGCTTCTGTCATCAGTTATATGTTCTCTAAAAATTCCATCATGTAACCCACTGAGGCTTTGTATCTCTTTTCTGCCCCTGTAACTACTAATCTTACAACTACACTACTATTACCCCCGTCCCTGGGAGGTGAGGTAATCTGATCATTAAGAGCTCAACTTGGGAGCCAGACTGCTGTTCAAAACCTGAGCCTGCAGTGTCCTCCCCGTGTGACCCTGGGACGTCAGCACGCTTCTCTATACCTCAGTTTTCTCATCTGTAAAAGGGAGCTAAGAATAGCTACTATTTCTCAGGCCTGTTTTGAAAAACAATGAGTTAATGCATGTAAGTACATGGGCCAGTGCCTGGCACACAGCAATGCCCAGTGCATGTTGACTATTTTTAACCACTGCTGCTTTCACAGAGGCAGGCCGGTAGGCCCGGGCTCAGCCCGCAGGTGCCCACAGAGGTCGAGGGAGGGAAGGGTGTCCAGAGTCTGCCCCTCAGGCGTCAGCACCCAGAGAATTACGTTTCTCGGGACTACAGTGGTAAGAGACTCTCTGGGGTGCCTATCTCCTAAGAGTACTTCCCAGTTCATGAAAGAAGGAATAAGTGAAAATCAGGACAAACAAGGAATTGGCCCAAGAATGCTTAGATCAAGCTCTGTTCTCGGCTGAAAACAGGCACACGATGGACACATGGCGCAGCCCCACTGTCAGGGCTGCACGTGGGCCCCGGGCGCGGTGGGGCTGGAAGACCCTGTGTGGGTGCGCGGGGAGGTCCCGGGCACCTCGGGGACGCCACGGGGCGGGAAGCACCAGCTGGGGCTCGGCGAGTCTTCCAGGGGACACAGGGCTGGGAGGCCTGGGAGGTGGCAGGGAAGTGCGCTTAGAAGGACAGCCAACAGCGGGCGGGTTCAGCCCTCCCCGAAGGTCTGCAGGAAGGAAAGGGACCCGGGAGCAAGCAGCAGGCGAGAGGGGCGGGCCTGGGAGCGGCCTGTGTGAGGGACCGCGATCTCAGCATTCAGGGGCACTGTGGCCACATTTTTAATCAATAATTTGAACAAAAACATGCAAATCAAACTGCATAATATGGACAGAGACAGCTAGTGCTGTGAGCAGCAAAACCAGGTTTCTAATGAACTCTTTAAGCTTTACAATCAGGCCCAGGTAAGGGAAACATAACAGAGCCACATAAAAGGTTCTATCTATTTAAATTCCTGTAACCTCTTAAAAACAAGAATTATAATTATAGATATTTAAAACTATTTTTGTTTGGAGCTAAGGACATTTACCACCCAGAAGACCCCAGAAGTCCCCGCCAGGAGCAGGGGCACCTCAACAGGGGTCCTTGTATTTTCTAGACGACATCTGCAGGCTTGGACACGGCCAGGTGGTGGTTTCAGTTAGGCTTTGTCGTCTTAGGAAATGACTTGCTCACGCCAATGGGACTAGGAATTGGGAACACTCTGGGACCTACGTGACAAGCATTAAGCAGCTACCTGCCGACAGGCAGACAGGCCTGTACTAACTTACGGCCAATTGCCCTATCACTGGGGACTTCGTGATGCTCGAATGCAAGTCAAAAGGAAATAGTAAAACGTGGTATCTTCTGTGTTCAGGGGAATGAGGGAGATGCAGAGGCCATATGCCTTCTCATTTCATTGGAAGGCTTTGCGGTCTCGAGTCACTGACGTCTGTCTAAAGTCGTACAGGCACTGCTGATATCAGATACACCAAATACACTTCACAAATGAGTAACGAAAACAGGTGAAGGCTAGCAGGTTCACAACTGAATTCAGTGAGAAAAATTTTAAGAAAACAGTTTGAGCTCCAAGGTGTACAATCACCACAGCACAAGCGACGGAGACTGGTCATAAGGGAGCTGACTACGGATGTACACTAGAATGCCGAAAATGTTTGGCCACGTGCCATTTTTGGTAAGAATGTTTACTGATTGCCACTGAATTAAAGAAGCACAGTTGCTAGGTGCCCACTGTCAGTTTCTCTTACCAGGCCCAGACTGGAAGCAAGATGAACAGCACGGGCACAAGGAGAGACTCAGATACGCAAGGACAGATGCTCTCAGCTCTGTCTAGGTGGGCGATGCATTAGTGTTTCCTACATTCTGAAGCATCTTACATTCCATTCCACCCCCTTTTCTTTCCATCATTCTATACTTAATATGCATCAATTGTATAAAGCAATAAAACTGAAGTCTATTTAAACAAGAAAATAATATTCTAGGGGATATTTCTGGGAAGCTGAGTTAAATAAACAGGTATGAACACCCTCTTTTCATAAATGCTACAGGCACACCTATAAAACTCTTGAATTAAGCAGTAACTCTTGAGTTAAGCAATATCAAGCACAGCTATTACTATAAAACTGGCTGATGGGAATGAGACGACCATCGTAGGCAGGCGATGCGCAGGCAGAAATGAGTCTGACCCAGGCTTCAGGCAGACCAGCATGAGGGAGGGGCCAGGCTACGGTACAGAACTGAAGCTCTTCTACAAAGACCTTGAAACTTCGGTGCAATAGCAGTGAAGGTGGACAAGAAAAGCTCAATCTACAGTAAACCCTGAGAAACAATTTTCACAGGCTGTCATTCATGCAAAAAAAACACATACTACAAAAACAAGTACGTTATGTAGCTTAGAGTAAAAGTTGCTGCAATCAGTCACATAAAATGATGTTTTTAAAATAACTGCATGTTCAGATTCCCAACAAGAGAGGAGACTGTGCAAATGCGGTGATTCTGAAGACCAGGACACCAAAGAACGGGAGCTGTGACCGTCAGGTGTGGTGGCTGCACACTCACTCCTCCTCTACAGTGGGTGCTGACTGAGCGCCAGGGACTACAGGGCGGAGCCAGCCCTGCCGCCACCTTGAAGTTAATGCATACATGAAGTAAGTAAGGCTCCTTTGGCCTCTGCAGTTACTGCTGATGGTGGCCAACAGACCTCGGAAGGTACCAGAATGCAAACCAGCTGGATCCTGATGTAAAGGATACTTTTCACAAAGTTAAAAGTGTGACTCCCATATGGCCTGCGGGTAGACATGCACCAGTGGTGACCCTCGGTGAGGGTGAAGGGCACCGCGGGCCTGAGTGCTGGGTCTAAGGAAAGAATGTTTGAAGAAGGCTGCTAGGTCAGAGACAAAGCTGATTAATATCTTACACGATAAACCCCACCACCTCCAGGCTTATACTTCTGTTTTTTTTTTTAAGGTTAGAGATTTTAATTAACACAAATGACTGTGTCTAGTTGTGCTTATCTTTACTTGCACAGAAATCACTCACATCAGTTCCATGTAGGAAGGTGTGGGCTAACACGGGGCTTCGCAGACCGGGGCTCTGACGAGAGCCTTCCCAGGCACTGAGTTCCCGCCGGGTCAGCTTGTCGGAGAAGGTGCCCAGCGTGTCACTGAGACGGCGAGCAACAGGCCTTCGCCTCGTTTCTAGGCTCGTGACAGTGTATCTAACTGTCATGCTAACTAAACAACACATATTAATGCATTGCTGATTCTTTAGAAAGAAAAGGAGATCCTCAGAGGCCAGATGAAAATAAGGAAATAAAGAGGGTAAGATGAAATCAGGCAATTTTCAGAAATGGATCAGCTGGGCTGCCTTTTTTGGCAAACAGTACTAGTGGCACAGAATTCTCAAGTAAGGCCTGGGCCCCCCACAGCGGGACAGCGTCTACGATGCCTCAGGTTAGGCCTGCAGGGCTCATGCCCTGGTGCAGGGCGGGGAGCAGCTGGCCCCCAGCAGAAGTGACACTACAGTGGGAGGACTCGTAACAGGCCCCTCTGGGTGTGTGAAAGGCAGGCACAGCCACACGGGGTCTGCAGGTAAATTCACACGACTGAGTATTCCAGGGAACCCACAGCTGAGAAAATAGGCTAATTTCTTCTGGCAACCAGAAGGTGCAACTACAAATCAACTTACTTTTTTCCAGCTTTACTGAGATAGAATTGACATATAACAATGCTTAATATGTACAGTGTAATGACTTCATGGCCATATACTGTGAAATGATTGCCACATTAGGGTTAGTTAACACCTCCATCGCCTCACATAATTACCATTTCTTTTTTGGGGTGAGCACATTTAAGATCTACTCTCTTAGGATCTCGCAAGAATATACCAGAATATGATTAACTATAATCACCATACTGTACATTAGATCCCAGAACCGACTCATTTTACAGCTGAAATTCAACCACCATTTCCCCATTTCCCCCTCACAGCCCTTGGAACCCACCGTTCCAGTCTCTGTCTCTGAGTCCAGCTCTTAGGGATCCCACATACAGGACACCGTGCAGCTTTGACCTTCCCCTACCGGACTGACTTCACGTCACATAAAGGCCCCGAGGTCCATCCGCTTTGTTGTGTGGGGGGCTCCCTTCTCTCTCGAGGCTGACTGATGTCTGTTAGGGGTGCACACACCACACCCTCTTTATCCACCATCCACGGACACTTGGGGTGTTTCCATGTTGTGGTTACTGTGAATAACGCGGCAGTGAATGTGGGAAACGGAATCTCCTCAAGATCCTAACTTCATTTCTTTGGATATATATCCAGAAGTAGGCATGCCGGCTCTTATGCTAGCTCTATTTTTAATTTTTTGAGACATCTCAGTCCTGCGTTCCACGGAGGCTGGACTGGTCTACATTCCCACCCACAGTGTAGACGGCTCCCTTTCCTTCACATCCTCACCAACACTCGTCATCTATTATCTTTTTTTCTGACAGCTGCTCTAACACGTATCAGGTGATATCTCACTGAGATTTTTGTCTCACATTTCCCTGATGAAGCATGATATTGAGGATCTAATCACAGCTGCATGTCACCTTTAGAAAAATGTCTATTAAGTTCCTCTGCCCATTTTTTAACCCATATTGATAATTATCACAAACATTACAATTACGTAGTAACACAGAATACTTACACATTTAAAAAGTGTAAGAAAGTATGAAGGTATACTTACAAAGACCAAGAGAAAATCTTAAGTTTCTGGAAGAGGCCTGTGAAAATTCAATTTAAGTTTAGAGGTGTACCTATATGGATATTTCCATTTAAAAAGCTCAAGAAAACTAGTCCGACTGATAAATGTAACTCATGTATTGATATATTTCTAATGAGACATGTGATATTTTTTACGAAATCATATGCAAAGGCGGCCTCCTATTCTGAAAGATCCTCTAACGCTTTCCAGACATGAGCCAGGGGGAGATTCAGTACAAAATCACCGTTTCCGGGGACACAGCCTCACACGCAGTCCCAGGGCCATGAACACACAGCCGCCAAGACATGACGAGAACCTGGGCCACAGGCTGCGGGGGTAAAACACGCGCGCGGACCGGGCACCGAACCCAGCAACGGGGAGGAAGCACCCGCGGCTCCCAGGGGGCGGCGCCCCGGGCGGCCGGGCGGCGGCGCGCGGTCAGCGTCCGGCCCCAGGAGGAACCGGCGGCGCGGGCGCTGCGGGCAGGCGTCGCCAGGAGGGGCACCGGGGCGAACAGACACACGGCGGGAGGACGGGCCCCTCAGGCCTCCGGGGCGGCCCCGGGCGAGGCCCCGCGCGACGAGGCGCCGGGAGCTTCCGCAGGGAGTCCGCGTGTTCCAGAGATGCACCCGGAGGCGGACGGCCCCGCGGAGGAGGCGGCGGTCAGGGTGAGGAAGGAACGTGCCCCGCCCGAGGGCGCGGCCGGGCGTCGCGTCAGCCCTGAGCGGGCGCCGGCTGCGCGCGTGTGTGTGTGTGAGGCGCCCAGCGCACGCTAGCTGTGTTTTGCACGAAGAGGCCCAGTGACCACACGGCGGTGCCCCGGGAGCCCGGGAGGCGGCGGCACACGGCGGCCGGCCTCGCGGCCTGTCCCCGGGGCGCCTTCTCGGGGGCGACGCTGACCAGGCCTCCGCGGAGGAGACGAGGGGCCCCGGTCCCTGCCTGAGTCGGGGGGAAACCACACGGAGGAGCCGAGAACAGACGCGCCGCCCGGGGCACATTCTTTGGGGCACTCGTCACAAGTTCTGGACGTGGCCCTAGGTTTCTGACAGGCACCGCGATGGCTCACCTGGGCCCCGTCGCCCTTCCCCGCCCCGGAGGACAGGAGCCCCGGGAATCCAACGCCCGCCTGCCCGCCCCGCGCGCCCCGTGGCCTCTGCGGACGGGCGGACGCCGGGGAAGGTGGCGCGACCGCCAGGAGGAGGAGGCGGTGCTGGCTCCCCGAGGCACCCGAGGACGCGGCAGAGGCAGGGCGGGAGGCAGGGCCGCGGCGCGGGGGCCGCCGGGAGACGCCTTCCTCCGACACCTGGCGCGTGGCTCCCTCATCCGGGTCCTCGCCTCCTTCGGTCTGCGCGCCGGCGTCCGCCGAGCGGAGGCGGCCTTCCTGCTCACAGGAGAAACGCGCCCTCGCCGCACGCCCACCGGCCCCGGCCCCCGGGGCGCCTCCTCGGGGGCCTTTTAGGTCACTTCCGCTGGACACCTCAAGTATGGAGCTAGTATTTTATGACCACGACATTTTTATTAACCAAAAAGGGTTACTGCTTCTTTTCTTACTGACATTTTAGACTAGGCAGGCCTCTTTTTCTTATTCATAAAAGTTTGTTTCGCCCTTGATTTCTACTTATTATAGATGAGCAATGATCACTTACTCCTTTTCACCCTTAAAATTCCTAAAGCAACCTGGCGCCTTCATCTACTTGCGGTTTTCTCTCCCTCCCCACCACACACGCATCTGCTGCTCCCGCTCCTTCCACAGGGACGGGGCTGTACACTCAGCTCCCCAAACAGTGCAGGCAGGAGAACTCAGCCAGAGTTTACTACCGCGCCTAGAGGTTTTAATACACTGTCAACCCAATTTTGGCTTTTTATTCATTCTCTTGTAAGTGAATATTTTAAATTATTATTAGCAAGAAATACTTACACTATTATTCATACTTTTCAGCTTAAGATTTATCATTTCAGAATTGAAAGGCTCAGACCCACACCAATCCATTCCTATTAAGAAGGCAAGTCAAAGCCTCAGGTCAGAGCCAGAGGCGGCGAGCCCACGTCAGCACTCCCACGACTTGAGGCGCACGCGCAGTCCTCCCTCAGGGCGCTGTGAGCTGCGGCCACGCTGGGGTGCACGCCACCCTCTGAAACACCCTACTGTCTGATTCAATTCCAGCTTGTCCTGATGACATTCTTGCTGTCGTCTGAAAGGCATTATCGTCGTATTTATATTTTAAAGACTATTTTGCTTCCCCCTTCAGGTCATAATCCAGCATAGTTCTTTTCGCACAAAATCAAGGATGCCACTTTATTACCTGGCTAGAGACAACAGAGGGAAAAACACAAATACTGACTTTTCTATTCAATGTAAACCGCCAGGCACCACTATACTCTGCATTATTATACTGAATATAAAAGAACATAAAAGTAACTATGTCTTTGAACATTTTAGTTCATTAGGACTTAAACTGCTTTGAAATAGACAGATGAGCTCTGTGGCAGAGACTGCGGGCCACTCACTAGATCCCCTCCCTCTGATCAGACATTTGCCAGCTTCTCGCAATTGGTGAGGGAGTTCTGGCCAACAGCTGAGGATGTCTTACACACCGCTTCTCTGCCTGTCTTCCAGTTGGATGCAGAGATGCCAACACAGAACCCCAAGAACTTAGGAGATCTGAAACCAAACAACAAGGAAGGCCAGGTTCCTGAACGTTCAGACAGGACCTGAGAAACGAGCGCCCCGTCATCTGGCTTTGAGACCATTGGGCTCACTCCAGGGGACCCCCGAGGCAGTGGTGTGCCAAGAAGCAGCTCGTCAAGGGCCCGTCAGCACACTTGCCTGCCAAGGACCCAGCCCAGGTGCCGCCCTCTGACGTCATCTGGAGTTGATGCATGAGACTCAGTTCCTATTCTGAAGCGTTGGTCTGAGGAGCAGGGGCCTGCTGGGCGCTCTCTGGGGGGACCGGGGAGCTGTATTCCTGCTCTCCCTCTGCGACACCCCAGAGCCCGTGTCCCAGGGGCTCCTACGTGCACTGGCTACCTGGGACTCACAGCTGTCAGCCGGGGACACCCCTTGACTGCCTGGCCCTAGAGGCCGGGGGTTACGTTCCTGGCTCCCACAGACTGTGACACTGGAGATTCAGTCCTTAGCAAACCACCACCCCAGGGTACTGCCCAGATGGCAAGCTGGACCACACCCCAAGGCTTCCTGTGGAAGAGGCCTAGTCATTGTCCAGAGGGCAGGCTTCTGGTCTGGCACATGTAGAGGGCCCAGTGGAGCTGCTCCCTGAGAATGGAGGCCCGTGGGCACAACGTTGGCATCCTCCTCCTCCAGCTCCTTGCCATGTCCCGGAGGGGAGAGGTGTGCCGGTCTTGCTGGTCCACTGCCAGGGGCCGCTGCTTCAGGGCCTGACTCTGGTGGCACCCACAGGACAGAAGCAAGTGGAAATACGACATAACCAAAACCTCTGGGAGGCAGTAATAGCTATAATGAGAGGGACGTCCACAGTGATAAATGCCTACCTGAAGAAATAAGAGAAATCTCAAGTAAAACAACCTAGCCTCAAAAACTAAGGAAAAGAAAAACAAAGTCCAAATTTAGTGGAAGGAAGGAATAATAAAGATCAGAGTAGAAATAATGAAACAGAGACTAAAAAGACAATAGAAAAGATCAGTTAAATCAGTAACTGGTTCTTTGAAAAAATAAGCAAAATTTACAAACGTTTAGCAAGACTTACCAAGAAAAATAGAGGACTGATATAAATCAGAAATGAGAGAGAAGTTACAGCTGATACCACAGAAATACAAAGGATCATAAGAGACTACTACAAACAGATAGAGGCCAACAACTGGACAACCTAGAAGAAATGGATAAACTCCTAGAAACATACATTCTTCCAAGACTGAATCAGGAAGACATAAATGATCTGAAGTGACGATTACTAAGGAGATTGAATCTGTAATTAAAAATATCCCAACAAAAAAAGTACAGTACCAGATGAACTCTAACCAAACATTCAAAGATTTAATACCTATCCTTATGACATTCCTTCAAAAAACTGAAGAGATGTGAAAACTTCCAAACTCATTTTACAAGGCCAGCATTACCCTGACAGCAAAACCAGACAAGAACACAAGGAAAGGAAACTATAGGCCAATATTCCTGATGAACACAGATCCAAAAATCCTCAACAAAATACTGGCAAGCCAAACTCAATGATATATTAAAAGGATTATGTACCATGATCAAATGGGATTTATTCTAGGGACACAAGAATGGTCGGTTCAACATGCTCAAATTAATCAACGTGATACACCACATTAACAAAATGAAGAATAAAAATCATATGATCATCTCAATAGATGCAGAAAAAGCATTTGACATAGTTCAACATGCATTTATGATAAAATCTCTCAATAAAGTGGCTATCAGAGTAAGTACCTCAACAAAATAAAGGCAGTATATGATATACCCATACCTACATCAGTCAATGGTGAAAAACTGAACATTTGTTCTCTGTCAGGAGCAAGGCAGGATGCCCAGTCTCACAACTTTGATTCAATATGTTATTGGAAGTCCTATCCAGAGCAATAAGGCAAGAAAAAGAAATAAAAGGTATTTAATTTAGAAAAGAAGAAGTAAAACTGTCACTGTGTGCAGAGGCATGATTCTGTATGCAGAAAACCCTAAAGACTATACCAAAAACTGTTAAAGCTAATAAATGGCTTCAGTAAAGATGCAGGATACAAAATCAATATGCAAAAATCTGTTGAATTTCTTTACAGTAATAACTAAAGAGAAAGAGTAATTTTAAAAATCCATTTACAATTGCATCAAAAAAATAAAATACCTAGGAATAAATTTAACCAAGGAAGCAAAAGACCAATAAACTGAAAACTGTAAGACACTGATGAGAGAAACTGAAGAAGATTCAAATAAACAGAAAGACATTCCATTGTAATGGATAGGAAGAATATTGTTAAAGTATCTATACTACCCAATTCAATCTAGACAGTGCAATCCCTATCAAAATTCCAATGACATTTTTCACAAAAATAGCCCAAATAATGCTAAAATTCATATGGAACCACACACACAAAAAGAAAATACCCAAAGAGCCAAAGTAACTTGAGAAAAACAAAGCTGGAGGCATCACCTTTTCTGATTTCAAACTATTTTATGAGGCTACAGTAATCAAAACAGTATACTATTGGAATAAAAACAGACACATAGATCAGTTAAACAGGGATAGCCCATAAATAAGCCCATAAACATATGGTCAATTAATTTACAACAAAGGAACAATTTGCAATTGGGAAAGAGCTGTCTTTTCAATAAATGGTGTTGGGAAAACTGATCACCTACATGGAAAAGAATGAAACTGGACCACTATCTTACACCATACACGAAAATAAACACAAGATGGATTAAAAACTTAAATGCAAGACCTGAAATCACAAAACTCTCAGAAGAAAACATAGGTGGTAAACCTCCTTGATATTAGTCTGGCATGACTTTTTGGATTTGATGCCAAAGCAAAGACAGTAACAATAAAAATAAGCAAATGAGACTTTAAAAAAAAAGTGCTTCTGAACAGCAAAGGAAAACATCAACAAAATGAAAAGGCAAGTTAATAAATGGAAGAAAATATTTGCAAGTCATATACAGATAAGGGGTTAATATTTAAAAAATACGAAGAACTCAATACAACAGCAAAAAACAATCTGATTAAAAAAATAGGCAGATGATCAGAATGAACATTTTTGAAAGAACACATACAGATGGCCAACAGGCACATGAAAAGATGCTCCACATCACTATCATAAGGGAAATGCAAATCAAAACAGTGAAATATCATCTCACACCATTCAGAATGGCCACTAGGCAAAAGATAAATGTAAGTGTTGATGAAGATGTGGAGAAATGGTAACTTTCCTACACTGTTGGTAGGAAATTGATGCAGCCACTATGGAAAACAGTATGGAAGTTCCTGAAAAAATTAAAAATAGAACTACCATATGATCTAGCAGTTCTACTTCTGGATATTTATTAAAAAGAAAAATGAAAACACTAACTCGAAAAGATATCTGCACCCCCATGTTCACTGCAGCACTGTTTGCAACAGCCAAGACATGGGTGCACCTATGTCTACTGATGGATCAATGGATAAAGAAGATGTGGTGTACACACACACACACACACAATGGAGTACTATTCAGCCATAACCAAGGAATGAAGTCCTGCCATTTGAGACAGCACAGATGGACCTTGAAAATACTATGTTAAGTGAAGTAAGTCAGACAGAGAAAGACACATACTGTATATGATCTCACTGAGATGTGGGAAAAAACAATACCCAAGCTCACTGATACAGAGAACAGACTGGTGGTTCAGATATGGGGGGTGGGTGTGGGTGAAACTGGAGAAGGGAGGCAGGATAAGTAAGTCTTAGGGATGGAATGCACTTTATGGAGCCATGAAACTTTTCCACTCAGGGTTCTGGCAGATGCCTGTTTCTCTTTGCTTATGTCTATTTTCAAAACATCTTTGGACCTATTGCTGTATTTTATTTTCATGTGCATCAAGTGGATTTGAAAGAAAGACTACAGAATCTCCTTCCTTTGAGATTTTTAAATATGGATATTTAAGCATGTATTTAAATGTGGATTCTCCAAGAGATTTTTAAGTTGTAGGAATCCACTAGCCAAAGACACAGAGCGCTCCTGCAGTCAAACTCCAGGGCGTTCAGCCTGCTGCAGCTGACCCCGGGGGACCTCAGGGCATCGCTGGAGGGGCTGCGAGGAGTTGTATGCCGGGTTGGATCTGAGCTGTGTGACTCTGAGGAACGATGAGGAATGGGGAACCAGCTCCAGCGTGGAACACTGTCAAAAAGCCCGGGACAGTTCAGCAAATGATACCTCAGTGCTCTCTGTTTATTGGAGGAACAAATATTTGTTTAGGGAGGAACAAGGCAGGGCCCAAGATTCACTGGTAAGAAATCAGCAATTATGCACAAGGTGGAACTATTATTTTACAGCTGTGCTGTGAGCTGGCTACATACACCCTGTTGGAAATTGTTTATGTTCTCTTAGGGACACTGTTTGCGAGGCTGGTACTGGGCTTATTTTTGCTGTCTCGGAGTGTAATCATTCCTGTATGTGTATAACATCATGAAGACTACATCCTGAGCCCCTGTAGCAAACAGTGGGAGCTCATGCCTGCCCCTTAATCCCGCACAACTGTCCCCTGGGCCTGACTAGCGCCAGTGGTGTTACTTTTAAAGCTTTAACAAGCTTCCACCATCCTTTACTTCCCTTCACCTTTCACCCTCTTCTCCCTTTAGCTCCCCCAGGACAGGCTGCAGAGCGTGGGCTAGCTCCACAGGGGCTCTCCTGGCCCCCAGCCCAGGCAGTCAGTCACGCAGGAGGGCGGTACTGCTAACCACCAAGAGGAGCAGAAGCTGACAAGGGGGGCAGACTAAGGCACATTATAGCCCGTGCCCTAGACCCATCTCTTAGAAAAAGACAGTATCTTCAGGGATGGTTTGTAAACATTGATGATGTTCTTCAACTGATGATCTGTTCAATCAAGTTAATATAAATTAGAAAAAACTAGGATTTAGTTCTGTTTTACAACAATCCTGTTGTAAAATTTTGGCTTTATTTTTAAGGCAAATGTTGAACATATATTTTAATATTACTGTAGTCTGTTGGGTAACTGTCATAGATACATAACATCATCACAGTGATCCTTCTGTAACCCTTGAACGTGGAGTCGAGGGCAGATGACACACCCTGGGGCATGCGCAAGGTATTATTTTTTTAATTGAGGTAAACTTGGCTTACATCACATTACAACTTTAGTTGTGGTGTCCAGCATAAAGACTGGATATTTGTATAAATTGCAAAGTGATCACCACAGTAAAACATCCATCGCCAAACACAGTTACAAAATTTCATTTTCTTGTGATGGTGACTTTTAAGATTTACTTTCTTAGCAATTTTCAGTTATATGAGAGTATTACTAACTAGAGTCTCCTCATGTGCCTGTAGGTCTTGTCTGAAGAGAGGCGCGCTCGGAACACAGACGGTTCCACGGGTCGCCCAGCTTCCCCACGTTCTGGAGACGTGACTGTGCAGCGAATCGGGGTTCAGCGTCCCAGAATGGTTGCAGAAGAACGTCCCGAAGAAGGTACGGGGGCCAGCCTCTGGGGGCAGCAAGGGACAGGCAAAAAGGAGGGAAGCCCCCAGCCGCTTTATGCGTGTTTTTCCTGAGGTTAGGGCTGTGCTCACATGTGGGTTCCTGCCTAGGCACCGGAGGCCTGGGGGTGACGAGCTGTCGCCTCTTCCACTGACACTGTGCAGATGTAAGGGAAGCATCTCTGGCTTGAAGCTGGAAGCAGCACCAGCAGTTAAGTAGTTAAGCAATACTGGGACCAGGCACAACTCCCTGACACTATGTCAACAACACCGGTATGAAGATTTCTGTCCCTATATTAAAAACGTACTGGGGCCAGGCATGTAAAAACATAACTGCTTGCTTCTGGAAGAAAAGACTGTGACCAACCCAAACAATCAGCTGTTAAGGGTTGCCAGGGTCCTCACTGCCAGTGGCCGTCAAGCCAAAGCTCTGTGATGTCACAAATTCTGCCCAGTCCCAGTTGGCCCCCACTTGGCAGGGCCCGTCTGAGAATCACAGAACTCCTAATTATTCCTTTTGGGAATCTACTATGTCAAGCGGATGTTCTATAAACTTAGCTTTGTTCTGTCAACAGTTTTACCCTGGTGGTGTTTCAGAGGATTGAGAATTAGGTCCACATGGCTTCGCCTGCTCTGCAAATGGGCATGGACGGAACCCCAGATGGGGGCACAGGGGTCCCCTTCTGCAGTTCCCTGGGGAAATCGCCAGATCTTCCCGGCGTAAGCACCCTGATGTTCACCCTGCCTCCCAACCCGCCCTCTGCCTCCGGGGAGTCATTTGTGTCTCCCCTAGACGACCCACTTCAAGAGAAGGTCACTCCCTCCTCTGCTGACCATGGGTGAACTCGAGGACAGGGAGCAGCCACAGTTCCCTACAGCGTAACCTATGCCTTCAGTTTAGTATATACCCTTTTGTTTTCTTCTTCCTAATCTCTTTCTCATTCAAATTAATACATTAATTATCACTCAGCAGTGTGAATCATATAGTCAAAATAAACATTCACTAGTTTTCATATTTAAACTTTTGATGACCAAGGAATCTAGGAAATGTTTGTGGATCCCCTAAAGAACAGCTGTTGACGTGGGTTCATGACAGCCATTACGGGATAGCTGTTATAAATAAATCCCAGTGTTGAGCTTTTCAGGAATCATTCCTGAATATTAAGCCCAAACTGCAAAGCAACTACTTGGGGAAAAAATAAATAAAACAAAGAAACCTCACAACCTTATGTGAGCAATATATTTTTGCTGTAACATCACAGAAAAAGATTCTTCCTTCCCATTATACCTTCCTCTGAACAGAAATAGATGTGTTTGCACACACATCTCTTAGAATTCTAAGATGCATAACTTCATATACTGTATGGGTTTAATTGCCTAACGGAAAGATTTCAGAAAACTACTTTAACTGCTTGCATACAATAACACCATTTTAAATGCTACATATGCATTTTACAAAACACACCTTTCTATTATCTATCAAAATGTTAAAGTATATTGTTAAGATTCACTCCAGGGTGACATTTCAAATGTTCTTTTGTGGAATATTTTGCAATGACCTGATCATCAGCAGAAGCTACAAACCTCATGAGGAGTTTTATGAACAAATAATAACAAAGCATGACTTTACAGAGTTTATTATTTTAGAATTCTAAGTGTTCTCTCTCAATTAACTTTTACTCCTCACAACCTTATGGAGTAGGTATCATTATTCACCCTCTTTCATAAGATGAGGGAATTAAGTTCAGAGGGTTGAAGTGACTTTCCCAAGGTCACACAGCAAATAGTAGCAAAGCCAGGACTCAAACCGAGACTATTTGGCTACCTGATAACAAGAGTCTGTGTTCTCAACTACATGCTAAACTACGAAGGACACATGTATGCTTAAATAAATTTGTTCTCCAGCACTGGAGGTGTATCTGTAAACAATGGGATGCAGTATCCGATATCTATTTACACAGCTTCAATTGATTGTTAAAAGAATAAATTAGAGTACAACTGAGCGTCAATTAAATACTCTGGAATATCCAATCATGCAATCAATTTCAATATAAGCAGTTCCGATTTTAAGTAGATTTTTCCCTTCTTTGCCTGCTCACAGCAAGAGATCTAATCAAGAATACATATTCAAATGCATTAATTTTGAGGCAGATCATGGATTCTTGCAATATAAATAGAAACCATTCATCACCCAAAATACAAATAAGGACAGAGACTGCTTCTTGTGCGCCAGAAAGAATGTTTTCTTTTGTGGACACTTCCTTCTATATTCTGTGACCTATTTATGTGTTACCCTCTGATTAAGAATTCAGGGTGTCCAATTCTTTAGGCACTTTCTCTTTAATAGCAGCAAGACTCCATGGCGCCAAGTACTAAGAAGGCCTCCCAAAGCTGAGTTTTGATTGCTTTTTACATTATTAAAATAATAGCCTAAGGGCTCAGTATGAGCTGCAGGTGAGCACTGATGTCAAAGCCAAGGCTGTGAGGGTGCTGACCTGCCTCTGCCTTCCGCTCTCAGGAGCCAGGCAGATGCCTCGGTGCCCACCCTCAAGTGCCTACAGTTTTATTTACAGATGCTTCTCTGAACTGAGCCGGCCTGGAGGCCAGTGCGGAGTCATGGTGAACGGCGACAGACGGCTCCTATTCCCTTCCCTGAACATGCACCACTCTGAGGCCAAAGCAAGGCTGCCTGAGTCCCCGGCAGGTGGCCTGGAGGACGACTTGGAGATCCACTCAAGTGTTAACTACAGATTTTTGCTGCTTGGCAGGAGAAACGCTAGACCATCTGCCCGGGCTCACCTCTACACCCATTAAAAGGATCTTGTCATGCCTCTTCTCACCTGCCACGGCTGTGTGGACATTAATGAGATGCCACACCTGATGTTGGGCAACATTGGAGCCAGACTTGCTCAGCATGCACGGATCTGGCTCCCGTGCGCTGACCATCGTTTGGCCATGCAGCCAATACGGGTCTCGTGTGTGGCAGGTCTGGTCTTGTATTTACAGTGATGCCAAATTCACATGCTACCAGGGGATTCTTTTTTTCTTTTTTCTTTTGGTGGCACAGGACACGAAGGAAGCTGAAAATCTTGCTGTGTGATTCAACCAGAGCAGTCAGACTTGAGCAAATAAAAATACAGGAAATCCAGTTAATTTGAATTGCAGATAAACAATGAATAATTTCAGAGTATAAGCATGTCCCAAATATAGTTTTTCACCTGGTAACCCCAACTGCAACATTATGATTATCTGAACTCAAAAGACATTTAGATCCTTCCTGGTATCAACCATCAGGAGGTCAGCCTGACTGGATGGAAAAGACAGAGTTCAGCCTCATTTCACCTCCCCCCAGACCCTGACTCCCAGTCTATCCCCGAGCCGCTATGAGCTCCAATATTCTTGCTTATAAAATGGGGAGAATGATATTTTCCTGTCAACCTTACAAGGCTGAGAATCAACTAAGTGAACAAAAATGAAAGAATTCTAAAAACTGAATATAAAGCTTCCTTCTAATAAAGGAAGTTGACATTATCTTTTCAAATAGAAAGAAATCACAGCCTATCTGTGTGAAAATCAAGCCAGGACACACCCTGCTCAAACTCCTCCAGTCCGTTTCCGCCCGAACCTCGCCCCTTGGCTATTATTTTGAGGGTCACGAAGGCCTCCCTACTGAGCTAAGGAGCCTCACTCCGATTCCCCGTCACGTGACTCTGCCCACTCGGTTCTTACTCATTAAAAGGTAGACCGTTTATGTACGTGCAGCGTGGAATTCACTGCTGGGCACACGGTCCGATAAACTCGCCGACAAGCCAGCGAACAGGGGGCTGCGCGGCAGCACTCACAGTGACCACCAGCCACGGGGGCACAGTCGGGAGGCGCCCCACGGGCCCGCCCAAGCGCCCCAATCGTTCGTCTCTACTTTTGTATACGTTTAAAAATTTCAACAACCAAAATTGAAAAGTAAGAGAAGCTGGTCAAGCAAATGCCTGACTTACTGAAATGACCAAGTCCAGTCCAGCTGATTCTCTCTCTCATAACTTTAACCGAGACCCTCTCTTTATTGTCCCTTTGCAACCATGTCATTTCAGGCACTTATCATCTCACCTGTAATCTGAACTCACTTCAGACTCACTCCAATATAGTGAGTGTGCTCATTCACCCGTTTAGCTTCCAGAGCAGTGTTCCGGAGTGCATCCACGTGCAGAGAGCTGGGCTCCGACTTCTGGGTCATCAGCCTGATCAGGCCATTCCCCAGGGGGGACAAACCATGGCCTGTGACAGAGGTGGGCACATGTTCTGTAACGGGTCTGATAATGTGTACGTGAGGTTGTGGGCACAGGTCTCTTTTGTAACTACCTACCCAGTTCTAGCACAGCAGAAAGGGATAATATGTAACATTGTGTCTGGATATGTTTTGCAATAAAACCCTATTTATGAAACCAGGAAACCTGCCCTGTGTGCGTACCCTGACTCTTGGCAGAGCTAAGGACGCCCCACGGGTACACCTGGGAAAAGCTGAGAAGGCGTCCCATGCTGCGGTTCCCCGTGTTCCACGTTCCCATAGGCACTGTCCCTGCCGACGTGCGGTGAGCGGGAGGAAAGGACCGTGGACACTGCCGTGTCAGCCCCCAGATGCCACGGATCCCACACCTGCAGGGAAACACAATGGCGTGGGACCCATGAGTAGAACCTGATTTCTTGTCCTTCGAGTCTGAAGCAATCAATATGAAGAAACAAGTATGGAAATTAACACCATGATTCAGGTGCACTTTACATACATGTTATTCCTTTAGTCCTAGTTTGTTTTTGCCGGGACCCTAAGAAGTTTCTGGCCCTGTGTTCTCTTTATGCACAGCAACCTGAACAGGCCTGACAAAAGGGGCAGTTAGAGGTCAGGCAACTCAGCCGTCTCCTCTTAGGACGAAGCATTCTCACACGCTGAGGAAGGACAAGGGAGCCTACGTTCAGGGGCCTTGAGAGAGTGGTCTGACCCTCCTCCGCTGGGGATGTTCCAGTGCTCGACAAGCTCTGCTGTTAGGAGACCGTCTTCATAAGGTGCGTATGGCACAGAATAGAATGACTTTCTTGTCCTGTCCTAAAGGAAGATGGAAAACAGCACATACTACCTGTGTAAGAGACCAGAATATGTTTAAAAACTTTATGACATTATCCCTAATTTATCTGCCCTCATCCTTTTGAATTTTCATTTCTTGAAGCATTTCTTGAACCCTGATTTTAAACTGCAAGGTGTTTGAAACTTAATCCCAAGTATGTTTTTTTCCTGGTCTAACCTCCTAGTGCTTACACTGGCTTTCTTCCCCTGCCTTTTATAAAAGTAAGAATTATTCATCAGAATGCAAAGTTCTAATTATTATTTAAAAGTAATTAAAGAACTAGAATTTCAAATTCAATTCTTATCTTTTGCTTAGCCCCTGAGCAGTCACTTCACAAAATTTTTTTAAACCTGATGACACAAATATCCATTTTTATATAATAACATCTAATTGAAAATAAACGATCATAGCGTTATTTAAAGTAGGAGGTTGAAAAATTCATGAAATTGTAATGATTCATCTCGAATAGGAAAAATATACTAGGGAATGATGATCTTCACATTATACCATCTCATTCATATTCAGAACACTATGGTTCAATTTAATCAGAAGGCTGAGGGGACGGCAGGGAGGAAGGAGTGCTTTTGTGTGTCTAGGTCCTATCATTTTGTTCATGTACCCTTTACCTTTCCAACCAAAAGCCATTTCCTCTTAAACTGAATAATCTCATTTCTCTAATCCAAGATCACAGTATCTTCTATTATTCTAACTGTACTTCATTGCCTAATAATGAAAGCTAGAAATAACACACCACTCAGTATGATGCTGAAGTGCTTTACATGCACAATGTCATATGCCTAACAGTGCTGCTGAAGTACAGATAGGAGCTGCTGACCAAAATCAATGCCCCATAAAATACATTTGATTGGCATATAACACCAAAATCATGACATTGATAAGCATGCATGTGAATAGGTGTCCTTAAATAAACTTCACAGGTGATTCTAAGAAGACTAGAAAACTATCATGTACAGATCAGATATACTTCAGAATCACCTGGGAAGCTTTAAAAATTATATGAATACCTGAATTCCATCACCCAGGTACTTTGATTTGTCTGGGATACATCCTGGACATCAATATATTTAAAAGTTGACCAGATAATTCTAACACACAGCAAGGAATGTGACCCACTGATGGGGCTAGGCAAGATGGAGAATTGCATTAAGAAATGTAAAAAAGAGAGGTTGGGTTCAAGATGGCAGCATATAAGATCCTGAACTTGTCTCCTCCTACAGACACGACACCTGTAACCCCAGCGGAATAATTTCCTCCAGAAGGAACCTCACAGTTGGATAAATAAAGCCTCCCCAACAAATGTAAAAGGACAGCATCAAAAGAGAAATAGCGCAGACTAGAGAGGAAACTCTACCCCAGACCACTGGGCAGCACATCAACGGCATGGAACTTTCCCCTGAGGGATTCAAGCTGAACATCAGACACTCCAAACCTTACACCCTGCACAAGAGAAAGATGAACCCCCAAAACATGGAGCTTTGAAAATTAACAGCAATTATGTTCAGGAAATCTATAAATCTGTAGGGAACAGAAAATCTGCCCGTAGAGGGCTTGCACACAGATTCACTCAATCCATAAACCAGCAGAAAAAACACCCATTTGAAAAGTGCATAGACAGCAGGTGAAGAGCCACTTACTGACCGTAAGACACCTGCTGGCGAGGAGCAGCAGGAATGGTCCCAGGGGACAGAGAGGCTGCCTGGGGCCCAGTCTGTGAGCTCAGGCCACCTTACGGCTGGGGCTGGCCAGCGCTCTGCTGGGATTCACCCTCTGATCTGCTAATGCCAATGCTGTACCCGATGGTAGACCGCCTACTGACGGAGAAGATATCTGCACACCATGTGTCTGATAAGGGTGTAATATCTAAAATACATAAAGAACTCATACACGCCAACATAACAATAAAAACCAAATAACCCAATTAAAAAATGGGCAGAGGCTCTGAGCAGACATTTCACCAAAACAGACATCAAGATGGCAACAGACACATGAACAGATGCTCAGCATCATTAATCATCAGGGAAATGCAAGTGAAATCCACGGTGAGGTTGTCACCTCACACCTGTTAGAATGGCTGTTGTCAAAAAGATAAGAAATAACAAGTGCTAGAGAAGATATGGAAAAAAGGGAATCCTTGTACACTATTGCTGGGATTGTAAATGGGAAATAGTATGGATATTCCTCCAAAAATAATACGGACCTACCGCATGACCTAGCTATTCCATTTCCAGGTATTCATCCTAAGTATATAAGAACACTAATTTGAAAGACATAAGCACCCTCATATTCACTACAGCATTATTTACAATAGCCACGATAAGGAAGCAACTTAAGTGCCCATCGATTAATAAATGGATAAAGAAGATGTGGTATATTTACACAATGAAATGACACTCAGCCACAAAAATGAATGAAAATTTGCAACGACATGGTTAGACCTTGAGGGGATTACCAAAGTGAAATAAGTCAGACAGAAAAAGACGGATGAACAAACAAAACAAAACCAGCCTGCAGGTAACAGATGACCGACTAGTGGTCATGGAGGCAAGGTGTTTGGAGGGTGGGCAGTGGGTGAAGGGGTCGACTGCATGGTGATGGACGGTAACTGGACTTGTGATAGTCTCTCTGCAGTGAGCACAGATGTCATATGAAGATGAACACCTGAAACTTGCATAAGAAAAATAATATCACTTTCTCAAAAAAAAAAATGCTGGGAGAAAATTATAAGGAAGGGCAGGCAGCAAGAAAGAGAAAGCAAGGAACAGGAGCACAAGAGACGGTCCCGCAGGAGCCGACGTGGCGGGTGGTCTGCTGGTACCACAGATGGGCTCAGGATGACAGAGTCGCCAGTGCAGCTCCAACTCTCCGGGGAACTACCTTTTTTTCTCCCAGGATTTTTTTTGGAGGAAGCGATATTTTTTCCTATGCAAGTTTCAGTTGTTCATCTTCATATGACATCTGTGCACACTGCAGAGAGACCATCACAAGTCCAGTTTCAATTGTTTCCACTTTTCTAGTCAATTCCATTCCCTGTAGAATCTGGATTCCACCATTTTCCCACCACTCAGTATTGTGTATAAGCCGTACCCCTGAAGCTCTAGTGTTCCCCGGCAGACTCAGGCTCGTGTCCAAGTTTAAATTCCTAGGAGAGCAAATCTGCCTTTGCTTGGATCAGCGCCTCCTCAGTGCCTGCATGCAACAGGCCGACGTGACGTGGCCTCCTGAACCCACCATCCAGCACGGTGTGTTGATAAGGGGAGATTCCTCTTAGTGATGCTAGAGAGGTTATCACTGTAAGCAAAGGCTGGTGCCAAAAGTCTATGAATCCCTGGGAAATCATTTTAAAGTATGGAAAAAAGATAACACACAGGCTATACATGTAGAATGACAGAAAGGAACAAAGTTGGAAGATAAGTGAATTGGATTATTCCTTGTTAAAGCAGTTGCTTCCAAAATACCTAAAGAGTATGTTTTGAACTAGACTTTTTCTTTTTTTTTTTACCCTCTGAGCCATGTCTCCTTTAAATTTGGAACATACTATTAACTATGACAGAAGTAAAATAATTCTATTAAAATAATAAAGAAATATGTATGCAAACATGATCCAAATGAAAATAAAAAGGTAGGCATATGCTAAACTAACCATAACCAACTTTTAAAAATTGATCTCAAGTTGGGGAGGGGCTAGAGCAGATCAGTACAACTAGGGTCCCTGATTTGAACTTTTAAATAATGATTCTTAAAGATTATTGTATTAAACCATCACTGTCCTGATATTAAAATGATGATTTTTCTTACAAATAATTCTGTTGGAAGACATAAAGCATTCAATCCACACCCCCCACTGGTCTGCTTTCTGTCACTAGTCTTTACTTTTTCTAGAACTTTCATATAAACAGAATCACGCAGTAACAGCATTCCTTGTCTGGCATCTCTCACTGGTACGTTGTTCTTAGAACTGTCGTATGTTGTAACATATGCAAGCAGCCTGTGCCTTTTATTGTCTAAGCACCTCCTGGTGTGGATGTACCCCATTCTGTTCAATCACAAGTAGATGTACATTTGGGCTGTTCCCAATTTGGGGCTACTATGAGTAAACTTTTATGAAAGTTCACAAGTAAGGATCTCAATGGTCCAGCAAATGGACAATGTTCATGAAGGTTTCATGTGTACTTGAAAAGAATGTGCATTGTGCTGCGGGCTGGAGGTGTCTGTGTAAGTCAGATCGAGATGATGGATGGTGTTTGACGTGCTTACTGGTTCGCTGCCTCCTAGTTCTGTCACTTACTGCAGGAGGGATGTTACATCATCCACTGCTCCTTTCAGTCTGTCAGTCTGTGGTCGTGTGGTTAAGCACATATTCTGCAAGTAGGTGCATGTATTTTTCTGAAGTACTGACACATTTATCATTATGAGTATCCCTCTTTCTCATCAGTATTATTGTTTTCTTAAAGTCTACTCTGATATTAATGTATCCACTTCATCTTTTTTATGCTTACTGTTAGCCTTGTGTATTTTTAAAAACCTTCTAATTTCGATCTATTTCTGCCTTTTAATTTAAAGTACCTCACTTACAGACAGCATATATAGCTGGAGCTTACATTTTTGTCTTGTCTGGCAATCTCTGCCTTTTAATTAGCATGTTTAGTTTTTACATTTAAAATATACTTAAGTGCTTAATATTTAATAATCTTACCTATTAAATAAGTGATATTTAATATGTTTAAAATAGTAATTATTTGTTTATATATGGTATTTAGGCCTCCCATCTTGCTATTGGTTTATATTTACCTTACGCTTTTTTGTTCTACCATTACTTTTTTACTGCCTTTTTTGCGTCAAATGTATACTTTTTATTTGTTGATTTTTTAGTGATACTTATTTGAGTGAGTTTTTAGTGTTGTACTGGGTGTTAGAATATGCATCTTTAACTTACCATAATCTCCTTCAAATTACTCCTGACTTATTTCCTGCAAAATATAGTATGCTTATTCCAGTTTAGCTTCATTTACACTTTCTCATACTATTATTACAATACGTATTATAGTATGAGCCCACAATTTAGTACTCTGTATATATATATGTGCCCATGATTTTTAATTTACTGAGTATTTTTTAAGGGAATTAATAAAGAAAAAAAAATTTCCTCGTATATCTGATTGACCTTCCCTGAACTGTTCATTCCTTCCTGGATTCAAGTTACCATCTGGAGTCACTTCCTTTCAGCTAGAAGAATTCCCCTTAGTATTTCTTGAAGTGCAAGTCAGCTAAGATCAAATTCTCTCTTTAAGCTTTATCTGGAAATGTCTTTGTTTTATCCTCGTTTTTAAAGGTAAATCTGTAGGATATAGAATTTTTGGTGTTGGTTTCCTTTCTCCTTCAGCACTGTGTGTCCTCTGATGCCTTCTTGCTTCAGTTGCTTTTGGTGAAAAGCTAGATGTTTATCTTACCATGTTTTTCTTTTTCTGCTGCTTCAAATATTTTTCTTGGACTCTCTCAGTAGTTTGACTATTATGTGTCTGTTTGTACTTGTCTTTATTCTATTTGAGGTTCATTGATATTCAATATGCAAGCAAATGCTTTCAATCAAAGTTACTTTTTCTACAGAGAAGAGAAAGCCTCCATTATCAGAAGTAGGCAGCAGCTCCCAGTATTTTGACTAGAATCATTTATGAATTGACAAGTCTAGTTCATAGAACATAAATTTTCACCAAATACATATATTTACAGATCAATCCGGAGAGAACTGACATCTTTACCTTACCTTACTATTCTATCTTATTCATTAACACAGTATAGCTGTCCACTTAATTATTTTACACCTTTTGTTAATGTTCTTAATTTTTTTCCCCACAAAGATCTTAAAATCTCTTCTACGTTTACTTCTGTATGTTTTTTCTTGCTATTGTAAGTGGATTTTTCCTATCAATTTTCTAATTGACCATTACTGGTATAAAAGTTTAGGTTTTGAATAATGACTTTTCATTCTAGGAACCCTCTTTTGTTATTTCCAATAATTTGTAGATTCTCTTGGATTTACTACATAATCTTATTACATAGAAATAGGGACAGTTTTGTGTCTTCCCTGCTAATCCTTAATACTTAACTTTTGTCTTGCTTTATTACATCACCTAGCATGTCTGCTAAAATGCTGAGAGAGGCAGTGCTATACTATTTCTTACTTTAAAATGGGAAGGTTTGAAATTGATTATCCAACACCTCTACTTAGAGCAATGTCAATGTGTACGGACACAGCCGATCCCCACTTGGACTCCTCTAAAGAAAGGTATCGGCCATTTATTCAACACACATTAATCTTCATATTCCACAGTCAGGTTTACTGTGCTTATAATTTTCTCTTAATGAGACTTTGTTAATAATTAAATAAGCACACATGAACTCACTGTCGTCAGCATGACAGTCCCTCAGAGTTTGATTAATTTAAAGCATTCTTAATAAAAACTCTTCATGCCACTATTTTTTCTCCTTAGTGAATTTTCCCCCAAAGCTCTTTTAAAAAAATCAAGGAAAACAGTTTAACCAAATAATTCCCATACTATACTTATTTTTATTCTTCCTACTTTGAAACAGAAGTAGTGGATAATTAAAAAGACCTTTAGGTATGCAAAGTCAGAGACCATCAAAGGCAAAAATAAGATTAAACGCTGGCTGTGCCTCAGATGTTTCTATGTCAGTGATCTGGAATGAAATCTGCATGGGTACTGAGATTCTAACACTGTAAATCCGATGGGAGCCTCCTGGTAGTCCTGATGTCTGGTGGGTGTTGAAGGTCTCTGGGCACACCAGCAAGGCTGATGACATATCCAGCTATTGTAGCAAGAACAGCAGCTCCCGGCTCGATTCCATGCCTTCTACCTTGCTGCTGCTTTCTCCACCTTTCTCTCAACCAATTTCCTCCAAACTGTATGTGCTAGGTCATTCTTACCCTGGGGTCAAAGGCCTTCCTTATAGAGAAAAGAAAATTGAAAGCTCTATTCACCTCTCCCACCCCCCAAAAAGCCATGCTAGTAATAATGTCTCCCAGATTCTCACATAAACCAGCAAATATCCATGACACAGGCAGTCACAATCTCCTACGTAATGTCTTTGCTCGTCCATTCTGCCAGCTCCTTTACAGAGTCAGGTGGCAGTCAACAGCGGAGGAAGGGACAGGGAATACATTTTGAGTCTGTGTCCCCCATTTTCCTTCTCAATGGCCTCTTATTCTTCTTGCTATGCCTTCCCCCATTCCCAAGAACTTATTGCAAGTATGTACAATATGACACCTCCAGACACCAACTTAGGTCTATTATCCTTAAGTTATGACCTATAGTTGGGAATTGTTTTGAGACAAATCTTCACAAGGATTTAATGATGAACGTGGCCTTTATGTATCATCTCTCACTCGAGAGCTGTGTTTGATAATAAAATAAAACATTTGCATAAAGCTTCAAAAAATAGTGAAGCATCTCCATAAAACATCATTTCATCCTCTCCTAATCCATCTTCCACTGATAAAATGCAATTCCACATAGATTTTGCGACCTATTAGTAAGGAAAAACTGTCCCACCCAAGTGCCTCAGGGTTCCCAGTATTCCAGAGTACTGTCTTAACTCAGGGGTTCATCCCAAGGAGTTTTGGTGCTAGCATTTATTTTACCCGTATTTATTCACAAAGATGACTAGAGTGGGAGGAGGGAGCCTAATGGAAAGCACCTAGTGAGCCTCAGGCCTTGCGAACACGCGTCTTCCAAGTGATTTCTCAGCTGCCCTGGACAGGAAGTTCATTAGAAGTAGGAGACAGAAACAGGATTAATAAGGGTTGACTAGGATGGCAACTGAACAGGACCCAGATTGTCCTTTGTATTTTTTCCTCTGTTTATCACGTGTGTAAAAGAACACAGTACCCAGGGCAAGTCAATTTAATTTGACATTTACATTTAGCAGCACTCAGCGTCCGGGCATTGCTCTGACTTCCCAGGCTGCACACTTACAAGAGCTTCTTAACAACCCTTGTGACTGAATGGCTGTACCGCCAGCTTTAACTGGCACTCTTGCCCCTGAGAATGTACCGTATCTCATCAGTATGAATTCCCTTGGTATTTAATTAAGTCAAAAAGAATGAAGCTTCGTGTTCACAGATTTGAAATACTTCAAGGAGATGCATTAATCTATTTTTAAAAGCAATTAATAACGTTTTCTGTCTGTGAAGAGAGAAATCTCTCCTGACTGCTGAGTCAGGCTGTGCCAACCCAGGAGTTGTCAAACAAGCAGCGTGAGGTGGCTGCTCAAGTCACAGCCTCTCCTGGTCACAGCTCACACCAGACAACGTCACCCTGGGGAGTCAGCACTCACACAGCCCGAGACCTCGAGACCCACAGTAAATCACCCAAGAAACATCTCGTCCTTCCGATTCCTAAGTAACTTGAGTGTGTTTGTGATTTAAGTGTACTGCCTCCAGCTCAGGGGTTCCATGTCACACTGAACATTAGAATCATCTGTGAAATTTAACAAACATTATGTGCCCACAGAGTCCGTCTCAGCAGCTCTGGCATGGGATTCAGGCACCAGCATACTTTTAAAGAAACACATGAAGGACCACTGCTAATTTCATGCCAGTCAGTAGAAATTATCTGAAGACAAATTCTACACTGAGGTTTTTGGCTTCTCTTAATTCAATTATTTAAGATTATAGAGTGCTATAAAAAGGGAGTCTCAGCACTGTTTCCTAGGGAACGCAACCTCTGGCAGAGGGCTGAGACTAAGCATTAGCAAACATGTATTTATAATCAACTGCATACAAATCTGGGTTTACGGGTAGCTTGTGCTGGTAGTTAAGTGTTCTGACTTTATTATTTGATTTTACTCTGAAACAATAAAAAGATCCGATTGGCAAATTTACTCCCTAGTATTTTGTTTGATCTGTTGTTCTTTCTCAAGAAAAACTGCTTATCATAAAGTAACAGAAATATTAATGTAAGTGACTAACATAAAAGAAACATTTTTCTTTGGACAAAAATTGATCTCATTTTTCAGAATAACTCACTTGCACCATACAAAGTAAAACTCCCAGTAAAGGAAATTAACAGACCATTTTAAGCCTATTCTGGTGTCAGGTATTTACACAGCCAAAGATGGAATACCTACTACTATTTGCTATACTCCTAGTGCCGGAAACCAGTGCAGCTACGTGTAAGTAAGGTCAGCCTCATCAGATTTTTCATGGTGGTTATTAAGACTCACAGAAAAAAAAACTTGAACACATCTGAAAAGTAAAACAAGCTAGTTATCATGAAGGAATGTGTATTTTTAATTTTTTGCCATTTTTCCCTGTCTGTCTTTAGGTATAAACCTATCACAGACTAAGCATATATTACCCTATATACGCTGACCTGCACTCTGACTCAGGTAACTGAAATCCTTTGCTCAGATGAATCTAAAGTCACTGTTTTGTGACTGCTGGGAACAGGGAGGAGGGAAACCCTGTCTTCTGGGCAGCAATCACTGAATCTCCAGGGAAGCTCAATTCTGTTTCCAGACAAGTCAAGCCATGCTTCCCCCTGCAAGGTCAGAGGGCCAAACTAAGCTGCAGCTGACTACAGCATAAGGAATGAGGAAAACGCGTTTTGAAAATAAGTATAACGACCCTTCTGATTTTAGGTAAGTACAACACGTGTGCTGGGCTTACTCAGCTATGACTCTGACATCGCTAACGTTTGATCAGAGGTAGGGAGCAGTTTTACCTATGGTTCAACAAGTTATTCATTCAAAGCTCTTTTTCAATGTGTCTCTTTTATGTGCAAAGCACAATGGCCATGCCTCCAGCTCAATCACAGAAAAAACCATTCTGCTTACAGGTGGCAGGAAACGGGCTAACACTGTGCAGTTAGAGAGTGGCCCCCCCATCTTCCTTCACTGGCTCAGCCCCGTGCTCCCCATTCCCCTCTCAGGAAGCCGCACCTTCTCTAAACAACCAGAGGGGGCAGGTTTCCAGCAGGAGACTTCAGGTTGGTGGTACAGGAGGACGCGGCGCTCACCTCCACGGATGAGCAAACAGACGTACACCTACACCCGGAGCAGTTTCCTCAGGAGGGCCTGGAGATGTGGACGTGCAGGGCCTCCGGGAGGAACGAGGGGCAGCACTGTGAAGGGTGGGAGTGGCTGCACGTTCTCAAGAAAGGGAAACCCCACCCCAAGTGCCCTGATGCACGACGGGGAGGGGCACAGAGATGCAGACCTCGCCCAGACGCCAGCTCTGCCGGTAGCAGGGAGGACGCCAGGACAGCCAGGTGCACACCGCCCCAAGCGGGTTCAGAGCAGCCTCACCCGCCTCAGGACCAGTGCCGAGACGCCAGCTGTAAACCACAGGAACAGTGAGGCAGAGGCACCTGCTGGTCACAGGGTGTCTGCCTGAGGCAGGAAGCTGGGGACAGAGACACAGCTAGGCACCCACTCTGTGGCCACCGTGATGCTGGCAGGCACCTCCTCTAGCAGCTAACGCCGGTGGGCCACCCCCTGAGCGCCCAGCACGGCCACACCGGCAGCCAGGGTGGCCTGCCCACCGCCCACGGAGGAGCGCACCTTGGGCACTGGCTCGGGCGGCCAGCAGGGACAGTGCTCCGGGTCCCACAGGACATCTCCTCTGTGAGGTCTCTCTGTCAGGAGGGGCAGGGGCAGCAGATCTGCCTGATACAGAGAGAAAAACACAGAGCCAGGCAAGTCGAGGGCACAGAGGGATACATTCCAAATGAGAGAATGAGAAAAGCTTCAGGGAAAGACCTCAACAAAACAGATGAGGATTTACCTGGTAAGGAGTTCAAAGTAGTGTTTATAAAGATGCTCAGGCAACTCAGGAAAGAACGAACACAGGGAATGTTCAAAAAGAAGCTAGGAAACAAGATGGTACCAGTCAGAGCTGAAGAATACAATAACTGAAATGAAATGCAAACTAGAGGGAATCAACAGCAGATGAGAGAAACGGAAGACTAGATCAGCAACTTGGAACACAAGATAGTGGAAATCACCTAATCACAAGAACAAAAAGAAAAGGGAATTTTAAAAATAAGGATTGATTAAGAAACCTGTTGGACAATGTCAATCATACTGTTGTTCATATGTCAGGGGTACGAGGAAGAGAAGAGGGAATGAAAGAGGTGGAAAACTTACTTGAAGAAATAATGGCTGAAAGTTTCCCCAACCTGGAGCAGGAAAAATACATTCAGGTCCAGAAAGCACAGAGAACCCCAAACTAGAGGATACCAAAGGGATACACACCAACATACATTATAATTAAAGGTCACAAGTTAAAAGAGAAAGAGTGGAATTACAAGCAGCAAGAGAGAAGCAGCCAGCCACGCACAAGGGAACACCCAGAGCCCTCAGCCGGAGCTCCCAGGACAGCCTCTGCAGGCCCGAAGCTGGCGGCATGGTGCACTCCAAGTGTCGAAAGGAAGAACTCACAGCTAAAAGAATACACTCTTCAGCAAGGTCATCCGTCAGAACTGAGAGAGAAAAAGAGTTTTACAGACAAGCAAAAGCTAAAGGACTTCATCACACTAAACCAGTCTTAGAGGAGATGTTAAAGGGACTCTAAGAGAAAAGGCCATAACTAGAAATAAGAAAATACAGGAAAAGAAAAATCTCACCAGTAAAGTCAATTACATAATTAAGGTGGTAAGTTAACTATAGCTAAAACAACTAGTTAAGGATTACACACAAAAAATGTCATAAAATATGACTTCAGAAACATAAAACACAGGTGGGGGAGGGAGCAAAAATATAAATGCTTTCAGACTGCATTTGAACTTAAGCAATCATGAACTTAAACCAGTATATACATAGATGTCTACATATATATTATAAATATGTGAACCTTATTTAAACCCAAAACCCAAAACCTATAATATATATACACAAAAAAAGGTGAAAGGAATTCAAACATAACACTGATGAAAGGCAACAAAACAGAAGAGAAGAGAACAGAACAGAAGAAACGGCAAACTACAGAACAACCAGAAGACAATCGACAGAATGGCAGGAAGTGCAGGCCCGTCAAGTACTTTAAGTGTGCACGGACTGAATTCTCCAATTAGAAGGTGCAGGGTGACTCAGTGGATAGAGAAACGAGACCCATCCATATGCAGCCTACAAGACTCACTTCAGATCGAAAGGTACACAGACTGGCAGTGAGGGAAGCAAAGAGGTATTTTATTCTATGCAAGAAAACCAACAGAAATGTGGGGTAGCAATACTTATTTCAAACAAAACAGACTTTAAAATAGATGGTGACAAATGACAAAGAAGGGAATTATATGATAAAGAAGTCAATCCAAAAAGAGGATATGGCATTTGTAAATATTTATGCGCCCAACATACGAGCATTTAAATATATCAGGCAAATGTTAACAGATACAATAGGAGAAACTGACAGCAGTATAATAATAGTGGTGAAATTTAATACCCCACTAACATCAGTGGATTGTTATCCAGAAGAAAATCAACATGGAAACATAGGCCTTAAACAGCCCACTGGACTGGATGGACATACTCATAACATTCCAGCCCCAACAGAACATACATTCTTTCCAAGAGCACATGCAACATTCTCCAAGAGAGACCAAATGTTAGGCTACAAACAAATCTCAACACATTTTAAAAGGCTGAGATCATATCAAGCATCTATTTCAACCACAAAGTAGAAATAAATTACAAGAAAAAACTGGAAAAAACATAAACATGTGGAGGCTAAACAATATGCTAATAAAAAACCAATGAGTCAACTAGAAATTAGAGAGGAAATCAAAAAGAACCTGGAGACAAATGAAAATGGAAACACAACCTTCCAAATTCCATGGGGTGCAGCAAAAGCAGTTCCAGAGGAATGTGCACAGTGATACAAGCTACCTCAAGAAATAAGCAATCTCATATAAACAATCTAATTTTATACCTAAAGTGACTAGAAAAAGAATAAAGCCCAAAATTAATAAAGGGAAGAAAATTATAAAGATCAGAAAAGTTACACATGAAATAGAGATTTTAAAAAACAATAGAATAAAAATCAATGAAACTAAGAGGTGGTTCTCTCAAGTGATAAGCAAAACTGATAAACTTTTAGCCAGAAAAAAGAGATGACCCAAACTAAAAAAAAAATTATGAAATGAGAGAGAAGTTACAACCTATACTGCAGAAATGAACAGGATCACATGAGACTACTATGACAATTATATACCAACAGGTTGGAAAACCTAGAGGAAATGGATACATTTCTAGAAAAATATAATCTTTCAAGACTGAGTCATGAAAAAATAGAAATCTGAAAAGACCAAGTACTAGCAATTAAATTGAATCAGTAATCAAAAAATTCCCAACAAACTAAAGTCCAGGAGCAGAGAGCTGCATGAATGAATTCTACCAAGCATTCAAACGAGTTAATACCTACCCCTCTCAAACCATTCCAAAAAATTTAAGAATGGAATGCTTCCAGACTAATTTTAGAGTCTGGCATTACTCTAATACCAAAATGAGATACTACTACAAAAAAGAAAATTGCAGGCCAATAACCCTGATACATATAGATGCAAAATTCATCAACAAAATATTAGCCAAACAAATTCAATGATACATTAAAAAGATCATTCACCATAATCAAATAGGATTTATTCCAGGGATGGAGTTTAACATCTGCAAATCAATCAATGTGATATACCACATTAACAAAATAAAAAAGGATAAAATCATATGATCATCCCAGTAGATGCAGAAAAAGCAAGTGACAAAATTCAATATCACTTATGAAAAAAGTCATTAACAAAAGGGGTATGGAAAGAGCATATTTCAATATAATTAAGGCTGTATATGATAAACCCACACCTAACATCATACTCAAGAACGAAAAGTTCAAAATGTCTTTCCTCTAAGATCAGGAACAAGAGAAGGATGGCCACTGTCACCACTTTCATTCAGCTGGAAGTCCTCGCCCGAGTAATTCAGAAAGAAAAAATAATAATAAAAGGCATCCAAATTGGAAAGGAAGAAGTAAAACTTCCCTTTCTGCAGATGACATGATACTATATATAAAAAACCTTAAAGACTCCAACAAAAAGCTGTCAGAACTAATAAATGAATCAGTAAAGCTGCAGGATACAAAATAAAAATATAAAGAAATCTGCTGCATTTCTATACACTAAGAATGAATTACTGGAGAGAGATATTAAGAAAATAATCCATTTATAACTGCATCAAAAAGAATAAAATACATAGGAGTAAATTTAACTGAGCAGGTAAAAGACCTGTGCATTGAAAACTGTAAGACACTGATGAAAGAACTTGAAGACGACACAAATAAACAGAAGAATATATTATACTCATAGATCAGAAGAATATGATCGTTAACATGTCCACAAGACCAAAAGCAATCTTCAGATTAATGCAATCCCTATAAAAAATTAATAGCATTTTTCACAGAACTAGAAAAATAATCATAAAATTTGTATGGAACCTCAAAAGACCCCAAGTAGCCAAAACAATCTTGAGAAGAAAGAACAAAGCTAGAGGACTCACACTCCCAGGTTTCAAACTGTGCTACAAAGCTACAGTAACCAACACAGTATTGTACTGGCACAAACACTGCATATAGATCAATGGTACAGAACAGAGATCCTAGAAATAAACTGACATTTAGATGGTCAACTAAGCTACTCAGAGGAGGCAAGAACATACAGTGGGAAAAAGACAGTCTCTCCAATAAACGGTGTTGGGAAAACTGGACAGTTGCAAGCAAAAGAATGAAACTGTACCACCTTTTTATACCATATACAAAATTAACTCAAAATGGACTAAAGACTTGACTGTCAGTCCAGAAACCATAGAATTTCTCAAAGAAAACATAGGCAGTAAGCTCTCTGACACTGATCTTAGCAATATTTTTTTGGATGTCTCCTCTGACAAGGACAACAAAAACAAAAATAAACAGGAGTACAATGGACTAAGAGTTTCTCTGTAGTGAACGAAACCATCAAGAAAGCAAAAAGCCTACCTACTGAATTAAAGGAGATATTGCAAATGATGTATCTAATAAGGATGGAACATCAAAAATATACAAATATCTCATACAAGTTAGTATAAAAAATATGACTGAAAGATGGCCAGAGGACCTGAATAGACATTTTCCCAAAGAAGACATACAAGTGGCCAACAGATATATGAATAGAAGCTCCACATCATTAATCATCAGGAAATGCAAATTGAACCACAGTGTGGTACCACCTCACACATGCCAGAACAGTTATTATCAAAAAGATGAGAAATAACAAGTGTTGGTGAGGACATGGAGAGAAGGGAACCCTCCTACACTCTTGGTGGGAATGTAAATTGCTGTAGCCACCATCGAAAATAGTACGGAGAGTCTTTTAAAAAATAAATATAGAACTATCATATGATCCAGCAATTCCACTTCTGGATATTTATCCCAAGAATATTAAAACACTAATTTGAAAAGACACTAATACACCCCTATGTCCATTAAAGCTTCTACAATAGTTGAGACATGGAAGCAACCTAAATGTCCATTAGCAGATGAATGGATGAAGAAAATATGGTACATACACACAATGGAATGTTACTCAGCCTTAAAAAAGAATGAAATCGCGCCATTTGCAACAACATGGATGGACTTAGAGCGTATTACACTAAGTGAAATATATCAAATAGAGAAAGATAATACCATATAATTGCAGTTATATGCAGAATCAAATAAAAACACAACAGAAACATGCACACAGACATTGAGAACACACGGATGGCTGCCCAAGGAGAGGGGAGAGGCTGATCATACTTCAATTTAAAAACAGAAACAAAAAAGGTTCGATATCATTTGGCCAATATTCAGTCGTAGGTGTAAGCCCTCCTATATACTTTCATTTTTGCATTTTTTTGGTATAAGACTGTTTGCCTCCTGTGAAAAAAATGTCACACAAAACTCAGTAAATCAAAATTTACCAAATTGTGTACTTAAGTATTTGCAGTTTATTTTATAACTCAACAAGACTGCTTTAAAAATGTGAGTAGATGAAGAAGGTATGTTTTGTGAGACGGAGAGCCTTCACCTTCTGTCTAAAATCACACAAAGCCCTAAGCGGATACTGAAGATCCACCCACTCTCATAGTTTCAGGGTGCCAAGACCAAAGGGCGTCAGGCATCCTCCTCTTTTCTCCTCTGTCCCATACCCCTAACCAGCAATGTGACTTTTATGTCCCAGGGGAACTGCAAAGGCCAGAATGCAGACTACCTTCCTAATGCTGGGGCTCTCTTCATCCTGTCTCTCCAGGGGCCCACGCCTCCTCGGGGCTCACTCAGTAGCAGACAACCTGCCCAGGCAGCTCTAACACCTCCGGGCAGACGGACAGAGCGGAGGCGAACATTCCTCTCAAAGATTCCTCCAGCGAGGGAAGGGGGGAGATTCTCTGAGCTTTCAAGACAGACACCCCGCGAGTGGAGCTCAAAGCAGGGCTCCTAGGAGCTCGGGGGAAGGAAACCGCGGCCCTGGGGAGGGAGGTACTGTCGCACTTAAGAACGGAGCCTTTGAGCCAGTTACATGCAAGGTCTGCCTCAGTTTCCCCATCTACAGAATAAGGATAATAAAAACACCTTTCCTGGATTGTTATAAGGATCTAGCGAAATGATCTACGCAAAGCACTTAGCAAGAATTCAATAAATGTAGGCCTTAATTAGTAGGGAGGTAGAATCAAAATAGTCTTTTAATGCCATGCTCTCAAACTTTAGTGTGGATCTGAATTACCTGGGGATCTTGTTAAAAAGCAGAAACAGACTCCATGTATCTGGGATGGGGTCTGAGATTCTTCATTTCTAACAAGCTCCCAGATCATGTCAGTATGGCTGGTCCCTGGACCACAGTTTGAGCAGTAAGGCTTAAAGTACCCCGGAGCCCAGGAGCAAGCACTCAGGTGCCGAGCCATGAAGAGCGTGCTGCACTGACGGGGACAGATCACAGGCTTTAGAAGTTAGAGAAATGAAGGGAAGGGAAGGAAATGTCTGCTTGGCTCTACAAAAGCAACCCTGAATTTATGATATAAAACCAGTATATGATTTGGACTGTCAGATGAATTTTACCAGGATTTTACCTTTTTTTTAATAGTATTTTACATATTTATATTAATGTTCTTATGTGAGGCAACTTGAGCATATTTGGTGATTCTGGGATGAGTATCTCAACATACATTTTTAATAGAAGGAATATTAGCTATTCTCATTACTTCAATTATTCATTTCAGTAAAGTTATACTGGAATTAGACCTAATTAATTCAGTTAGACTATCATATGCTGGGGACTACGCTAGGCCCTTAACTCAGCTGTAGGTACAGGGCATCTGGAAAGGTCATGATATAGAGAAGAGAGAAGCACTAAGTCAAAATCACAAGCAAGCTAGAAAAGCTGATGGGTAGCCTGGCACCTGTATAACCCAAAATGAGAAGCCGTGAGAGGGTAACGGGAGCGCCCTGTTCCCAGGCTGCCTCAGCCACCCTCACCACAGCCTGCTCTGACGCAGATCCACGGTAGTGTCCACCCCTCGCAGACCCCAGGAATGCCAGCTCTTGTCCAGGGAACATCCTTAGGTGCCTACCGCCTGAAATTCTGACTCCCAGACACTCCCAAATTTCAAAGAGCTATCGTGTGTCTTCGTTAGTATAAAATAGCGTTTGCTTGAAAGAGTTCTGAATTCCATGTGTGAACAAGATTACCTATGACCATCTCAAAGCCATGTTCTTCTGTTTCCTGTTTCCAGAACTTTCCAAACAGAAATGTAGAACTAGAATTACAGTGTAGAACTAAGGGGGGATAAAGGTAGCTTCTGACAGAAAGAACTGAGTCAGAAAACCAAGGAAGAGGCAACCGTGGCAGGGGCAGCTGTGGTCAAGGTGTCCTACTGTGTGGGTCCATACGTGGCAGGGGCAGCTGTGGTCAAGGTGTCCTACTGTGTGGGTCCATACATGGCAGGGGCAGCTGTGATCAAGGTGTCCTACTGTGTGGGTCCACACTCACTGGTCATGGGAAGAAGATCAAGAGGCTCGCTGGTCCCGAGCAAGCCCACCCCACACACCCAAACACAATGACAAGACATTCTAAAAGGATGTATAACTGTAAATTACTACTTTGGGCTATTTATGCTGTTTCCCAGCATTAAATCAACAGATTGAGCTACTTATGGACATGGCGTGGCACGGCCTCCAGCAACGTTAAGATCTGAGCATATCTGCACCAACTCTGACAAAAGTACAAATAACCTTGTACATGTACGTACTGACCACATGAAGAGCTCGTGACTCGGAACACCTCTCAGCCCTCCTCCCAGCAGACCTCTGAGTGACAAGCAGTGGGACCGATCGGCCCCCTTCCTCTGGAACAGCCCCTTCCCTCCACCTCGTGCCTGGGCTTTCCCCGCGCCCCCACCTCACAGTCCTCCCGTGCTGTCTCCTTCGCAGGCGCCTTCGTCTCTGCCGTGCCACCAAAGGCCGGGGCTCCTCAGGGCTCAGTCCCCAGCCCCCCACTTTATGAGATGTGATTCATTTTTCATGGCTTTAAATAGCCTCTGTATTCTCATGAGGGCTAAATTTATCTTCAAGCCAGTTCTCTCCTCCGAGATCCAGATGGACAAAGCCACTGCCTCGCTTGGCATGCCACCCGACAGCCATCTGTCATGACCGCAGAACCCAGCATCTCTGAGAGGGCACTCGGTCCCCCGTCCCCCCTAAACTGTTCCCCATCCCTCGGGCCCCTGGAATCAGTAAATGGCACCTCTGTTCACCCGGCTGTTCATTACCAGAAACCCAGGAGCACTGTGGGATGCCTACCTCTACGGTACCCTTCACACTGAATCCACGGCGAAATCCTATGGATTCTCCCTCTAAAACACATTTTGTTTCCAGCGCTCATTCCTACTAAACTTCTCAGGCACACAGGCCTTGCCATGGCCCATCCAGAAGAAGTTCTGGGCTACAAGCTGCAGACGACCAAACATGCCGTTACATGCTCACCAAGCACCCCGACTCCTCTGGCTGGAAATGCCAGGACGGGGCAGCCCCCCATTCTGCCCGTGCTCCCTGCGCCCCTCCGGGCCTTCCCCTCCTCATGTGGCCGCACGGCCCCTCAGCGCAGCAAGGCGACTGGAAGTGTTCCAGAGTCACCCCTCAACAGGATGGGAGCCAGAGGAAGAGACGGGAACTGTCCCCGGGAACCTCGCCGAGAACAAGAAGAAACCTCCCCGCGCTGAGCGGAAGCCCGTCTCGGGGCCTTGTCAGTCTGAACGCCTCTGTGCGAGGGAGACGAGACTAAGCCATCCTTAGACTGAGGCACTACGGGAACAGATGGTGAGCTGTCTACAGAAAGGGGTCGCTGTTTTAATAAAATCAAAACGACTGCTGGGTGGGCTGGCAGGCTGAAGAGCTGCCCCCAGATGGCCATCGTCTTACTCAGGAAAAGGGTTTCTGCAGTGGTGGCAGAGATAAGGGTCTCCACATGCAGGCAGTCTGGGGTGTGTGCAGGGAGTCCTGAAGTGCCATCATCAATATCCTCGCTAGAGAGGCGAAGGGGCATTGGGCACACCGTGGAGAAGGCAGGCGCAGACGGGAGGAGGATGCAGCCACCCCCAGGAAACGCCCCCAGACACCAGAAGCTGGGGGGCGCGGAGGGCAGACTCTCCGGGAGCATCTCTGGAGGGACTGTGGCCATGCTGACGCCTTCACTTCAGATTTTTGGCCACCAGAGATCTGGCTACAGAAGTTCCAAGTATCCCCTTACCAGATAAATATAAGGGAAAACATTCAGGTCCTAAAAGCCAGTGAGTTTATGGCAACTGCTTCAGCAGCCCAGGAAACAATGCGCAGGGCAACCTACCAGCCCACCAGGGCCCCCAGCAAAGCAGTGCCACTAGCCCACCAGGGTCCCCAGCCCAGCAGGCCCCCAGATCAGCAGGGCCCTCAGACCACCAGGCCCCCAGACCAGCAGGGTCCTCAGACCACCAGGCCCCCAGCCCAGCAAGGTCCCCAGCCCAGCAGGCCCCCAGCCCACCAGGCCCCCAGCCCACCAGGGTCCCCAGCCCAGCAGGCCCCCAGCCCACCAGGGTCCCCAGCCCACCAGGCTCCCACCCCACCAGGGCCCCCAGCCCACCAGCCCAGCAGGCCCCCAGCCCAGCAGGCCCACATTTTCCCACACTCACTGTGCAGCTCTCTGCCCTTCACTCTCTCATCCTGAACAGCCTTGCCTCCTTGCAGTCACTCAGGTACATCCTGCCTCAGAGACCATGTGTGACCCCTGACCCAAAGTCCTCACTCCAAACTCCCTCTCATTCTGTTTCAAAGCTCCTTCCTCGTGAGGCCTTCCATGTCCCACCAATATAAACCAGGTCTTCTCTTCTGCTCTCTCCCACTGCCCCGTTTGTTTCTTTCCCCACCTGCCATGACCCTTCAGGTTCACCTCGCCATGTACTCGGCGGCTGCCTTGACTATGAGTCCCTGCGGGCAAGCACCCTGTCTCCGCCTGCCACAGCGTGTGTGCTTCCTACTGCAGCTCCCAGTACAGGAAGAAGCCCCATGCCCCCCGAGAGCGCGCTGGCCCTGGGAAAGCCCGTGGGGGAAATGTCAGTTGGTTAGGGATGAATCTCTGTATGCTCGGAGTAAAGTCTTCTGCTTTAAATCATTATTACCTATAAATAAAAGAGAAGCCATTTTATGTTCTCAGAATGTTTGATTTCTCTAAGTCACCCATTCAATAGCTGTGATTTCGAGCCTTATGAGTACTGATAACTATAGGGGTTGGGGGGGCTTGAGGCAGGTTCTGAACTCAGTGTAAAAAAGTTAATTAAAAAGAAACACAAATCCCATTTAAAAAGCTAGAAAATTTAAAATGTATTTCATAAAATTTGTCAAAACAGAGAGGAAGACATTTTTATTTTTAGGCGGACACAAGCAAAACCACATAGTTTACATGCAGTTAGAAACTAGGGCTATAGGATTCTATATGCAAGTATAAAGTTTCCAATGGACTGTTATTTATAGCCAATAAAGAAAACAAGGTGATCCTATATTGTAAAGTACAACAATACAGTTTTTTTCCTTTTCATTTTCTATAAACATAAATCTTTGTACAGAATAAAATGCAGCAACTTATCTAAGCAAATCATAAATATTTCCTTATAAAATTGAGAAAAATGTTGGTAAGGTCTTTGATTGCCAAGAAATATGTTTTTTAAACTATAAATTGAAGTCAGTTCATTTCTTTTGCATTTAGGGCAAAAATGTATGGATAATATTGAAAATTAATGATGAAAATAAGATACAGTGGAATGAGGGAAGAATTTATAGCCACATCTGCAGGTCTGAGACCCCAGTGGCCCATGCTGCTTAATTAAGGGCTGTCAGCGGCCCTTTAACCTGCATGCTGTCAATTTTTTCATCAATAAACTGAAGATAGTAATAAAACCCATGAATTATAAAGACAACACTGGCTACAGAAGTTCCCAGAAGGAGCCCATTCCAGGAGCAAACTGAAAAGAATTTATGGGTGAGTGAGATTTGAGCCATGCCTTCACAAGTGGGCAGGATCTGCGTGAGGAGGAGGTGCCATCTGCCTCAGTGATACCCCAGACGGTGTCTACTTTTGGGGTTCGCAGTACCCTCTCAGAATTGTATGAACTCTATGAGCAACTTTCTGGGGAGAAGAGCATGCGCTCCTAACACACAGTTACATGCAATTAAATTGTAAACCTGAAGAGCTTGGGCCTGCAAAGGAAACTCCAATATTTAAGAACACACACAAGAACCTTCATTACCTGGCCCTTCTCCATCATGTCGGGCTCTTTGCCCTGGTACCTGAAAACCTGTGGGGTTCCAGGGTTCTCCATGCTCCCTCCAGACCAACTGCTCTGCCCAAGCAGCCCGCACACTGATCGGCACCCGCCCTCATCTGTTAGCTATCTTAAATCTCACCCATCATTCAAGATTAGCTCAAGGCACTGGAAAGCCTGAAATATGAAAAACAGTGACCAACGGAGATGGGGAATCAAGACCAGAAGAGAACGGAGGTAAACTAGGGAACAAGGACAACAGCCACAACTTGTATGTTACTGTATGTAAAACAAGACCTTACAGCCATAAAAAGGAGCAATCAAGAGAGTAAGAACTCAAAAAATAAAAATATCTTTGAAGAAATAAAAGTTTCAATAGAAAAAAGAAATTAAGGAAATTCCCCAGAAAAAAAGCAAAAATACAAAGAATAAACAGTACAAAAGAAGGGAAATTTACAGGGCAAAACTAAGTGGTGTTCTAGAAAAAGGGAATATAGGCAATAGAAGGCAGACATATATGAGAACAACTACTCAAAAAATAACCAAAAATGAAGGATGAAATCCTGGATTCAAAAACCCACCAAGGACTCAAGCGAAGGATTTTAATAGACCCACGTGGAGGTGGTACAGAACGATGGACATGAGAGAATCCTGAAGTTTCTGTGGGTACACAGGGTGAGGAACAGATCACATTCCAGGAATTAAAATAAGAATTACATTGGCATTTTCATCAGCAGCGACACTGGGATGCACGAGTTGGCAGCATAATGTCTTAAATTCTATGGAAAAATCACTTCCATGGGAAAAAAATCATTTCCATGGAAATCTAGCCTAATCCATCAGTAAAATTCAGAGTAAGATATTTAGGCAAACAAATCTTTTAAAAGTTTACACCCCATGAGCCTGCTGTACGCGAGCTCAGGAAGGATGTGAGTCGCCTAAGTGAAGTCATGAACCAAGAGAAGAGCTGTGTGAGGCCTGGGGCCGTGAGCTCCAGCACCAGCAGGCAGCACAGGGCTCATGGGCGGGGGTGGGGAGCAAGGACCCGAGCGCCGGGGCGGCAGACACACGGGCGAGCGTGGGCTCCAGCAGGAGGACGGGGCACTATGGGAGGCGGGGAGTAAGAGAGCAGCGAGACCTGACAAATGACCTGATTTGGCCATATTGTTGGCAAGTTTACAAGCTGAAAGAATCGATGACAGACACACAGAAAACTGAGCAAATGGAAACCAACTGTTTCTAAGCAGTTATCTTTAGAGAAAAAGAAAAAGCTGTACCGCGAGCAAATGAGACGACTGTATATACATGTCTCGGTGCGGAAGAAATTACACACTTGTAATGACGTCGGTACGTGACACTGATGAGAGCGAAGGAGGCCCCGCTGTGTCGGCAGAGCAGGTGGCGGGGCAGCTGTCGGCCTGGGAACTTCTGTCTTCCCTGGTGCACAGGGGACAGACGACCCGGGAAGGGAAGCATAGGCTTTTACCTAAAAGCCCAGGTGGACAGGGTGGCGGCCTCTGAGGGGAGGTGGGAGGCCTGCTGCCCCGCTCCTGGTCACTGCAAGTGGGCAGTATTACTTGGCTTTTAAACACACATTCGCAGGTTTCCACTTCCTCCTCTCTCTACTAGACGAGAGGAGACCTCCTCGTCTCTACTCCTCTCACTAGGTCCACTAAGAACTCTGGGCCTGACGTTATGAAACGAAACTAAGAAGGCTGGCAGGTGGGCCCGCTATGGGCCGACAGACCAACGGAGGACAGAGGTGGGGCCCTGGTTCCCAGATCTGGAGCTAAGATGCCAGTGACCCACAGATGCCCATGGACATGACGCAAGTAAACAAGAGCCTGCTCTCTCCAACCAACAGACAGCCAAGGCTGCCTCGCAAGGCACAAAGCTCCTGAGGACGCTGGCCCAGTGCCGCCAAGCACCGCAGCCCGCACCGCTCTCCAGAGCACGGGCCAGGTGCAGAGCCCTGGCTTTCAGCCCAACAGCACCAAGACGCCCTGAACCCGGCAGGAGGCTCATGTTGAGTGCTGGGCACTTACAGGGTAAGGCCAGGAGCATGCCGTGGGCCCCTGGCCCCCAGCAGAGGGTATAACAAGTCGGTAGCCACTCTGTGTAATGTGCACTGCAGTGGGTTTACATGAGAGATATTAACTGACACACGGGAAGGAGGACAAGGAGGGCAGCAGGGACGGCCTTTGGAGGAGCTACCGCGGAGCCCGGCTTGCAAGGGTGCTGCGTCTCCATGAACCAGGGTCCATCCTCAGACCAGGCATCTGGGCGAAGGGCGTCCCAGGCCCGGGGACTGATAGCCTAAGGCACACGGGAGGAATGGAAGAGAAAGTACCTGGAGAACTCACCACATTTTGTCTGGCTGGAGTGAACGGTGCTGAGGACGGAAGGAGGAAGATCGTGCCAAAGCAGTGGGCAGGGCCCGGCGGAGGGGAGTGCACACTTAAGTCCATGAGAAGCCGCTGAAGGGCTTATCGTGACAACGCTGAGGATGGCTTAGAGGAAGATCCGAGGAGGCAGGAATCCAGGCAGGTGGGAGGGGTGCAGAGCAGGAATGGGGGCTGCACGGGCAGGGTCTTCACGAACCCTATCATCTGGGTCAGTTTTTCCACACTTCAGGAGTGAGGGGAGATGCTGGGATGCAAGCAGAGCCACACTCGTGTTGACAACACTGCTCAGCAGCTTGGCGGCCCCAGAAATCTCTCTGAGCCTCACTTTTCTTACCCACAAGAGGAAGGAGGAATGTGAACCATGCCGACCTCCCAGAATTCCTGTGTGAATGCCCGTGGGTGTGGGCGCGCAGTGGCATGGCCCATGGGCGTGGATGCACGGTGATGGCACAGCCCGTGGGGACACTGTGAAAACAGTAAACACACTGTATTCCTGTTACCGCTGCACCAAACTACCACAAACTCGGCAGCTTAGAAGAGCACAACCTGCCTGGGCTGGGCCCCCAGGGCGGGACCTTGGCAGTGGCCGCGCTGGGCCTGAGTGAAGGCGCCAGCAGCCTGTGTTCTCGCACAGCCTTGCGAAGACGCCGTGTCCTTGTCTTTTCCAACCTGCATTTTTCGGCTCCTGACGCCGTCCTCTGTCCGCAAGACCGACAGAACAGCCTCTTCAAGTTCCTCTGATCTGAACAGACTCTCTCGCTCCCTCTTACCCTCCAGGGCCTGTGAGTCCCGGGCCCACGTGGGTGTCCAGGGTCATTGCCTCATCCCGACCGGCTGGTTAGCAACCTTACTTCCCGACCCACCCACCACATAACAAACATGGCACAAGCTCCGAGGGTCAGGATGTGGGCACCTTCTGGGAACACTGTTCTGCTTACAAGACACAATTTGATTTTCAGTTTCACAACTAATATGTCTAAGAGTTGCTTTTTGGCTAAAAAAAATTAGGAATCTGAAGAAAGAGCTTTCTAAATAACTTACTATTATATCTCTTAAGATTTAGCAATCAATATATGTCAAATACCCAAAAGCTCAATGGTCATAGAGATTTCAATATTTAACTTAATATGATCATCTCTCCAAACAAATGAAAGTTTAAGATGAAGATCACCTTACAGCCCGAGACAGGACGAGCCCCCCAGCGCGGTGCATGCAGGACGGTGTCCTGGCCTGGGAAGAAAGTGGCTGGACAGCGCTGGGCAGCCCATGCTCCTAACCGGAGGAACACATACGCTCGGAGGCCTGGAAACAGAGGAGCGGCCAGGCTGTCGGTGGGCCACTCAGGGGCACCGAACACCTTAAGGGTGAGCACTGCTGACTCCGATTGAGTGAGGGGGGACCAGCAGGAGGGGTGCTCTCCGGGGCCTGTGCGGGGTGGGCAGCTCAACCCAAAGCAGCTCAGGACACTCCCTGGGACCCCCGGGTGGCCACGCAGACCCCTGTTGACAGCACAAAAATGAATAGGATTTATCCAAATCTAAAAAATCACGTATCATGATTTTTCCCTAAACGTACTAATCATTTCAACCAAGCTTATATCAGGGAATTATTCACAATTGCCAGGGTATCTCATTTCAACCTCCTATCTTCTGAATATAAACAGCCCTCAGATTACTGATATTCACAATGATGACCTGAAGATTTTGAACAATACCAAATTCTTATTTTAAAGAAAAACCAAGCTACGGTCAGAACAATTTTATTACTAAACATACTGAGAATGTTATTGAATACTTTTATTTAAAACCTAGCTACACATGAAATTATACATATGTGAAATCCCTCTGTTGGAGTATTATTCACACCACACCTTTTCCTATCACACTGCACAAACACAAGTTCACTTCAATTAAATCATATTAGGGCTCAAGTTTTTAAGCAATTCAATTTAATTAAACACATCCAGTCTATGGAAACAAGTTTTTTCCAAAGAAGGAATTTTTTTCTGAACTATAACATTTTGTTTTAGAACTATAACATTTGTTTAAACAACCAGGAGTGATTAAATGCAGTAATAGGAGCTACCCTAGCCTATATTCCATGTCAGAATATGTCCTTTCTTGAAATTTTGTTCATCACTCAAGGAAAGCTAACAAGGACAGGGAAACACTTATAAAGAGCAATCATCAGTCAATTTTTCTAATAAAGATGCTGTGAACCTGTCTGGACACTGTGGACAGTAGTGATGATGCTGGTCACAGCAAGAGTTTGAATGATTTAACCCGAGAGGCATCTCCTGGAGGAAAATCCCCAGGGAGATGCCACCTAAAGCTTATCCACAAGTCATCTCAGTGAAAAGGACAGTGACCTCACTTTCTCTAAACACAGCATTACCTCGCCAAGAAAAGACCAGGGCCGTCCACCCCCTCTTCCTTCCATGCTGCCCAGCTAGGCCACATGGCTTGCCCCACAGTAAATGGCACGGGGAGTGTGCACCTCAGACCCAAATGCAGCACCCCAGGCTCTTCCTGCGCCCTCCTACTGCCACACGGTTCCCAGGGCTGCTCCTGCGGGGCCGAGCCCTTCAGGAAAGACTAGGCTGCAAGACATGGGCACCATCTGGGAACTGATGAGGGACATAAATGCCAGAATCTGGGAGGTTCTAAGTCACATCAGCCTGTTTCAAGTCGTTTTGAAAGAAGAAAGCAAAAATATGCAAAAAATACTAAGGACTTAAAATATCTGAAATATTTATTGATGGCTAGGATACAGAGTATTTATCTCAGATGCTACTAAAATCTGGTATTTCCTGATAAACCATTTCAGGTAGAAAAAAATGTCAATTTTCCTGACAGAAAATGCAATATCTGTCACAAATGGCAAAAGCTTGCTTGTAAAGTCTTCTATAATATTGATCAAACCATATATAATAGAAAAGAACAGATGTGTATGCAATAAATTAGGTGATGAGTTCAAATTCTGTCAGAGTTGAAAATGGGGGCCAAGCCGACACTGAACAAGCACAGGGCCAAGGACACACTCAGCAGCGAGGTCACAGGTGGAGGAAGTCCCAGTGGCCTTTCCCTACAGTGAAGCACAGTCGTCAATGAGTTAGAGCTTCTACTCTAATCTGTGATATTTTTAGTAGTCAATTAAAAAGGACGAAAGTTTGAAGACATTTGGAATTTCCTGGAGAATTAGATAGCGAGGAAGAGAGAAAAAAAAATCAAAGAACCTCCCCAGTGGCCTCAAGAGCCAAACCACAAACAACTCGGGCCACCTCAGTGTTACCTGCAGGAAAGGAATCCCTGGTCCAAGCCTCCTCAGCCGTGTCACATAAGGGGAAAAACAATAAAGCCGTGTGCCGTGTGACCATCCAATCCTGCCCGTCTGCAGAGGCCTGCGGGGTATCAGGCACTCACCACAGAGATTCCCAAAGAACAGAAAACACTGGCCTGCAGGGATCTGGGAGTCACCACCAGAAAATGAACGGGCTCTGTACGGCACAGGGGCCTGTCATTGGAGCTCACTCTCACCAAGCCGGCGGCCAGGAGACGCCACTGCTGGCAGCTTTATGAAGTGTCAGGACCTTTCGAGCAATGGGAAGCACGTGTAGATGAGGGGACAGAAGGCGAGCACCACAGACACCCAGTGAAAAGCCTGAAGGTGCCTCTGCTGTGGACTGGACACAGGCATCTGCGAGGAGAGCGAGGCTGCAGCAGAGCTGGGGTGGGGGCCCGACGGTGGGCAGGGGCTGCAGGTGGCTGCACGGGAAGGTCTAACCAGGGTCTCTGCGTCACAAAACTAAGAGGCAGCAGCAGACATCATTCAGGCCACATGTGCGCCAAAACCACTGACATATTTCATGGAGAGAAGAGATTTATTACTTACCCGATTTATATGGCTGTTCCTTACGATATCGTGGAGCAAGGTTCTCTCAAATTCTTCCAACTTCTTGGAACACTTCGTAAGAATATGATTAGAGCAGTTAAAATCGCTAATCAGTCTAGCTAAAGTGTCAACAGCTTCTGTCCAAAAGCTTGAAAAAGGAAATTTGGGTTTACGGTAAAAAGTGATCAGGCCATCTAGCAACTGGCAAACAGAATCACATACTGTGGAAGAGTCGTTTTCAAAGTGCCTGAAGTCTGTTTTCAGACGCCCTGATTCCGTCAAGGTCTTCAGTTCAAGGAGATGTTGTAAGAATTGCATGTGAGAAGAGAGAGGATTTGCTGGAGCGGCGTGATGCCTTTTCACAGAGGGCAGCAGCGGAAAGAGTGTGGGGGGGCGGCTCTCCACAAGCTCCTGGGACGCTTCTGAAGGTTCAGTTCTCTGTTCGTTGGACAAATCACACCCAGAATCTTCCAGGAGAGTCACTGTGTTTTCAGAACTTCCAGGGTCCTGAGCCTGAAGCTGGGAAGATGGGTCTCCTGACATAGAAAACAAAAAAAACATTATCTTTCTGTAGCTAAAATTCCTTCATACAAAACTAGACAAAGATTTTAGGTTGCAGGATACAAAATTAATACACAGAAATCTGTTGCATTTTCCTATACAGTAATGATGAACTAGCAGAAAGAGAAATCAGGAAAACAACTCCATTCACAACTGCATCAAAAAGAATAAAATGCCTAGGAATAAACCTAACCAAGAAAGTGAAAGACCTATATCCTGAAAACTACAAGACACTCATGAGAGCCACTAAAGAAGACACCAATAAATGGAAATACATCCCGTGCTCATGGATAGGAAGAATTAATATTGTCAAAATGGTCATCCAGCCTGAAGCAGTCTGTGGATTCAATGCAATCCCTATCAAAATACCAACAGCATTCTTCAATGAACTAGAAGAAATAGTACTAAAATTTATATGGAACCATAAAAGACCCTGAATAGCTAAAGCAATCCTGGGAAGGAAGAATAAAGCTGGGGGGAATTATACTCCCCAACTTCAAGTTCTACCACAAAGCTACAGTAATCAAGACGATTTGGTACTGGCACAAGAACAAACCCACAGATCAATGGAACAGAATAGAGAGCCCAGATATAAACCCACACATACATGGCCCATTAATATACAATAAAGGAGCCATGGATATACAATGGGGAAATGACAGTCTCTTCAACAGCTGGTGTTGGCACAAATGGACTACATGTAAGAGATTGAAACTGGATTACTATCTAACTCCATATACAAAAGTAAACTTGAAATGGATCAAAGACCTGAATGTAAGTCATGAAACCATAAAGCTCTTAGAAGAAAACATAGGCAAAAATGTCTCGAATATAAACATGAGCAACTTTTTCTTGAACATGTTTTCTCGAGCAAGGCAAACAAGCAAAAACAAACAAATGGGACTACATCAAACGAAAAAGCTTCTGTACAGCAAAGGGCACCATCAGAAGGACAAAAAGGCATCCTACAGTGTGGAAAAATATATTTGTAAATTACATATCCGACAAAGGGTTAACATCCAAAATATACAAAGAACTCATATGCCTCAGCACCCAAAAAACAACCTGATTAATAAATGCGCAGAGGATCTGAACAGACACTTCTCCAGAGAAGAAATTCAGATGGCCAACAGGCACATTGAAAAGATGCTCCACATTGTAAATTGTCAGGGAAATGCAAATTAAAACCACAATGAGATATCACCTCACACCAGTTAGGATGGCCACCATCCAAAGACAAGAAACAACAAATGCTGGTGAGGATGTGGAGAAAGGGGAACCCTCCTACACTGCTGGTGGGAATGTAAATTAGTTCAACCATTGTGGAAAGCAGTACGGAGGTTCCTCAAAAAACTAAAAATAGAAATACCATTTGATCCAGGAACTCCACTCCTAGGAATTTACCTGAAGAAAACAAGATCCCAGATTCAAAAAGACATATGCACCCCTATGTTTATCTCACCACTGTTTACAATAGCCAAGATATGGAAGCAACCTAAGTGTCCATCATAAATGAATGGGTAAAGAAGATGTGGTACATATACATAACGGAATACTATTCAGCTATAAGAAGAACACAAATCTTACCATTTATAACAACGTGGATGGAGCTAGAGGGTATTATGCTTAGTGAAATAAGCCAGGTGGAGAAAGACAAGTATCAAATGACTTCACTCATATGTGGAGTATAGCAATGAAGCAAAACTGAATGAACAAAATAGCAGCAGACACAAGACTCCAAAGGTGAGGGGTTACCAAAGGGGAGGGGTGGAGAAGGTGGTGGGGAGGGAGGGAGAAGGGGATTGAGGGGCCTTATGATTTGTACACATGGTGTGGGGGGGATCATGGGAAGACAGTGCAGCACAGAGAAGGCACGTAGTGACTCTATAGCATCTTACTACACTGATGGACAGTGACTGCAGTGGGGTGTGTGTGGGGGACTTGATAATATGGGTGAATGTAGTAACCACAATATTTTTCATGCCAAACCTTCATAAGATTGTATATCAATGACACCTTAATAAAAAAATAATTATAAAGCTATGCCTCATGGTCGTGCTCTGCAGGCTGGAAGCAGCTAGGCACTGCGACTCTTACCCTTCGGGAAGAAAAAGGGCTTAGAAAAAATGCCAGCTTCCATTCTGTAGATGCTCACTCTTCACACACACAATAGAGCTTGAAGCCCACCAAGGGCCCAAGTCCAACCCCAGCCGAGCCGCACAGACAATCCAACGGCCCCTCCCCCAGCAGCCCACACACCTGCCAACCCGCCATCCCTCTCGCTAGTGTCACCCACAGTCCCCAAGCTCACAAGCGGAGCAGGTTAGCACAGACCAATCCTACAGTCAGATGTGTCCCCTATGAAGGGCCAGTATCTGTGTCTTCTTTTCTTTCTAGTAGGGAACTGCAGCGTAAGACACAGAAAAACAAGGGAATTAAAACTAGGTGGTATGAAGAGCATTTGGGTTAAATACAGAAAATAAGTCTGCCTTAAACCAGTGTTCCTCATCGTGGCTGTTCTGCAGACTAACCTCGGGGCTGTGAAAGACCATCGATGCTTCATGAGCCCCCAGAGAGCCTGACAGGCCGGGTCGGGGCTGCACCCGGAAGCCGGGCTCTGGTCACCCCACAGCGCAGGCTGACATACAACAGGGTGCAGGGCACCTGCCCAGACCTCTAGCGGGTGTCTACCAACTCCAAGCGGGCAAAGCCTGTCACAAAGTCACTCAAAATGAATGCAACTGTTAATCTGACTGCCGCAACTGTGCTCTTTCACACCAACTTGTGGGCACCCATGGCCTGGGATCCTAAGACATTTGCCATTAGGTGAGTGATCAGTGAGTCTGCATCACCGTGTTCACCACCACAGGCATCTGGGCACAGACAAGACACCTGCTTAAAGAGAAGTTTCAGAGGGGCTGGGAAAGTACAGCTCACTGAGCCCTCAGGTCTCTAGGGCCAGCTCCTGTGGGATTCTTGTCCTGCCAGACATCAGAGGGCGCATGGTCGGTCACACGATGCCACCCACCAGCGTGGACCTCGCCTACTTTGGACCAGCTCCTGCCTGGAAATTACAGATACGATGAGGCACCCTGTGGTTCACAGGCCAAAAAACCATCAGATGAAAACAAACACTTCATAGGATGCACAGGTAGAGGTAAATTTGGGGATGTTAAAGGCAAAAATTAGATATTAAAATATGCAAAATGCCATCTAATTAGTATGACTTGAGTGAAACATAAGGCATTCTGTCAAAAATTTTGTTTTATAGAAGAAATGGATAAATCATACCCAATTCCAGGAGAAAGGGTATCTGTTATCAGAATAACAAGGACAGGCAGGAAAGATGCTTAAATTCTGCATATTCTGCTTTACTGATAAATTAGAAAAACTCCAAATACAATTAAAAGTATGTAGAAGAATCATTAAATTTTTACCAGTTACTTTTTCACGACATGGTTGTCAAACTGTGTACAAGTTAACGTTTTGTGTATCACATTTTACATAGGAAATCCCGTACTTCTGCTACAAATATTTACCAGCCTAATCACAGGTGGTGTTTAAAATATCAAGCCCAGAAACACCCATGAGAAAGCACCCCGTGCAAGATCTCAGTGCCCCGAGCCCTCCGGAGGACACAGAGCAGAGCGGTCTGCCCTCAGGTGACTTACTAATAGGAAGATAATGAGGAATGGGTAGAGCCAGGCGTTTCAGAGCCGAAGAGCTGGCTTGTTTGGAAGCAATCCTTTTCTCTTATTTATTTCAAAGCACAAAACTTGGCAGGCTTAGCCTGAATGTCTTAGACACAGGCAGTATTTCTCTCTGACTCCAAGAGAAATGGAAGAGACCGAAAAACCTGAAAAATCATTGCACACTCAGTACAGAATAATCGATGATGTGAAGTAAGGAATGTGCTCAGTGGCTGAGCACAGCCCCCACCCTCAGGGCCTCCACCGCAGCACACGCTTCTCTGTGGAGAACTGAAATCCCACAGCAACTCTAAGAAATGCTTACAAGCAAGTTGAACTTAAAAATTCATATAAATGCTGTTTCCAAAACACAAAATTTGCATGACCAGCCCGCCACTTGCCTGCAATAGGAAATGCAGGTCACGCCCCTCCTGGTTAGGAGCAGGGCCCTGCCCGTCAAGATGCAGCCCCACCTGCCCCACGGGGAGGCCCTCCGAGCTCCTGCCTGCAATGCCAGCTTTGTAGAATCTTACTGATCTGTGCGCTCAGTCTCCATGACCATCAGGAGTCCCTTCGATTCCCTTCTGTGCTGTGGGCAGCTCTATGTGTTTAGCTCTCAGTATAACCCAGAATGCAGTGCGAATATGTTGTGCTTACAGATCCACATGCATGATGTGGAAACTATTGATGAGTAAACGTGTTTGGCCTTCCTGCCTATAATATGCTAGCATTCATTTATAGCAATAGGTAAAACAGTACAGTTTAATCAGAATTTAAGTTTTCTAGTATACAGTATACTACATTTCCTACCCTACAATTATCCCCTACAAGGCAACTTTTATATTACTTTAAATAGGTATAAAAAATGAAGTCTCCCCTGCAAAACAGAGGTGGGGCTCTCATACAACTGCACAGCTCATGCACCCAGAAACACGGTAGATGCCGAATCCTCCATGAGAGCGCATGGGTGCTCACTGGAAGGGACAAGAGAAGCAAGGATGGAGGCAGGGAGATGGGACGAGGGATAATGAGGGAAAGGAGGAGGTCCAGACAACCTACAACTCACATTCCCGGGATACCCGTCACGCTTTCAAGGGATTTCCTGTGCGTGTTTCGCTGAGCAGTACAAGACCGCACGAGGCACAGTTTCGGGGCTGTGCTAACGTCACTCTTCTGCTTCTTTGTTTTCCCTGATTTCTCCCTGACTCAGCTCTGTTGGGCTCTCCATTCTTTGGTGGCTGGGTTCAAATATCATCAATTGGTACTAAGTGCCTTCCAAATCCCTCTTGATTTATCACTTGGATTTTCCGGGTAAGGGATGAAGAGGTTCCCAGCGGCCTTTTCCCGGAGAGGTCCTGTTATGCCCCCCAGACTTACACCTCACTTTTGTCTAAACCAGTGGTTCTAGGTTTTCACCAGAACCACCCAGAGGCTTGTGAAACCCCAGGCTTGCTGAGGCGGGTAAGTAAGGAGTGGGGCCTGAGAATCTGCATTTTTAACAAATTCCTGCCTGATGCCGATTGCAGCTGTTCTGGGGCCAGAGTTGAGAACCACTGGTTTAAGGGCACCCTAAAATACTACAAAGATGTTCTAGGATTACAGGAACCCCATCCCATTTCCCACCCACTAAACCTTAGGCAGGTTACAGACCTGCCTCCCTCATTTCCTTTTCTGGACCAAAGAAGGAGGCATGGAGGACCCCTGGCACCCCAGCTGAGGCAGGAAGCAAAGAAAGGCAAGGATGAATCCAACACAGTTTGAAAAGCAGACAGACCAGGCGGTGGCGTCAGGAGTAGGGGTGCCGGAGCAGGGGGGGAATGTGCTTCAGAGGAGAGCTCTGGGGAAGCAGCCAGCGTGCAGAGCCACAGACACAGGGGCGCCTGTGTCCCCTCGGAAGCCTCAGAGAAGAGGTGCGTTTCCTCCAGTCTCGGGCCCTGGCCACCAAGACTCCCACGCCATCCTCCTCCTTCCCCATCTCCCACTGTCCCCTCTGCAGACTCCCTCCTGCAGAGCACCAGGGTGAGGTCTCTGCCACCTGGACAGGAGCACCTTCCCTCCACCTGGCATGCTCCCCGACTACCACTGCCTTCTTCCTTCCCTTCACAGATGACCCCCCAGAACTGTCCAGGACTTTGCTACTCAGACTGTGGCCCTCAGACCAGCGCCTTCCACGCCACCAGGGAGCATGCCAGACGTGCTAAATCCCAAACCCGCTCCATGGCCCCTATTCATCCCATGCCCTTCTTGTTTTGATGATGGAACTGATACTAGTCCAAAATTTTCCGAGCCTGAACTATCATCCAGATTCTGTCCACTGCACATTGAATTTATTCTAAAAAATAAATTCCAGGATGTCTAGGATCCAAATATTAATTCAGAATCCTCATGGTACCTTCAGATTTCTAACATAATCTTAAAAGTCACAAACAGTTAAATAGCAGGGCATTTAAAAACACAAACTTACAAAAAACAAATACAATCCTAAGTATAAAGACTTGATTAAAATTTGCTACAGGTTAAACTATTCCAAAAACATAAGAACAAAAACGTAGGAATGCAAAGGTATTCTGAGTGGTTTTAGATGGGGAGCAAAATCACCCCGCCCGTCATTCTGCTCCAACTACCCTATGTTTACACACAGCCGGCTCAAGGGTGACTGTCCGGGTACTCACTTGATCTTCATGGGTCTCCCTCCCTAGGACACTGCACCTTGCTCTCTGAGGTCCCCCATCACTGTGGGGGTTTGACAGCTCTGGAGACAGATTCCCAAGGCCATTTCATTCCAGGTATTAGCAGTCGCACAAATCATGTCCAAATGTGCACGTTAGCAAAAACCCCAAGTGTCCCATGCCAGTCCCTGAGCCAGGCCGTGTGCTGGTGCCAGGGACACAGGAGTGCCAGAGGGCGCGGCCCTGCAAGCACAGGGCTTAGGTCCTGTGGGAAGACAGGCTTACACAGTCATCATCTGGCTCCTAAATGCTGTGAAAAGTACAGCACAGTATGGGGACCCTCCCCCCCACTCTAGGCTAGGGAGGCAGCGAGCAAAAGCACAGGGATCTTTAAACTACATCAGAAAAAAGGGCACATTCAGAAAAGGAGAGTGAGAACACCCACCTAAGCCTGCAGCCATGAAGACGTGGAAGAAACTGTGTGTGTCCCAGTGCAGAAGGTGGACACCTGGTGAGGGGGTGGCCAGAGACAAGCAGGCACCAAATTATGGGGAAGCCTGCAGCCCGTTTTAAGGGTGGTGGATTTTCCTCAGGTAAATGAGAAGACCTGACGCTGGGCTGCAATCCAGATCTGAAAGGCAAGGTTGCCACAACAAACAGGGGCCTAACCAGGGCCAGTCAGGCAGGACAGGGGAATGGGGAGAAATGCAGAGGACACAGACCGCCAGCTGGGGGATCACCCGGCACCCGGACACCTTCCTGCAGCCCAGCTCAGGCTGAGATGGAGGACCCATCCGGTACTCAGGGAGATGCGGACAGGCTGGTGGGGTCCCTGTGCAGCACTGCATGGAGCAGAAGGCTCGCTGCCCTCACAGAGCAGGCTCTTCGGGCCCATACCTGCTGCACCACCGGCCCTCCTGCCCCCACCTCCCTCCCCACCAGGCCTCCCGCTAAGGTAACTAAGAAGCTCCCATTCCTAGGTGATTGCCTCCTCACACTTAAAGCCACTTAATATTCATAGCTTTTCTGACTTTAATTCCTTTGTACATTGATGGTCTCTAACATCAAAAGATTAATTGGATGTTTATGTAATGAGAACATGTCTAACACATAATTATAAATTCCCTGTAAATTATTTTCAAGCCTTTCATGTGAATCTGTATTAAATCAAGGACACATTCTCTGATGTTTATGTATATTATGCATATATGTCTTAAATCAACTATAATTTTAAGCGAATTTCCATCGTTATTATATTTGACAATTTATAAAAAGTTATGTGAATAGTAAGTAGGAAATGCTTATTCACTCTCCGTGTTTTTTTCAACGTCCATAAATCAGTGACTGCCTGACATATACAGCTGAGGTCCATGAATGGGGCTGTGAGTCAGGACGTGGTTTGGGGCACGGCGAGGCCAGAGAGCTGGGGCTGGGGCTGGTGGGCCGGGACCCACAGCTCCCTGCTGCCTCTGGTGAGGCCTGCCAGGGCATCCAGCCCCCGTCAACACCAGTCTAGCTACAGACCTTTTCCTGAATCCAGACTCACTGCGATGAGAGGCGCAGCCTGGGGCGGGCACTGGAAGGCTGAGGACCCACACCTCAGGGCACAAGCAGCACAGAGGGACATGAGGAGCAGGGGACACACGCACCAAAGGGCAGGGAGCTCCTGACGCCACCTGGTGGGTGGACTGCTTCCCCCGAGCCCAAACTTGGAGCAAAGTCCAACCCACACTAACCACTGCTCTGCACACCCCCAGGGGCTCTACACATGCTCTGCATTCCAAGAGTCTTTTCCAAAAGGGCACCTAAGTCTATAGATCAACTGACCCAGTTTTCTCCCGCTGTCCTTCTGCTCCAGCCGGGTGCCACCCTGCAGCCCGCCTGTCACTCATGAAGCTGCTGAGTGCATCCCTGTTAGGGAAACAGACTCTGACGCTCCACATGTGTGCCCTCTCTGAGCACATCTGCACAGCACTGTCCAGAGGCCCCCGGCCCGCCCCCACCCTGTCCTGACACACACGCTCCCCAGCATTTAACTCTAATCTGCTCGTGGCAGTGCTGCGCATTCGTCCCACTAACAAGGCCCCACCCGCCCTGTCACCAGTCCCTTCAACCCCTAATCAAAAGTTAAGAACAGCCACTAACACCTCCTGGCCAGCCTAATTATTTCAGGTCTCCCTCACCCACTACCCAGACATAGATGCAGCCTTCCCAACAGTACGAGGCCGTCTGCACCAGGACGTTCTAGTGTACAGAACGTAGCTCTTCTCTCTCATTTCCCCTCCCACAGACCAACAAGACTGCTGGGGGAAGAAGTGCTCTGGTGTGCACTGGCCTGGCCCCTGGCTGCTCTACAGATTGGGGTGAGCTCAGACACAGGGAAGGGAACACGTGGACTGCCACAGCTCAGCCACGTCCCACGCTGGCCACCGCTCCTCCTCAAGTAACCCTGGAGCAGCTCTGACCACTGGGCAATGCCAAGGACCCGCACTGCCTCGCCCCATCCCGGGATGGGTCAGAAACCTCACCATCCTGGCCGGCGCCCATGTGTATTTACTGCCTCACAGCTGCAAAGTGGCTACCACAATTCCAGACAGCACATCTTCATGTGGCAGGGGCCTCCACAAAGGAAGCAAGTGGTAGATGTAAAGATGTTTTAATTACTCTTTCATGAGCCTCAATCTATTTACACAAAGAGGCAAATCCTTATCAGAAGCTCAGAAGATCACTTTCTACCTTTCACTGGCCCCTGACTGACCTTAGAACCAAATCAGCAAAAAAAGTCTAAATTTTGTGATCAACCCACTGCACATGGGCACGTTTCTGCAGAAACAATGTCAGGTGGGGGGCTTTGGCATGGGTAGCCAGGGGGAGCTTCCTTACAGGGAGGGAGCTGGGCACTAGGCAGCTGCCACATCGCCCAGGTCCCGAGGCATGCGTCACGCATCTGGCTGCTTTGGCCCCGCTGCCCGCCTTCCCACTGCCGAGGAGCGCTTAAGCCAAACCAAAACGTGGCATCATCCCACGACCAACTCTGTTTGCCTCTCTCTGGCACACCCGTGCTCCAGAGCGTGCCCACCCCAGCAGAGCTGCGAGCAGACCCTTCAGGCTAAACACCGGCTTTGATGTCACAGATGCTGGCGATGGTCAGTTTCGGACGACCAGAGTGATTTCACACGTGCACCATTATGTCAGTACAAATGCAGAAAAAAATTTAAAAACTGATTATGTCTGCCATTCACTGGGTATTGAGAGCCCATTCCCTAGAAAGACCCTGGGGAGCCGAAACTGTGGCCCTGAATCACAGGACACTGTTCCTGCCCACCCAGTGCTGGGGTCTTGGGACAGCTTGGCACTAGGTCGGTGAGTGTTCCTGCTCACCCCTAAACTGAAGGCAGCACGCACCTTGTCACTCTCAGCAGATGTGCACGTGCTCTTACCGAGCAGTCCCAATGGGAGAGGCATCCCTCCCAAGGACTCCTTGTCCTCTGCCCACCCCGGATGCTGGGGTCCACGGGGCGCCCCCCTCCACTCCGTTCTCCGGGTGAGTCTCATCTGCTGTAACTTCCACTACTGAGTAAGCAAAATGGAACCCCAGGTCTGTGTCTGCATTTTCAGCCTGCTCACCCCCTCTGGGTTTTAGGGCCATACTCCCGCCTTCCCTCCAGGTGACCCCTACATGTTCAGGAATCAGCCTACACTCAGACCCGGACTCAACCTTTTATTCTGAGCTTACTGCCGTGTTCGCGACCTAGAGGCCCTACAGTTATTTCAGCAAGCTGGGGTCGCCAACCTCAGTCACCCCAAACACCTCCCCTCCCCTAACCGTGCCCCGAAGCCACTGACTGGTGTCTGAGGCGTCTGCTCTGAAGTCATCCACATGCGGCCAGCTTCCTTCTCACTCTGTTGCAGGCCTGGTCCACCTCACTGCTCTTCATGTGGGCTTTGGTGGTGACATTTCAGAAACTGGTCTCCTGACCTCCCACCACCACCATCACCGAACACCCTCAGTGCTCTGCTCCCATGGGACAAGCTGGCGTCGAGCACATTCTCTGTGCTGCCAGGCTTCCTAAGCAGCTCTGGGACCCGCCCCGCGGTTACCTCAGACCAGCTCAGGGGATAAAGCAGCTGCCAGGCACATAGAAAAACAGCCCATAGCAGGTTTCAGCGGGGGTGCCCTGCACACAGAAGGGTCCCCGAGGAGGCGTCCTCAGAGTGAGACTCCAGGAACGGAAGAGGCCAGCCACTCGGAGAGTCACAGAGAAGGACATAACAGAGGCTGCAGCGTGCGGTGCCTCCAGGGCTGGAAGGAAGCCCAGGTGGCTGGGGCAGGGGTTATAACGGGGAGACCGTCTAGGGCCACGATCACAAGCAAGGACCTAATGTGAAGCCTAACTGGAAACCAGGGAAAATATGATGCGCTTTACATGTTTACAGAATCACCAGAACCATGCTTCCCAGTTCCAACAGCAGGGTCGATTCTCTGTCAAGAAAGTGGGGCTCCCGAAGAACAGGGAACATGTCCATTTTGCTCACCTGAGTCCTAGTTTTACACCACTGTCCTCATGCAATTATTAGCCATCCCCTGCTTTCACTCTCAAAGGGTCCTGGGGAGACTAATACTGCACAGCCATCTCACCGATAGGAAATACAGTAAAGCGGGCCTTAGGTTGACATCCAAGGCCCATCTGAACCTGGTCCCAATTCACCTCTGCCTTTCTCTCCCATCATGTCTGCACTTTCCGGTTCCTGTGCATGCTGACAGCAATGTGGGCAGCATCCTGGATGGGCCATGTGTCCACCGCTGTGCCTCTGGTCGTGCTCTGCTCAGTGACCACCGCCCTGACTCAAGCCTAAGAAGCTTGGCAGAAACCAGGCAGAATGAACGAATGGCTTCCTCCTCTGCACCATCAGCATCTCTGAATGGCATTTATCACACCTGAGTTAATTATTTCCAGCTCCCTTTTCCCAGTTAGAAGGGCAGATACTGAATGGCAAGGACAGCGCATCCTCATATGTTTTGGGCACTCACCACCAACTGCACGCCTGGCCCGCAGCTGGTACTTGATACATGACTGCCAGGTGAATTATTTAACATGAAAGCAACATAAAATAATAAGGCTGAAGAAGGAGATGTGTAAGTTAATTGATGCAGTAAATGTAAAACATTACTGCCTTCATGTCCAAACTATTTTAATTCTCCACCTTCCTACCGATAGCTCACACAGCCTCCTTCATTAGAAAATGATAGTGAACTTCTAATGAATGACTACAAGTAAAGATGTCTTTCCAGAGGAAGAAGTGTAGTTTTAGGAAACGCACAATTTCCAAATAACTGTGGAGCTAAAATAAAATAGATCGCTGTATTAGCAACTGGTAGTTTCATACACTCACCGCTCTTAGACAACCCTGAACAAATCCTGCTCAGGAGAAGTTTCTGACGTAATTCCAGGACTTCAGCCTCCAAGGCTTCGACCTTTGACTCCTGCCCAGACACGGCCCTCGCAAGGTACTCCGTGTACTCTCTGCTGCTGCTGCCTGCTGGCTTCGAGTGGATGATGGCCAAGGCCAGGGCCAGCTTTGCAGTCCTCACACTCCACGCTGGGTCACCCATCCTGGCTTTCGTTCCTATTGCTTAACGAGAAAAAGTTACAGGAATTCCTTTCAACTTTTGCATTACATATCATTTGCTCAAAATTGATTTTGCAGAGTAACACTAATTAGTTAAGTTTATAATACAACTTGACACCAAATAATGGAAAAAAATTTCTAAGGAACTATAAACAGTATTAAAAAATATGCAGAAAAAAATGCATACATGTGCATATTAAATGTATTAAAATTCAAATCAGTAGGTACAGACAAGCTGACAAATTCTTGGGGTGGAAAAAACACATATTAATTCATTTAGTTGTTTCTAACCAGGGCACACATCAGAATCTCTCCAAGGGAGATTTTAAAGTGTGTGTGTATGTGTGTGTGTGTGTGTGTGTGTGTGTGTGTGTGTGTAGGTGCATGCAGCCCAGTGTGTGTGTGTGTGTCTGTGTGCAGCCCAACCTCATTCCCTTTTGCATCTCCCTGCTCACAAGCCTCCACAGCCTGAGATGCCACTGCAGAAATTCTTTCCACATCAATCCCTGCCTACCAAGATGTGTGCTTACCTGCTATCTATGGCTTAGCCCCCAAAATATACAAGCTGACAGGTAGCAAAAGGTGGCTTATGTAATAAGAGATGAACACAAAAATGTGTGTACGATATATTCATCACAGCCATTTTCATAATTGAAAACCAGGACTGACAAGCAGACAGTTTAGGATTTATCTACTGCCACACTACTGGTGATCTTATTTTTTTTTTTTGTATGTCAAATTTTCCTAAGTTCCTAATTTTAAAACTTCCTGCACTTGCCCTAGTAATTTCCTGATTACACTTTTCTAAATTGTCCAAATATATCAAATCAGAAAGAAAATTTATGAAGTGTAGATTTCCAAAGGCAAAGGACAGCCACTGTGTTTCTCACCTTTCCCAGCCGTAGCACAGACCAAGGGCGAGATGTGGTCAGGACAGACGGACTGGGGTCACAGCGCCCCTCATTCTAACCCCCTGCACCCTCCTCACGGGTGTGGCAGCGGTCTCTGGCTGCCGGTGCTCCGGAGAGCAGGGCACAGAGACGCGGCGCCCCTCCCAGGGAAGGCAGCCTGCTGTTGCCTACAGCACAGGCCCAAAACGACAAAAAGAGCAGGCACCCTATTCAAAGTGTTTCTCAGAAAAGGGTCTGGCACTCAGTTACAGATGGAGAGAATATAGGCTAAAAAAAAAGAAAAAGGAAAAAGTGGAGAAAGGTCTCTGGATAATGAAAACACAGCAAACTCCCTGGCTTTTCTCCTTTTTCAGAGATATTTAATTAACTGATGTAAATGAGCTGCTTAATTAAATCTTCTCATTTTTAAGTCACCACACATGATTTGCTAATAGTCTTAAAGCCACGCCGAACGAGTATCACTCAGCAGAAGTAAGATCACCCAGGAAGCCGTCCGGACCGTCCACCCCGGGTCGTCTCCTTCACTGGGCAGAGGCTTCTCCAGGGCAAACCCCACTCAGAACTCACACACAACCACCTACGACTAGGCAGAAGCAGGCTTTTTTTAACCATTTCTCATGTTTTGGAGTGTGTGCGTATACAAACAAATGCTGTTTTTATTTCATTGTGGCAAATGAAAGGTAATTTTATTTCTCCAAAAATTTCACAGAAAAAAAGGCTAGCTTCCTAAATATATTATCTGTTTAACTGAGATCAGTAACTTTCAGAAAGTCTTTTAAAATTCAACTGATGCTCAAATAATTATAGTGAATAATTAAAATGAACATTTAATGTTCCCCTAGAAGGCTTTTAGTGTCTTTGAATTCTTAATAGCTGAAAATACAGAATTTTAGCAGTGTTTGTGGAATAGAGCATTAGTTCAAACGGGCTTTCCTTTCTTTTCCAAAACAAAGTCCCCCGGCCCCCAAGGGTCTGGGGGAGACTGAGGCACATTCCCTCGGGCCTCTGATTCTCCTGCAGGTGATGTGTGCAGAAAGAGCTACTCTGAGAACAGTACTTTGGCAATTTTATCTGCCCTATTTCTCCTACCCTCATTTTCCTCTATTGAACTTTATTTGCTCTCAACTAATCAATTATCTGAGCTGTCAAAATTGTATAGAATTAAAATCCTGAATTCTAAAGTTAGTTCATCTCCAAGTTAGCTTCATCTCAGTGATGAAAATTCTTTAAGAGCCCCAGGTCACTCTATATAAGAATGACAGAAGCTTAAATTAGATAATCATCCAGGAAAATATTTTCCTAATATGTATCAAACACCTTCAAAATACTTATTCCCCTTTGGCCCCAAAATACAAGTTCTAAGATTTTATCTTACAGAAATGACCACAGTCCCTACATCCAAAACTTTATGCCCATTGCTGGCCTTACAGGATTAGTTATAGTCACAAGACAAACAAAAAACCTGTCCCCAGCTCGCACACCTACCAACAGAGAGGCACTAATTAAATTGTGACATATTACACAGTTGAACTGAAAATGTTTTTGAAAATATTTAAAACTATGGGAAAATATCTTCCACATGATGTTAACTGCAGAGTAAAATGTAAAATAGTAAATGTGATAAAACTGGAAATCGGAAAACAAAACAGTCCACAGAGATGGACATACTGATAGATTCAGAGATGGAGATGGAGAGAGACGGACAGAGGGAAAGAGCAGGGCAGAAGACAGACCGGTCACTCACCAGAACACAGACACTCCCCTGAGCATGAGCTGGGGAACTCCGGCCCCACACTCCAGCATAAACACGAGTTTATGCTTCCCTACAGTTTCCAAGTTCTCCACAGTGAACATTTCAGAACATTCCATGTGAGACAGGAGAATGTCCTGACACTAACTCCATAGGAATACTGCCTGTGTAGACTTCCCAGGCCGACATTACAGGGACAAGGAAGGTGGGTTTTGCGTGCAGCCTGCAGTGCTTCATACCATCATTCTGTGGTCATGGTGAGAAGCTCCGTCCCCCGGAGACCCTCTCCTCCGTTCCGAGGCTCCATCCTCCGTAAAGCCACCAGCAGGTCACCAGTGTGGGGCGGGGGGGAGATGAGAGCGAGACAGTGCCATAGCAAACATACCGAGAAGCTGTAAACGTCCAAGTGCCTTCAGACCTGAGCGAACAGCCGTGGAAAGAGAATTCCGTCTCCCAGGCTCTCCGGCCTCCCTGCCCGGCCAGCTGTCCCCACGTCCACCAGGCCCTCCGTGCCCACAGGCAAGTGCACGCCCCTTCGTTCAGGCGTGGCTGGCTTTCTTTCCAACAGTCCAAGGACACAGTGGATCCCAGAGGGGGGCAGAAAAACTTTCCTATGCGACCAGGCAGGGAGCCCCCAGCCATGGCGGCCCCGGGCTCCAGGCAGAGTGGGCCCTCTCTGGGGCTCCTGGTCCAGTGGACCAGCGCAGAGAAGCAGTCCCAGAGGGCTCCGGGCTGGAGCCTGGTGGTTACACGCTGTGGCGCAGGAGGGGAATTTAATGAGCTCCCCGGAAGCTCCCACCTTCCTTCACTCGGTGAGGAACCCTACTGACTGCTTCCCATGACCGTACTCCCGCTAAACTTAGGCCTTTGTACAGCACACTGTGAACTTTCACCGAAATAATTCTGAGTAAAGAGCCTACAAGGGAGACAGAATCTATGTGACCCCCAGTTTCGGTCAGAGGCTGAGCTGTAAGGCAGGAGGCTGGACTTTATATCATGTGAACCCCGCAGTGACGCCTGCTGCCCCAGGAGGGTCGGAGCTGCACGCACGGCTGGATGCTCCCTCGGCCGCTGAGGTGAGCGAGAGCCGAGGTGTGGGGACAGAGGCCCCAGGGCCCGGCGGTGGGGTGCACACCCACTCAGCAGGGGCTGGGGCCCAGAGGGCCTCCGCAGTTCCAGAACAATAGGTGCTCCAAAACCTTTCAGATAATCAGTTCAGTAGTTTGGACAAGGTCTAAGGTGTAGTTTTGGATCGGATCCAGCTGACCAACTCCCTCAGACTGGTGTAGTGTCAGCATCAGTGTCCCGTGAGGTGCTCAGCAGATCGACGTCATGTGAACATTTTACACAGAAGAACTGGAGTTACTCAGGATTTCAAATCTCTGCACTTGAATTATTTAGGGGGCCTTAAAAAGCCTTCCCAGCAAAGAGAGTCTGCCTGACAAGAGGCTCGTAAAGATACAAGGCTGTCTGATTTTCTTACTTCTTGCTGTTTCTTTTCCCGCAAAGCAGGTCAACCATCTATCACTTTCCTCCTATTGACAGACTTAGCTAGTCTGAGGTTTAATGTCCATGCCTATAGGTTCTAACACTGTTTTCTCTTATGCAGCCCCCGCCTTTAGATTCCTTAATGATTTGTTGTCACTGGAAAGGTTTTCTCTGGCTTCCTGCAAGGAATACCACAGAAATTCACACAGGAAAGTGCGTCTCACACATTTGTAAGTCAGCAAATGCACTGCAATTCAGAAATGCAGGCATGTACACAGAGCACCGTCAGCAACCATCTCCCACAAAGTGAATTCGCAGATGGAGGACCTGACACCCACCAATAGCACCTCTGTTTAAGAGTAACTGGAAGAACTATAGGTGTTTCCTAGGAACATGGATCTCTCACACCCTGATACAGACATAATCCTCATCAGAAAGTGTAAGAACATTTTGTTCTTACAGTTCGATTAACGAGTTCGATAATCAACATACCTCAAATGCGTAAGCTCCACAAATTGGGAATATTTATGAGGCTACACTCTACAAACGGAAAAAGTCATAAAATGAGAGAAAGACCATAGGATGAAGACAGAAACCAAAGAAACAACCAGAAGGGGCAACAGAGGGTTGGCCGGTCCCGCAGTTTCTGGGGGCCGGGAGGCCAGGGCCAGTGCTTCCGGGAAGAGAGAACACAGCGGGCGGGTGGGCGGCCCAGTCCCCCAGGCCAGGCAACCCACCCCACCCAAAGATCCTTTGTATAAACGACACACTGAGAAATGAGATTTTTTTTCTAGCCACTTATGCAGTGCCTGCTTAGACGCCCCTCTGCATGCACGTAAGGGACAAGCTCAAGAAAGCTCGACAGCCCCAGAAACGTCTACTCAAGGCTCACTGTCACTCTGGAAAGGCACCCTGCTTGCCGCCAGTGGCTCCCACAGCCGTCCCAGGGAGGGCACGAGCCTCAGGGTGCAGCTGCCTGGGCTTCGGGCTCTCAGGGGGCTTCATCCTACAAGTCGCGTATTTCGTTTACTTTCTACTTAGACACCCACCTTAGAAAAAGAGTGCGGTTCTGCCCTGACTAGCCTGAGACAGCCTATTTAGAGCCAGCGGCTGTCTCACAAGTACTGGGACTGTGATTCCAGACATCCCTGTGCTGTCCTTTGCACTTCTGTCCCTGTAAACTCAGCCCCTCAACCTGCCCCAAACACAGAGGCAGTATCGCCCTTGTGGGTAAGCTGCAGCTCAGGACTGGCATGCAGGCTCGCCTCCACACCTCCTGTCTGCTTCCACCTGCTCTGGCCCAGATGCTCAACCCTGTTTTATGGCTGTGAATCTTCTCCACCACGAGCCTCCGGCCCCAGAAACCATGCTCCCAGCCCTGCCCCACTCAGTACCACTAGCATCCCTAACCAGCTAAGGCACAGGAGAAGCTGCAGACAATTCCAGAGGGTCCACACAGCACCGTCCAGGGCAACAAGGAGCAGCAGACGGCATGTGTCCCCAGACACCCCGCAGGGCACCGCAGCAGCAGCTGGTCCCCAGCTCTCTTTGCGTCGTGGCAGCTGCTACCTGTCTCCATCCACGCAGCAGGGCCCGTTCAGGATCAAAAGCGTCAGCAATCGGGGACCTAACGGCTGCTGTCTACTTCTTCGGGGCAACCATAAGGAACTTTCCAAACTCTTACCAGAACTTGCCTCCCACCTTACAACTCAGATCTGACCAACCTGAGCTTACAGCCCCAAACAAGTTCACTAGGGCCCAGAACGGGCTTCGGGACAACCCCGAGGCCAGGCCTGGAACTCGGTGCCCTGGGTGCCCTGGGAGGTGCAGGCGGACAGCTGCTGCACTGGCACCTTTTCCCTTTTTCCCTTTTATAATGATGCCACTTGTAGTGAGAATTTCTAGAACCTTTTTTTCCATCAGCTACAGAAGAGCTCTTTTATTGAAAATAACATCAATCCGTTTCATCTTAAAAATGAAACAAACAATAGGAACCAGCCTTAGCTGCATCTGTGGCTCAGTTTTACTCCAGGGTAATCAAAATCATTTGTTTAAAACCACTAGACTTTCTCCAAGTAGTTCAAGCTATAAAGTAAAAAATTCAGGCCTTTAACTGATCACGGCCTCTGACTCTAAATCTATTTGTCCTTTCATTACTAAGAGAAACTTGTAGAGTTGGGTTTTATTCCCTCACAAAAGCTTTACTGAAACAGAGAAAATCATTAATTTGCCCATATATTTGGCAATTAATCCCCAAAGAAAACTTTTGCCTAGATGTTCTACTAAGTTATCTGATTCATGTTTTAAGGCTACTTGTGACTATATAGGTTAAGGTGATCAACTATTTTGATGAAAATGTGTTGAAAGTAACTGAAAATGCCAACAGTGAATATAAGAAATCTTTAATGGCTCTATTAGTATCAGAAAAAAGAAACGATGACAAGAAAATGCTGCCAGAGATGAGGAGGAAGAATTCATAATCATTTGTAAACAGGTCAGTTAACTGGGAAGATGAGCAGGCCTAGGTGTGTAGACCCCTAACAGCAGTAACAGAATTTCCAAATGGACAAAGCAGAAACTGAGACCTACAGAGAGAGAGATAAATCCACAGTCGCATATGAGGACTTTACACACTGCTCTCGGTGACAGACATGCCAACTAGACCTCGAATAACAACGATAATATAAAAGATCTCAAATACACTGCCATTTGAACTGACTGGCATTTACAGAGTAGCCTGTAAATACAGACGCAAACATATTATTTTCAAGTTCACCTGGGACATTAAACAAGACAGACCATACACTAAGGCTCAATTCTCATTCAATTTAAAAAGACTAAAATCCTACATGATATGAAAAACATAAATACCTAGAAAACCCTTCAAATACATGAAAAATAACAATACATTTCTAAGTAAGATAGGGGACAAAGAAAAAATTAGAAATGTAATTAAATTATATTTCAAACTGAATGATAATAAAAACATACTGAAATTAGAGGAAGCTAAAACAGCTTGTAAAGAAAAATTTATAGCTCTGATTACTTATTTTATGAAAGATGAAAGGTTTAAATTCAAGGACCTACATTTCTACCTTAGAAAATTAGAAAAATAAAATTAAAACCAGAGGAAGTAGAAGGAAGAATATAAAGATACAATCAGGATATGATTAAATATGAAAACAGTGAAGAAAATTGAAAAGGCATTAGTTTTTTTTAATTTATAAAATTGATAAATGTCTGGAAGGACTTATAAAGAAAACAGAAATGGCATTAATCAAACTAAGGTCAAGAATAACAGAAGGATTTTCACTATCTATTCTCCAATCATTAGAAAGGTACTTTCTTACTTACGACCAATCTATGGTAGTAATTTTAGAACTTATGATGAATAGATTTCTTGAGAAAATATACTGAGCAATACTGACAAAATCCCTGTCTATTAAAGAAATTGAATGATTAAAAACCTCATAAAAAATTCCATATCCATACAGTTTCACTAATGATTCTATTAAATAATAAAAGAAGAAAGTATGTCAGGTTTACACACAATCTTTCAAAAAATATAGGAGGGAGGATAGAACTTCACAGTTTTTCTGAGAAACACAGAAAGAGGAAACATCACTTGTTCTAAAATGTGATGTGTATACTGGTATAACTCTGATATCAAAACTGATAAAAATATGAGATTACAAAAAAAGAAAAACTAGAAACCAGTATGTAACAAACACAGATTCAAAAACCTTTATGCAAAACTAGCAAGTCAAACCCAGCAACATGTAAGAATCATCATCACCACCATCAAGGAGCTTTTACAAGAATGCAGGAGTAGTTTGTTTCACATTCAAAAATCAATCACTGTATTCAACACAGTAACAGAATAAACTGCTTAAAAAAAACATGATCAACTTAATAGTTCCATAAAAAACATTTGAGGAAGTCAAACTGATTCATTATTTTAAAAACTTTTGTAAACAAAAACAAAACAAATGATAGAAGAGAACTTACTATGACAGTTACAAAACTCACAGGAAACATCATACTTGAGGACAAAACACTGAATGCTTTATCCCTAAGACAGAAACACAGGGATATGCACCCTTCTTATTTCAGGAATAAATAAATACAGAGAGGTTGGAGAGAAACAAGTAAGATTCTACTTACTAATATACAGCATGAATGCCTACAGAAAACCCTAAGGAATCTTAAACAACTACTGCTAGAATTTATAAGTGAGCTTAGCAAGGTCTCAGAACACAAGGTCAATATGCAAAAATCTATTATATGCCTACACAAAATCCATTTAAGTTAGAATTTTAAAAAAGCAAAATAATTAAGAATAAATTAAAAACAGATGTGAAAGACTTCTACCTTGAAACTATAAAACATTTTCCAGGAAAATTAGAGAGCGAAATAAGTTGAGAGATATACTGTGTTTATGGATTGGAAGACAATATTAAGATTTTAAAAAGCTTAAAATCTCAAATTGACCTATACACACAATCCTAATCAAAATTCCAATCAACTTCATTGCAGAACTTGATAAATTCTAACTTTCATAAATTAAAAAAAACTAGAATAGCCAAAATAATCTTGAAAAAGAACAAATCTGGAAACATTAAACTGCTTAACTGCAACATTTAATATATAGGCAAAGCAATGAAGACAATAAGGTATTAGGATATAGACAAAAACATCATGAAATAAAACAGAAGTTTAGAACTAGATACACACTTTCCCAGTCAACTCATTTTTGAAAAAAACACCTTGGCTATTGGGGAAGTAAAGTCTTTTTAACAGAGTTCAGGAACCATTAGATATATGGCAAAAATAAGCCCTGCCATCTATTTCAATCTTACACAAAAATTAAACTTAGTTGAGTCATAGTCTTAAATATAAATATAAAAATTAAAACTACAAGAAAACAGAACAAATTGGGGGACTGGAAAGATAAGAGAAGCCATAGAAAGCACTGAGCATTACAGAAACATTGAGAAATCAGACTTCAGCAGAAGTAGGTCTGCTAAAAAAAGACATCACTAAGAAAATGGAGAGCAAAATCACAAACTGGAGGCAATGCTCAATGTATGCATGTGTGTGCGTGGGGCCCGCCGGCAGCGGCCATCGCCCCACGGGAGCTCGTGTGCATCGCCACCCGGCCGCCGGGGAGGCTCAGGCCCCGGTGGGAGGACACCCCCCGCCCAGTGGGCCGCCCCTGCGCACCTGCCCGATGGACCCAGACAGGGAACATGGCCTGTCGCTCCAGCCGCCCGGACCGGAAGGGCACACCGCAGAGCACTACTCGGCCGGGAACAGGAGCGACCTGCCTGCACTCACCTTATACAGTCCTGTGGGCCCTGGGGCCGCAAAGGGGCCTCGGAGAGCTGAGGGCTCTGGCCTGAGAGGCACGCCCACCACACGGCTGCACGATGTTTGGAGCACAATGCCTACCACAAGCTTTTATGGAGGAAGTTGGAGGGGCCTGTTCTAAGCAGAAAGCCCATTGGGTGAAACTGGTCCCACTTGTCATGACTGCTCATTGGCTGAATTATAGCAGTCTCTAATTGGCTGGACTGTTGCTGGAGGCAGATACTCTTCCCTCCTCCTACTGGGTTGTAAAGGGGCCACAGCTGGCCAGGAGGTGTGGGCGTGGAGCTCCCCCTGCAGGCCTCCCCACGCCACTACCAGGAGGCTTCCCTTCCTCAGTTTTCACGAGCTCACCATGGTGGGTGGATCTCAAAACATTATTCTGAGTGAACAGTGAAGACTGACGTGAAAAATGTACATACTCTAAGATCCCATTTAAATTAACCAGTGGTGGAAAAATACTAACGCGTCATCCAGGAGATGGGAAAGGGGGCTAACTGGGAAGATGTGGGAAAGGCTTTCCCAAAGTGACCATCATGCAGGGCCGAGTCCCACGGGCACGCTGACCTGTCAGAGCACTGGTGGCACACGGAGTATTTTCCATTAAATTGAATGCAAATCTTACCTCGACAAAACAGTGGGTTCCTAGGTAAGATGGGGTTTAAAAGGACCAGATTTACACTCCACTTAGTCAACTAGAAAGCAAGGCAAAATATAAAACAATTTTCGAACACGGGACGGAACGCAGCGCAGGGCGGTGATTCCCAAGGGAGGGAAGCAAGGCAGCCCCACAAGGTGGTTTCCCGGCACCATTGGAGGAGGTGGAACCCAATCAGAGCGAATGTCCCAGGGGGCTGGGGAGTCTGACTTCGGAATGTGGAGGTGACGGGGGAGAAGACCTGGGCCGGGAGAGCCCCCGAGTGGGGCACATGCGCGGTGAGCCGCGAAGACCTGCCGGGCGCTTCCCCCGAGCTTCTGGCTACTGCCGTGCGCCTGTGGGACAGTGAGCCTGCATGGTCGCGGATCCGAGTTTTCCCTCTGAACAGTGAGTGACAAGGGCAAACCCTTGAAACGAACATGAGTAAAGGTCAGACAAAAAAATAAACAAGCACGTGCACTCCCCTTTGCTGGCCTGCGGCTGCTGATGTGCACAGAACACCAGAGAAGAAGCCAAGAAAAGGCAATAGCTGGAAAGGCGACGCACAGGACGCAGCCCTTCAGGGACGTAGGGTGAGACCCATCCAGGAAACCCAGGGTGAGTGACTGTCCCTTCTTTATCCTGTTCCAGTGGTTCTCACATTTGGACCTGCCTCGGACACCCGGAGGGCTCAGTGAATGGACTCAGGGGCTCCACCACCAGATTTTCCAATTATATCAGGCCTTGGAGGATGACCACATTTCTTAGCTGCTGCCAGTCAATCCTGATGCTGCTGGTCTGAGGGCCACAAGGAGAGAATCCCTGCCATCCTGCAGGCCTGGGAACAGGATCACTGTCAAAGGCTGGAATTGCTTTCTCCAAGCTATGGTCCACCCCAAAACTGCATATGACTCTCAACCTTAGAACAAGAATAACATGATGAAAAGCACTTGTATTTGTGGAAGTTTCACTGCTCATCTCACAATAACCCTATGAAGTCAGTATTTCTACCTTCCACTCCTCTCTACAAGATATTTTGTTTCTTTTTCAACAGATTAGGAAACCGAAATTTGCAGTTATTTTAATTCTTAATGGTACAGCCCAAGCCTGGTATCAAAGCAACACATGCTCTTTCCCGTACATCATGCAGCCCCTACCACACCCCCTGCCGGAATCCCCACGTGCCGAGCCTCCTGTGGGGGCCTTGGCTGCTGAGCCCCACCTGAGAGGCCCCACCGAGTACTCTGTGACATGAAGGTAAGTCCAACTTTGAACTTGAACAACATGTTAGACTCAACTACTGAGAATGGCGAGAGATTTTATCCCTTTCACAAAGCATTACTTATAAAAAAACCTACCTTAAGCAGAGGTTTACCCCTCCCACCCTGGGAACTGCTAACAGCCAACATTTAGTGAGATTTCCAAGTGTCTTTTAGCAACTTGCAAATATACAACACAGTAATTTTAACCACAATCGTAATATTCCTAGAATCAATTGTTTTCTTAATTAAAGATAAACCTTGTATTCTCATAGAATTTACTAAGGTAAACAGATTGAAGTAATACAAAAGTTTACCACACACTGAAACAATACTCCATTAACCTTATATTTTACTGACAAAGACCAAGTCTGTGGTCAGCCTTCTAAACCTTCTGCATGGTGTCCCCCAGCTTGGTGACAGCCATTCAGTTCCACAGACATGTGAATGTACAGAACACTCGAGGCCACACTGTTAGAATCTGACCACACACGAATTAGATGTAGTCCTTGTTTTTAATGTTCATTATAATGGAGGAGGGTCAGGGGATAAGAACAGAAAAAATGAAGCATAAGTCCATCTGATAAGAGATTTACTCAAAGTCAGAGTACAAAGGATGAAGCTGGGGAGACCACATGACCTCCAGGTTCCCCACCCAAAGCCCTGGGAGCTACCACCCTGGGTCCCCAGGAGGAGGATGCCCGGTGTGCGCAGCACTAGGCCTGCTGCATCTACTGCTGCTTTACAGGGCATGCGGATAGCCCTCGGGAGTCCCGGACACGGCCCTTGTGCTGTCTGTCCTCTGAAATCCGGTCATAATTAAACTTTCATTATTAATGGTGAGCCATGCCAACAATCACTCTGAGGTAAAACGTGCTGTTTGTGATGGGTGATGATAAGGGTGGAGAAAGACAAGCTGCTGAGACCACGTGGCAGATTCGCTGCAGGACATCAAGGGACAAGCGGATGGCTGCATGAAGATCTCCCTGACAGTCCTCACACCTGTGAGCAGTTTTAGGAACAACAAGATGTCAGGAATTCTGGGTGCTGACGGCCCCCACTGCTGTGGGCACTTCAGCCCCTGAGCAGCATCGCTGGCCAGGGCTGCTTGCCCAGCTGACCACAACTGTGGGACCTGGGCTGTTACCTCACTGTGCAACGAAGCCCGAACTCATCCAGGAAGCCTGACAGGCAGAGGAGCTTGGAAAGGCTGTGAGAACCAGCCCACGAGCACAATCCTGGAGGGCCACCCCACTGACACTGCCTGGCACCTTCTCCGCCCTCCTGGGCCCATCTCAGTCCCAAGGTTTCTGCAAGCCTCCTGCACAGAAGTGCAGCATGTGAATGAGCCCCTCACTGCAAGTGGGATTCTCCCATTACTGAGCATGCTGGCAGCCAGAATTCTGTGAACACTGGAGCTTTATTCATGATATCCCCTCTTTAGACACTTACTTTATAAAACAAAGTGCTGAAAATTTATATATACAGTCAATATAGGTACAATAATGGGCTCTGTTTTGAGTAACTGATATTGATAACTTCCTATTCCTTTTTCTTTCTCTTATTCTTCTTGTACCTGTATAGTGCGAATATTGTTCTGTTTGGACTGATTGAACAGTTCTCTGAATATTCTTTCATTTCTAGAGTTCCTTTTTTCTCTGTGCCTCAGCTTCTTTATATTTCTCTTCTCTAATTTCTATTCCATTTACTATCTACTGTACCTCATCTAATCTTTTAAATGTATCCATTTTATGTTTCATTTCAGGTACTATATTTTTCACAGTTTCTCTTTTTCTTGGAGTCGTCCCTGAGATCTTGAATATTTTTATATATCTCTGTGAACATATTTATTTTGAAAATCTTTACCAAGAAAATTGGTGATTTCAGCTTCACTTGGCCCCCTTTCTGGTGTTTGTGTGATTTGGGTTTGTACCATGTTCTTTTGCCATTTCATAGTCCTAATAATTACTATGGAATAATGATTTTGTTTAGATAGTGCCCTCTAGTGCCCAGAAGCTCTACTCTCTGTAGCTGCTCAGCGCCTGGAATGATGGCAGTGGTTGCAGGACAGCAGTGCAGGTGCCTGCTGGGAGGAAAGAGCTCTTTCCTCCTTCCTGGCCACAATGCCTGCCTCCACTGCCAGGGCCCAAATAGCCAAAGCAATTCTGAGAAGGAAGAATAAAGCTGGGGAATTATGCTCTCTGACTTCAGGCTCTACTACAAAGCCACAGTAATCAAGACAATTTGGTACTGGCATGAGAACAGATGCATAGATCAATCGAACAGAATAGAGAGCTCAGATATAAACCCACACATATATGGCCAACTAATATATGATAAAGAAGCCATGGATATACAATGGGGAAACGACAGCCTCTTCAACAGCTGGTGTTGGCAAAAGTGGACAGCTACATGTAAGAGAATGAAACTGGACTGCAGAAAAGTAAACTTGAAACAGATCAAAGACCTGAATGTAAGTCATGAAACCATAAAACTCTTAGAAGAAAACACAGGCAAAAAAATGTCTTGAATATAAACATGAGCAACTTTTTCCTGAACACATCTCCTTGGGCAAGGGAAACAAAAGCAAAAATGAACAAATGGAACTACATCAGACTAAAAAGCTTCTGTACAGCAAAGGACACCATCAGTAGAACAAAAAGGCATCCTACAGTATGGGACAATGTATTTGTAAATAACATTTCCAACAAGAGGTTAACATACAAAATATATAAAGAACTCACACTCCTCAACACCCAAAAAGCAAATAACCTGATTAAAAAATGGGAAGAGGATCTGAACAGGTACCTCTCTAAAGAAAAAATTCACATGGCCAACAGACACATGAAAAGATGCTCCACATCACTAATCATCAGGGAAATGCAAATTAAAACCACAGTGAGATATCATCTCAGACCAGTTAGTAAGGCCACCATCCAAAGACAAGAAACAACAAATGCTGGCGAGGATGTGGAGAATGGGGAACCCTCCTTACACTGCTGGTGGGAATGTAAGCTAGTTCAACAGTTGTGGAAAGCTATATGGAGGTTCCTCAAAAAACTAAAAGTAGAAATACCATTTGACCCAAGAATTCCACTCCTAGGAATTTACCTGAAGAAAACAAGATCTCAGGTTCAAAAAGACATATGTACCCCTATGTTTATCACAGCACTATTTACAATAGCCAAGATATGGAAGCAACCTAAGTGTACATCAGAAGATGAATGGATATAGAAGAGGTGGTACATATATACAATGGAATATTATTCAGCCATAAGAAGAAAACAAATCCTACAAATTGCAACAACATGGATGGAGCTGGAGGGTATTATGCTCAGTGAAATAAGCCAGGTGGAGAAAGACAAGTATCAAATGACTTCACTCATTTGTTGAGTATAACAATGAAGCAAAACTGAAGGAACAAAACAGCAGCAGACTCACAGACTCTAAGAAGGGACTTAGCGGTTACCAAAGGGGAGGGATGGAGAAGATGGGAGGGAACGGAGGGAGAATGGGATTGAGGGGCATTATGATTAACACACATAATGTAGGGGGGTCATTGGGAAGGCAGTACAGCACAGAGAAGACAAGCAGTGACTCTGTGGCATTTTCCTACGCTGATGGACAGTGACTGCAGCGGGGTGTGGAGGGGACTTGATAATATGGGTGAATATAGTAACCACAATGTTGGTCATGTGAAACCTTCATAAGATTGTTTATCAATGATGCCTTAATAAAAGAACAATTTAAAAAAATAAACAAGGCTACGATTCTGCTGGGATGCCATTCATAAAATTCTTATCAGAACCTCAACACTAAAGGATATAATATTGTGGTGGAAATTTTATACAGCACTTCAGGCATATGCCACCGTCCACCTCTTGCAGGAAGCCTTCCCTAACCATTTCAGCCCATGGAGGCTTTTCCTCTTCCGACCCTGGTCCACCCATCACTTTAGTCCCTGATTCTGGCCCCTGGCTACAGCCGTCTGCTTCTTTTGTTTCCCCTTGGTAGGACTAAGTTCCTTGCAGGCCAGGGTGTCGCCTTCCCCTTTTTCACTCCACCAGCACCCCCAGGAGGCTCTGAGTATGTGCAGAGTCTCAGCTGGCCGGGTGGCTGAGGGGCTGAAGCCCAGACCTCAGAGTGGACAGCCTGCAACGTTGAATCCAGGTGTCCCCCTTGCCAGACGAAGGACAGAGTGATTTTTGCATCTCATGTCACTCATACAGTGAAAACCGTGTTAGTACCATTCTCATGAGATAGTGTTAAAGAATAAAGTCGGTCCTGGCTGGGCGGCACAGAGGGCTGTCCCAGCACGCGGGAGGCGCTCACGAACGAGCTGTTTTTCTCTGGTACTGGTGCTGTGTTACAGCCCTGCTGTCCCCCTGCCCTTCATGTGTGTGTGTGGCCGGGGGAACCACATAATTCCTAACTTTGTGCTCTCCTACCCAATTGTATTAGTATAACCACGCATTGATCAGTGTCTTCCTTAACACCCCATTAGTAAGAGTGAACAAATGCAGTTCTGATAGAACCAGAAAAGCAGTCAATTCTGTGTGCAAACACTCACTTTCAGATAAGGGTAACTGTTTACTTAACAGAAGCTTCCAGCATGGCTGCTGTTCTTGATTAAAGTGTACACTGACCTTGTATCCATGATGTCCCTGCACACTTTGTAAAATCAGAGACATTTCCCTGCATCTACTGGATTAGGATTCTTCTACAACACTTCCCTTCCCATTTAAAACACGGGTGTAAATAAGCCATGCAGTTGGTCATCACTTGACATATATGTCAAGTACATATGTGCAGTGCTCTGGCATTTAGCCGTGATAGATTTACAGCATTCCTCGACAGGTTCTTTGTGATCAAATCCATTTAGAGCAGATTAAAAATTAGTTTAAATAAGTACTGTGGGCTTTTCAGGCATTCTGACCATACACGAGTCTGCAAATTTAAATTCAGAACAGCTGACAGCATTATTTGAACTGGGTAGACATGCAAACATTCAACAGCAAAAAAGCACATGTCAGTAATTCATAGGTCCAGAGTCAACTCTTTTGGGTAAGGAAGCATATCTTTTAATTTTTTTCCTATGTCCTGAGACCCGTTTTTGCTGAGGAAGTTCTCTCTGCAGCTGCCAGTAGGCACCTCACCTGTCCAAAGAGATGTACTGACCTCACTTGTTTCAGTCCATTGAGACCAGGCAGCCCGCTGGCTCAAGGAACAAGCCACAAAGCCACAAAAGGCGGATTCCCTCGGAAATGCACTCCTTACAACTGCCAGCGATCTTAACCCCAGGATCTCCAGCAAGAAGGTGAGTGAAGGCTTCCTAACCCAACCCAAACTCTCTCTGGGCAGGTAGCACGTCTACCACACGCTGGCTGGCTGGGATGCAAGCCGGCTCCCAGCGGCCCTCCGCCCCACCTGGTCTCCTGTCTGTGGGCCTGCGTATGTCTGCACTTCCATTCCCTTTGCCCCGATTTCCCCTCACCCTAACCCCGAACTATGTTGACCCGGAGATGGCCACTTAGCCGGGGCTGTGACTCCTCGAGGCGAAGTCGTGTAGCTGTAACACGCTGGAAATCAGATCTCAGAAACCAAATGAATGGTGAGCAGCTACAGTAGGCACATGAACAGGAAAGTCAACAATTGGTTGTTACTTTAAAATAAAAATACGCAAAATAAAGACACTCATACACTTACCCACCAAACCATGACACCGAGTTGCCAGAAACTGAAGCCAGGAATAAACTACATTTTTTTCACCTCAGTAGCATTTTTTTAATATGAGAATTCTATCATCTCACACCAAGACTCCAGGTCAGAAAACTGTCTTGTCAGACCCTTGTAGCACAAGGAAATGAACTGACCAATTCATTTATGAAATTGAAATATCACAAGAACAATCTGTCCATCTGCAGCTGTACTTTTCTTCTGTTAAAAAAACTGGAAAACATTCATTGTGCTTTTTGGTGGCTGGGCCACGTCAGCAACATAAACATGGTGGTACCTCACCCATTTAGTTAACAAGTACTTCTGGATCACCTGCTATGTCCACAGAACAGAGCAGAGGTGAAAAGAGGCGAATTCTTGAGCTCATGTTGTTTACAGTCTTGTCGGGGGGTGGGAGTGAGGGTCACAAATGAATACGGACAATGTATGTAGGACAAACTGTGGTAAACACAGCTAAGACTAAGGCATGTGAGATTCAGAGAGAAGTTAAGGGATTTTTGCCATTCTAAATACAGTGGTTATTTAACCACTTGGTTAGCAGGTGACTTCACAGCGAAGATGCACAGGGAGGGGCGGGAGCCAGTTAAGCTGGGAGAGCAGGAGAGCAGGCCAGGAGGGGGGCGCCCACAGGCCCCAGGCTGTGGCTGTGAACCCCGAGCCCAGTGTCACACAGCAGGCAGGGGCCCTGACACCTGCACCGAGGAGCTGCAGCTCAGGCCGGAAGCCTCTGCACAGCGCCGACAGCCGTTCTGCTCTGTCCAGTTCTGTGAGCTGCAACCTGTCAGAAAGGACCGACCGAGAAAGAGCATCAGCAAGGGTGGCTGGAGCGCTGAGGGTCCGGGAGCGCACGTGGACCCGCAGAGGGAGGACTGAGGCGCCAGGTGAGGAGGGCAGAGAGGGTCCGTCAGTATCCAAAGGCAGGACAGGCCCGATGCATGAACTTACAGGGAGGCGACTTTCCACTGAGCAGTTGCAAAGGGTATCTAGAGGCAAACAGTGGAATGGGCTGCCCTGTGCAGCTACAGAATTCCCATCACGGCGGTTCCTCGGGCAGAGGCGGAACGGCATGTGTCTGAGATAAGGACGGACCTCTGCACGGGGGGGAAGGCTGCGTGCATTGACCCATGCTCCCGAATCCGAGCCTGGGCTCACACGGCATCTGCGTGGGGCACCGTGAGGCCGGACACTCCCGCTGTGACGCCAGACAGCTTGGTTATGCTTAACTGAAAAAGCAGGCAAATATAGAAGCTGCCTCATCGGGGATGTTGTGAGAGTCTAAGGAGATAATCCATGTAAAGGACTTAACTCAGTGCTTGGCACACAGTCAAAGTTCAGCAAAGTTTAGCCTGTTCAGTCTGCGTATCTGGGAACATGTGTGTAAAACATACATATATAAAGTGTGTGCAAATGTGTTTCTCTGGATTTACTCATTAACTCAATGGCAAGAAGAGCTTAATGTTCAAAGCTGAAAGGTTACAGCACTGAAAGCTACAACATGATGATACTAACAATAACCAGAATAAACACTTAAAACAGCGTCTTAGCATGATGATTTCACACTATGTCTTTATTACCAGGCAATATGTAGAAAAGTTTAAATATCTTAAAAATCTTTTAAACATTGTTGGTACCAATTTAAAACTTATGAAAGAAAAAAAGTCAACATTTTCTTAATTGAAACTACTAAAAGTTCAGTCTTTCAACATGAGAAGGAAGACCTCACATTCTACACCTGTATTTAATGTGTTTACATGCAAATGCAGAAGTACACACATACACACACATGCACACTTTCTATTTCAAAATTTGGGAGCTAAAAATGGAAATCACACAGTTACTTTTAAATTAGCAAAATGATCCCAGACATTTTATATCAGGGTCAAATATTTTTTGTGTATGTGTCTGTACTAATAGAAAACAAAGGGGAGAGACCCTAGAAACTCCAAGTTTAATACAACTTCCTGGCATCAAGACTACGCTAAATGTGTGTCACAGACTCCCGGTGTCGGGGAGGCTTATGCTGGGGGCGAGGGGCTGGGGCCACTGACACCGGGAGTGACAGAGCGCCGGAAGGCGGACTCGGCTGGGCCACG